>NC_089646.1:3250800-3553400 GCF_037042795.1 Molothrus aeneus | reverse complement strand
TGTGCTGATTACATCTCAGGGACTATACAAGGAAATCTGTGGAAATTGTCTCGGGTTTAGAGGTTCACATTTTAATGAGATAACTCTCACCCAGGGCTCTGAAGGACCCCCCCAGGGGGAGGGAGGAATTTTCACTGTGTCTTTGAGACATGAGTCAACCTATTTCAAACTGAGCAGTGGGCACGTTGGAGAGGAAGGGATTTCAGCTTGATTGGGTTTACGTGTTTATATCCTGAGTTTTACTGGGATGCATGACCATAAAATGACAAAGCTATCCAGTGGAAAGGAATAGCACTTTGATTGTTTTCTGGGCCACTGGGGATATTCCAGTTCCACATGACGCCCAACAGAAAATGTGAATCATAGCAAGTTGGGTTGAGTCTGATCTGATGGCCATCCTGTCAATTTATAAACTTCCTCATCGGATAGCTTAATATCTATAGTCAGGATTTCCAGCTTTCACTACAACAGACACATCCAAGAGAGGAAAATTACCCATTTTTTTAGTTTCCATTGTCTCCTGTTCACACAGGATCTGTAGATAAGATTGCAGCTGTAGTAGCTTGGAATTTGACAGAAGTATGAACAATACTATAATGGATACAACTGACATCTTCTAGTTGTGTTTTGCTTAGGGCCATATTCTGCCACCCTATAGAGCACCATAGGGCCAGCTCATCTTCTAGAACTCTCCTATGGAGATCCATGAGCAGATAATGAAGATGAATATAGAGGTAGTCACTGGCTGAAAAGATGATTGCATGGAAATGAATCACTTCTGTTCATTTATATTTGCCCTTTTTTTTCTAGAAGAGATAAAGCTACTTTATTCATAATATTAGTGAATTGGTGGTGTATGAATTAAGCTGAATTATTATAGGAAGGAGGGAAGGAAGGAAGGAAGGAAGGAAGGAAGGAAGGAAGGAAGGAAGGAAGGAAGGAAGGAAGGAAGGAAGGAAGGAAGGAAGGAAGGAAGGAAGGAAAAAGAAAAAGAGAGAGAAAGAGAGAAACAAAGAGAGAGAGAAAGAAAGAAAGAAAGAAAGAAAGAAAGAAAGAAAGAAAGAAAGAAAGAAAGAAAGAAAGAAAGAAAGAAAGAAAGAAAGAAAGAAAGAAAGAAAGAAAGAAAGAAAGAAAGAAAGAAAGAAAGAAAGAAAGAAAGAAAGAAAGAAAGAAAGAAAGAAAGAAAGAAAGAAAGAAAGAAAGAAAGAAAGAAAGAAAGAAAGAAAGAGAAAGAAAGAGAAAGAAAGAGAAAGAAAGAGAAAGAAAGAGAAAGAAAGAGAAAGGAGGAAAGGAGAAAAAAATTTTCTCTGGACTCTTTTCTCTAGACAATATTTTCTCTAGACTCATTTCTTTCTGCGTCAGGCTATGACTGCTGCCATTTGTGTCAGAGCTTTTAGAATCATAGAATCTTTTAGTCTGGAAAAGATCTCCCAAGATCATTGAGTCCAACCATTAACTCAGCATCACCAGGTCCATCACTAAACCCTGTCCTCAAGTGCCACATCCATACACCCTTGAAACACCTCCAGGGATGCAATTTTCCTCATCAAAGTTTTCCTCATTGCAGAGACATGAGTTTACTCTGTGCTTTCAGGTGAAAGGTGGGATCCAGCTCTGAGGCAGAGGCATGTGGTTGGGAATCTCTATTAATCTGTATCTGCAGTGTCTTCACGTGTCAGAGAAATTGGTTTGCAAAGTATTCACATTACATGGAGTCCTCTCAAAATTCTAAGTTTATTTTTACTTTCCTCTTCTCTCTGGAAGGCACTTTCAGGTCTTTTTTCTGCTGATGGTCCAAAGTGTTCTTCCAATTCCCAGCTTAACCTCTTGACCCAACAGTGACTTTGATTTCAATCGCTTTCCTTCCTCTTTAGTTTGATACTTCTGCCATTCTCAGGGCTGTGCCTGTTCCACACAGGCTCTCCTGAGCTAATCAAAGTGATTTTCTGCTTTATTACCCCTCTGTTTGCCAAGATGAGTAGCACATTGTCCAGGAGCAAGGCAAAGCCATGTGCTGCTGAGGCCAATCACTCATTTTCCATCCACTGTGGAATCAGCTGAGAGGAGCCAGAGTGGATAGAGATGGTTCCCTTTCAGACAGCCACATTTATGTGCCTTGGATTCCATCCCTGTTGTTGCAAGAACACGTGCTGTGGAAGGTCCTGATAATGTCCAAACGTAATGAGTTTATTAAGCACAATATGGGACACAGCTGGGAGCCCAGGCTGTCAGAAATGCAATAGGAAAGGAGGACAATAGGAAATGTGGAGGGGAAAAAATTACACAGTTTCCAAGTGCTCATGCAGTGTCTTAACCTTGTGTTTCAGTGTAGTAGAGAAGAGTGAAACTGTTAAAGCAGAAAAAAGGGATTTTTACCTCCCTAGTGATGGAAGAGACAGGATTGTAGCCCCAGGCCTGCTCTGGGATACGTTTCCTTCATAGTATTTGTTTGAGGAATCACAATAGTAGAGGTACCTTTTTCCCTACCCAGTGAGAAGTTGGGAAACCCATTATGCCTGTCCCTTTTTCAAGGTGGGCTGAAAAAGGAGTTTTCATGGAGTTTGGCCCATGAAAACTTTTGATGTTGATTAAAAGTGGAAGAAGGAGCGTGGATGTTCATCTGAGCCCTCACCACACACTGCCAGCTCAGAATGCTCAGTGAAGTCCAAGATGTTGTGTTCAGAATGCCTCTGACTTTGCACTGGAAAATGACAAGGAATTGTACACCTGAGGCAAGGAAGGATTGTCTGATCCTCCTCTCTGAACAACTTGGCAGTTTTTCCACACTCCCAAGCACCCTTTTCTCAATGCCAAGGTTGTATCAGACTGGTGTCTTCACACCATCTTGTATTTATTCCTTTGGCATCAGGAAATACAATCAGTTGCTCATTGTATTCACCACCTTCCAAACCATTTCCTATTTTATTACTTTTTCCTGCTCTGAACCAGGAAGGGTTGTCTTGTTTCCCAGGGGTGATAAGAGTTTGTTGTGCTGTTGCTGGAGCTCCAAGGCTGGAGTCTTGCCCTTGGGTCCATCACCAGCTACAGGAACACTCCTGTGGAGTCTGCCCATGCTAAATAAAGAGTAGAAAGTTTTGTTAAAGGTACCCTTGGCATTTCCTCACAGCTGAGAGCACCTTGCATGGAGCCTCAGGTCTGGGGAGCAATGGAGGCTTTATCATGGCAGTATGATCTTGAGATAACAGCCCAGCACATCAAGAGGGCTAATTGAGGGTGTTAACAGTGGCATCACACTCTGATAAACAGAATATTTTGAGTTAAGGAATTGTTTTGAAGGCACTATCCAAGTACTGCACTTGGGAAGATCCTCAGAGACAATGGGAATGAAAGGCTCTGGTCCAGAGCTGCACTTTTTGCTCTGCTCTTACGCTTTCCTCTGCTTGGAGAGGCAGAGGAAATATCTCTGGAGAGATATCTGCTCCACATGTGCTGGGCAGGTTCAAAGCAGAGCCTGATGGACAGGTTACAGCACTTCCAACCTCCTGTGTGATCATCAAAACCAACATTTACACCTACAACCAGGGAAGGAAACGCACACCACCAGTCAAAGAAAGCAAATTAATCAAGGAGCTGTTGCAAAACATTGATATGCTGGGTAGAGAATGTGTTTTCCTGGTTGTGGAGTAATAATTCTGAATTCCTAGCCAAGCAGCACTTAAAGCCCTGCTGGAATGGAGCAGCACATCATTATCTTTATGATCCCGGTATTAATTTCATATTAGCAATGAAGTATCACATATACCACAGATGCTTAAAAAGGATAATTGATCTGCTGTGAACAGGGAATCTTCTCACATGGTTTTTTGTTCTTTTTTTTTTTTTGCTTTGCCTAATGCTTCCTGAATGTGTGGTAGTTTGCAGTTATATTTCCCTGCATTGGAGCGTCTGTGGTCTTTAGTTAAGGAGTTTTGTCATCTCACCAGGCCTCTGGGGACATCAATAACATAAGGGCACAATAAATCTGATGGATAGTGCAATAGGGAAAATAATGCCAATCAAGGCAAGAATTTTATTGATGGTGTTACGTAGGAGACCTGCCAAGAAAAGCAATTCTGTGCCCAGGGAGGGATGAATTGGATTCCATAGCCTTTGCTATCATGAGTCCATCGCTGCAAAGATAAGCTAGAAAATCTTGACCTCTGGATGCATGATCCACTCATGTCCACTTGAATTTTGAGAGAGCCTGAAGCAGCACCTCCATCAAACAGACATTCAAAGTTATTACAATGTCAAAATACTCAGATATCCAGAACTGAGATGTCATTAACTTTCAATGTTTCATCATTATCTGTACTGGTGAAGCAGCATAACATGAAGGAGAAGAATTGTTATATTGTGAGAATTTATTTTATTTATAAAATTCAGGCATTTTAAATGGAGTTTGTTGTAAAAATATTTCAAGTCTTGTTTAGTTTTATACATATGTCCCAGAAAAGCATAAGCTTTCAAAGCTCAGGAAAGGCTGGGCTTTATGACCACATCTAGGAAGGAATGAGATATAGAGGATTAGGACTTTCAAAGAGGTTTTGATAATTTGTAGATATTAAAGAAATTAATCAGATCTTCATATAGTGTAAATTTGAATATCTTTCTTGAATTGGCTGAGCAACACTTACTAAAATCTGTTTTGGAATAGCTTTAGATAGGATTTTTTTATTTTATATGTTAGGAAAATTCTATAAAACTAGAGGACTACAAAATGCAGGAGCTGTCAGGTTACACAGAAGTGATAAAGAGTGTACTTTGTAGGGACAAATTATAATGCTCATATCTTCAGGGAATTTCAATTTAATTGAAACCACTCAAAGGAAAATAATAAAAAAAAAAACAACAAAAAACCAACACTCCACCAAAATTGTAATGGGGGACAGCTGAAGTGAAAAATATATGGAAGTTATTAGGCTGTGTTAATAAAAGGAACTAAGATAATACTGAAAGAAAAGGCTGCAACAGAGAGGCAAGTCAGGACTCTGTTTTGCTTACCATTAATGCTTTAGTGTCTTAAACTTTGGGAATGGAATTTTCTGTGTTTGCCCTCATCAGGCCTGAACAAACAGAGGAAAAGAAAATTGGTTTTTGCAAAGCAGTGATTCACTTTGTCTAGAATTAGGCATAGTGTCATAAAACCATTGAATGGTTTGAGAGAAGGGACCTTTCCAAAGTCACCCAGCCCAAGCCCCTGCCCATGGC
Source organism: Molothrus aeneus (assembly GCF_037042795.1). NCBI lineage: Eukaryota > Metazoa > Chordata > Aves > Passeriformes > Icteridae > Molothrus > Molothrus aeneus. The sequence goes on along the minus strand of NC_089646.1, from coordinate 3,548,189 downwards.
AGGGGCACTTTCCACTAGACCTGGTCCCTTCAATCCCCATCCAACCTGGCCCTAAAGCATTTAGGATATAGAAATTGCTCCCTGAGCTTACCTACATCTCCACTGACTGTAGGGAGAACCTGGGCAGGCTGGGCTGAACTATAAAGGTCTTTTTGATGTGGCAATGCTGGTTAATGCCTTCACTAATGGTCAGGATGATGGGACAGAATGCACCTGCAAGAAGGTTGAAGGTTACACAAATTTAAGAAGAGTGGCTGATTGACCAAGAGGTTGATTGTGCTGCTGCTCAGAGGGAACCAGAGAGGTTTGAGAAATAGGCAGAAAGATGAAAAAGAACAAGGCATGCAAAGTCCTGCACTGGGAGAGGAATAATTCCATGCACAGGGGCAGGCTGGGAATCAGCTGCTGGGAATCAGTTCTGCAGAGAAGGACCTAAAGCTCTGGGTGGACACAAAGTGGATCCTGAGCCACATTTCATCGCTGCAAAGTGGCCTTGCAGCGATGAAATCCAAAAGCATCATCAGCTGCACGAGGAAGAGCCTTGGCAGCACGTCAAGGGAGGTGATAATTCCTCTCTCTCAGCCCTGGAGTGCCTGGTCCAGGGCTGGGCTGCTGAGAGAATGAGCACAGTGGGTTCTGTGAGGAGCTGCAAAGATTATTAAGGAATTACAGCAAGAGATTTGGGGGGATTTTATCAATATGTAGAAATCCCTAATGAGAGGGTGCAAAGGAGATGGACCCAGGCTCTTCTCTGTGCTGACAAGAGGCAGCAAGCACAGACACACGGGAAATTCAGCTGTAAGATAACACTTTGCTCTTCTTAGAATGGTCAAATACTAAAAGAGGTTGATCAGATAAATTGTTGAGTCCCAACATTTGAGATATTCAGAAACTGATTGAGAATGGGTTTTGAATAACCTGCTGTTGGGCTGGACAATCTGCAGAGGTCCTTCCTACCCCCAGTTCTGAGAATCCTCTTTAGCAGTCATTCTTCTTGCAAAATAAATCATTGCTTTGACTTATTTCCTACACAAGTCCTCGTGGAAGTAAATGAAATTGATAATTCTACTTCATATAGAAATATTTAGACACCTAAGCTCTCATTTGCATATAAGAGTTTCAGCATCTGCAGTTTACAATTTCCTACTTTTGTAGTCACACCTTTATCTTTACTTTTAGAAAGGGAGTTCTAGTAAAATTTACAGGTGTCTTCTCAGTTTTATGCAAGGAAAAAAATACCAAAATCCTATTCCTCCAGAAAGTGAAAGGATTATTACTGAGCATTGCTAACAGACTTGGATATTCATTAACTAGGCATATTCTTATATGCCTAAGCCAGGCAGCAGCTGAATCTATTTCTTTCAAATATATCTATGCAAAATGGTTTAAGTGCTGTATCAGTTCCCTTTTAAATGTTGTTTTCTTAAGGAGCAATTTTCCTGCACAGTGAAAAAACTGGATACCAGCAGGGTCTGCCTGAATCTATCTGTCATGAATGGATATTTTTTAGCCTGTGATTCCCACACCAGCTCACATGTTAGAACAATGGGCAGCCTGCATCCCTCCTTGTGGACCATGCTGTGAAAAAATTCCATGTTTTTTGTGGACAACCCTTTCAGGCAAAGGTGTGCCAGTTTTGCCTGAGACTCTCAAGAGATTCATGTGCAGCTGAAAAAAAGTTTTGTCCTTTGTAGCAGAAAATCATTTCTGAAAGTCTATGTCTTGGATTCAGCTGCTGCCTGGCTTAGGCATATAAGAATATGCCTAGTTAATGAATATCCAAGTCTGTTAGCAATACTCAGTAATAATCCTTTTACTTTCTGGAGGAATAGGATTTTGGTATTTTCTTTTTCCTTGCATAAAACTGAGAAGACACCTGTAAATTTTACTAGAACTCTCTTTCTAAAAGTGAAGATAAAGGTGTGATTTCAAAAGTAGGAAATTGTAAACTGCAGATGCTGAGACTCTCATATGCAAATGAGAGCTTAGGTGTCCAAATACATCTTAGGCCTCCTGATGTAATGACCCTTTGAGTCCTGTTTTGTCATTGACAACAGACTTGGTGAGTGGGAACAAGGACTTGAGGGACTTCCCCAATTAAGTACATAAATGGAGAATAAAAGTCTTGTATTATAAAGGAAAGTAGAGTCAGACCCTTGGCTGCTGTGACCCCATGAAGAAGCTTTAATTTCAGCAAATTTAGAAAGTAGGTAAAAAAAAATCCACCCAAAATATTTAAACTTCGAGAAATAATAACTACTCTATTAAAGATAGTGGAAAGATCATGATGTTCTTTTCCTTTCCCTTAGTAGGGTTGCTCTTTGTGGAGTCTTTTCCATGGAAAGCTTTAGAGCTCTTGCTGTCTGGTATTAAATCTTCTTTTAGCTTTTCTGTGGCCTTAAACATATCAGCATCAATTTATTGACACCCAAAACAATCCCATTCCTTCTCAATCCCTTGTGGTAGGTGAAACTTCACTGTTTTTGGTTTCATATTGCTGATCCATATATTTCAGACTGGAGGGGGGATTATTCTGTCCAGATTTAGATACCCACAGTGTAGATGTCAACAAACAAGCTGGCTGTTTAGAATTCCTTTACACTCTGGGAGAGGAGCTGGAAGTTTAAAGGAGATGGTTAAAATAGGTCAGACAAAACACTTCCTTCACATGTCTGCTTCTCCCTGTTGATAAAAAAGGAAACTTGACAATGAGCTCATGTGTGAGGATGTCTCTCCCAGGTTTCTAAAATTAGGAGACATGTCCTAGGTCACTGAGGGGTTGATTTCCTAATTCTGCTCATTGCTGGTGAGCAGAAACGAGAGGAAGGGGCACTGTGCCTTTTTAATAAATGATGTAGCTGGAATAGCACATTTAGGAACTTACAGGAGGGAAATCATAAAATGCAGTGTGTTACCGAGAGCCTAAAGATAGAAAAATATTGGGTGCGTAATGAAAAGTGTTCCAGCCCTCAGGAGAGCTGGTCAGGGGGCTGGAACACCTCTCCTGTGAATTCAGGCTGAGAGTTGGGACTGCTCATCCTGGAGGAGAGAAGGATCCAGGGAGACCTCAGGGCACCAGCTTAAAAGAAGTCTGGAAAGGAACTTTTTGTGTCATGAAAGTCCAAGGGGGAGTGGCCTTAAATTGAAGGAGGGTAGATTGAGATTAGATATTAGGAAGAATTTCTTTACTGTCATGTTGGGGAGGCACTGGAGCAGGTTGCCCCGAGAAGTTGTGGTGTCCAAGGCCAGAAATCTGCTCTAGTGGAAGGTGGTCCAGTCCATGGCAGGAAGTTGGAATGATGATCTTTAAGGTTCCTTCCAACCCCAAACCATTCTAGGATTACATAATCACCTGTTCATATATTTTGCACCCAGTAATTATCCACCTGTGTTGATTCTTCATAGGGAAATGTTCTTCATGTCTCTAAGAAGCATTGGAGCAACTGTGCATGGGGTGGTTGACTTTTCTGAAATGTATTCAGTCTGCAAAACCTCAGTTTCTCCTGCACGTTGTCAGAAGCTTTCAGATTTCCTCACCTGGGCAGGAGCTTGGTTGTGGGGCAGGAAGAGGATGGGGTGGAAGGCCCTGGACACTGGAGTGAGATGAATTAAGTGATGAATTCCCATTGGATCATCACTGGCCTAAACCATTGTGGGCCAGCTTTGAAATTGTGTTGGTTTCCTTTCAAAGCACTGGCACACATCCCAGAGGACCACAGCAAGGAGCCCAGCAGATCAGGTGGATTATGCTGGGTGAGATCTCAGTAAGAGCTCATAACTGCCTTGGAGAGCCACAAAAAATCCTCTATCATTCATCAGAAATTTTCCTCAACTTCATTCATCCAGTGGGTGCACTCTGTGATGCTGTATAACAATTTCACCCATATTTGATCCTTTTGGACTTTTTATCCTTTTGAGGAATTATTTATTCCCTTTTTATGCCTTCCTGGGAGTAGTCCCATTGTACTAGAAAGGTAGAAAGGTCTCACTGTGTGGTTTTGTTCATTATTGACATCAGATTGTGCACTTGGCACTTGTGGGTTTCTCATGGAGGAATTGTCCTCACCAGCCTGCAGAGACCTTTTTAGATGGAGAAAGAAATGGGAACTTGCAGCAGAACAAGTTTTGTCAGAGCTTTTCCAGCCTGCCCTTGAAGCAACTCAGATGCTTTCATAAAGAATCTGCTGTGGCCCTGAAAGTGTTTCCAGGGGACAAATTCACCTTCAGAGGGGATGAATTATTTTCTTAAGTCACTAGGTGACCAGAACAATGTTCTTTTTCTTTTTTCTTCTTCATGTATATCATGCTTGAAACAAACCCCTGAAACCCATTCTGTTTTAGCAACAATCAGCTGATTTTCAGAGTCTCAGACACTTCTACAGCCCTTCTGTTGCACCAGAGATAACTGAAGATTATTTTGAGGAACTGTTTATCCCCAACTGAAAGGTGCAACCCCTCTGTTATTGGCTCTTCTGACTTCACTAATTTTAATTACAGTGGCAGATGCAGATAAAACAACCACATGAAGCATCAGTAATGAAATTATGGGATTTATCAACCAGTGACATCAGAAGGAAATATAATAATTCAAGCTTCCCTTCCAAGTTCAATACTGATATAATTATTTCTTTTTCTCAGTACTGAGTTTCTATTTCTCAATACTGAGAATCATATCAATTACTGATATAATTATTTCTTTTTCTCAACAGCATATTATATCAATATAGTATTGATATAATATATCAATACTATATATTTTTTAAAAGTTTATTTTTCTAGTATAACATAGGTGATAGTAGTTATTGGGGAGGTAGCTGGGCTTTAATTGGTGGTAGAGCTAACTACCCTTTAATAATAGAGATAAGTAGCACTTAATTAGTAATAGGTGGACTCTGAATGTATGTATAATATACATGCCAGGAACAGCTCAACAGCATAAAAGGTTCTGCTGCATGTCCAGGGCAGAAGTTCTGGTAGCTGTTATTCCCTAATAAACGCTCCAGTCTCCCCGGATGACACGAAGGTCTCAGCCCAGTATTTGGTGCAGGTTTCCATGACTACCTTGAAGGCAAAAAATTAAGTAGAGTCTTTTATTTTCCCTGCAATATATGAGAGAAAAGCCATGGAATGGTTTGCAGATGTTCTTGTTGTCTCTTTAGAGGCTCCTTTGACACTCAGACAAGACAGAAAACAGCCACCCTCCACTTTTCAAACCTAGGGGTTGCCAGGTTAAAGTAAGAGGTGTTCTAAAGGTCACCCCTTTTACCCAGGGCATCTGTATGTGTCCATCTCCTAGCCAGGCATCTCCCACCCTTCCACTGCATTTTGATCATTTCCTGATGCATTACAGAATGAAGGGACAGAATCCAACCTCCCCACCCCTCTCTGGCATTTCTGGACTGAGCTGCACACAGGAGTGCAAATGATCACGAAATAATTTCAAATCCAGTGGCTGTTAATGCATCTGTCTGGTTTTGTCTTGCTGCTGTTAATGGAATTCCAAGTCCTCATGGCTGAATGTCACCAGGGATGTTTGCTGTCCTCCTCGGCTGAGATCTTATCAATTGCTCATTATTTGATAAACCATCAGAAATACAGTTATTAAATTCAGTGCCAGAACAGAGCGTGAGTGACTGATCAAGTGAGGATAGAAGAAAGCAGATCAGTTTAGAGTGAATTTCATGAATCATTGTTCTCCCAAAACTTAGAGAGAGATTAATTTTCCTCTTTTATTTTTTAATTGAAAGACTCTCTCCTTTCTAAATGCTGATGTCCTGGCAGCGTGTTGCAGTCTGTATAAAAGTTGAATGTCCTTTGGTTCTAAAAGTTATTTAACAAGTCATTCCTTTACAAATCAAAGTAGAATAATGAGAAATAAATCCAAATCTTAAATCACATTCCCCCCAGTCCTCAATTCTTTCAGGGCAGAGGCCAAGCAATGGAAATCACAGATATGGGTGACATTGTTGTTCATATAAATCATTCCTGATTATGTCCTGGATGAATCCTTAGCCTGAGACTACAATTCATTCTTTTGCCCCACTACTGCCAAGTTCTCAGAAAGGTTATAAACAAGCTTATTAGCAGGTTGTTAACAAGTCTGGCAATGGATTTTGTTATCTGGACAACCTGTCTTGGAAGCCAGACCCCTAAAAACCCCCCAGACAATTTTGCTTTTAAGACGCTCCTGAAGATCATGAAGTGCAAACCACAACTTCAGACAGGTCTTTTTTTTCTTGTTCAAAATAATCCACCCTTTCTCCTCCCCTGGGTACAATTTAGGTGCTTGCAGCTACAGAACCTGTTCCAGCATTTCTTTGACACAAGTTACTGATCACACCAAGTCCTTTGCCTTTAAATTAGATATCCAAGACCACCTTTAAAATATGCAAAAGCCTGGTTGACCTCTAATAAGTGCCACTTGCAGCTCAAGTGTTGGGTTCTCTGTTTTCTGTCCATTTCTTTTTCATTCTCTCCGTGGTTTACATATTTATAATAATTTTCCTCTTTTGTTGCAGAGATCTTGATGTGAAGACCTCAAAATATCAACAGAGCCTGTGCTTCAGTCCTAATCTCAGTGTTCATGAGCAAAACTTGTCCAAAATTAGGAGAGAAAATGGCCATCAACTGGAAGGTCTGCTTCTTCAGCCTCGCATTGCTTCCTGTGGTAAGGAAAAATGATTTTATTTGCATTGTTCTGATGTACATCCATGTTCTCCAGGCCAGCACGTGCCAAGAGAGAAGGATCTGCTGCTGCCACTGATTCTGGATTTTTCTGGGTGGTCTCATAGTTTGGGTAAAGACTTTTCCAGCCTCCTTTGTTAATGAATTAGGACTGTGATTATTGCTCATCCTTAGAAGGGCAAGTCCATCCCTTGAGGGCATTTGTTCACTGTTTTTAACCAAGATTCAAAATAAAATAAAGTAATAATTAGAAAAAAAAACAAACACCAAAAAAACAAAAACAATGTGTCTTCTGTTTCAAATCCATTGGTTTAAAAATATCTTTTTTTTTCCAGACAGAGTGATAAAATTAAATATTCCCTTCATCCCCCACTATGAAACTTAAACCTTGAGATATTCCAGGCAGTGCTTTTGGAGGCCTCCATTTTCAGAGGAGCAATTTGAAGAAAAAATACAAATGGGACTCTAAAGATACTAAAGGCTCTTAAAGTCGTCCATCATCTTTCTGAAGATATTCAACTCTTTATGAAGATGACAGGGATTAATTTTCCCCACAAGTCTTTACTTGCTAAACAACGTGCTCTTCCATTAATAACTCTGAATTGTAACTCTCCCTCTCCATTGTCCCCACACGCAGTGACTGCACCTCTCCTCACAAAACAGCCACAAACCCACTGAAAAAAGGTTTTTTTTTTCCCTTTGTAGCTGTGAGGAGTCATACACAAGCCCTGCAATAACCTCTTGTTGCATTCAGCACAATTCTGTGTTAAACCATTGCTCACAAATGTGCTTTTCAGCTCTTCTCCTGGAGCATTGCTCACAGGGGTTCAGTGACAAACAGCACCGGGATTTCAATCCTCCAGCTCATTCCCCTAAAGACCCTTCTACAGCTTCCATGCAAATGCTTTGCACTTGCTTAATACACAGAATATTTTCACATTTGTGCACTTTAATAGTCAGTGTTTGAAAGAATTCATGACATTTAGTTGGTTTTATTTTTAAATGACAGCTGTTTATAGTGATGATGGTGTGACCAGAGCATCTTTTAGCAGTTGTTGCAGAGTTTTTTGCTCTTGTGTATCGATTATGTGGCCTGTCTTCTACCATGCATACAGGCAGCACAGAGAACTTGGTTTTACTTTGGCACACAAAAATATATTTTATTTCCTTCTGGCTCTTATTTAGAGTCCATTTCACTGCACATCTGAAATGTGGCATAATTCAGCTAAATTCTGTAGAATTGGGTTGGAACTGGTACTGTAGCTGTGTTCATTCAAATAATCCAGTCCTTTACATATAAATATATGGCCTTGGAATTTTTATGTAGAGCATGGCTCCTGTGACTTTTCCTTAGATTTCCTGCTCAGGTAGAAATGATCACTTATTGAAAACTGAGTATGTTTAATTTTTATAATACATCTCTAAAAATACTACTGTGAACTTCATCTAAGCTAATGGGGAGGGGGGGAAACCCCCAAATTTAACCTGATTTAAGTACTGGGAGATTCCTGAGTATAAAATGAGTTTAGCTTCAATTCAGATGCTGGTTTTGGACATAGAAATGTTGATGACATGGATCCTGCCCTGGGAGAAACTGGAAAGCTGAATTCCTGGCCATGCAAGCATATTTTTCAGACTGCAACCAAAACAATTAAATGATCAAAAGACAAAAGGCATTTTTGTTAAATGACCAAGAGCCTTCAATATTTCAAGATTTTTGGTGCTCAGCTCGAGACCCTTGAAAGGTGTCCTGTTATTTAGAGGTGAACAGTTTTTAATTAAGGGAAATAAATGAACAAATCTCTTGAGCTCTCAGATGTGTGACCTTCCTGGCAGATGGAGAAGGACAGCAAATTCCCAATTGCTCACGTTTCAGGACATAACTGTGGTTGCTGAGCTGGATAATTAGTGATCAGCTCCAGCTTGTGGAAAGAACAGTTCTTAATGAAATACCAAATAGCAAACCAGAGCTAATAAGAAAAAAAACTGGGGTTTTTTTGCTGCTTCTGCAAAGTTTGTGATCTTCTTCATAAGGTTTTACTGCAGTCTTTTGCAGGAATCCAGACATTAAAGTTAACCATTTAACACACATGAATTTGTGTGTTTGCTCACCACAGAGATTACACAATGATTTGTGTATAAGTATTCATTTCACATGAAATCCCTACATTTCTTTTCACAGACCAGATTTCAGGAATGATATAATGTTATTTATGTTTCTTCCCTTGCTGTCATTCTTTTGCAGTTCTTGTGGTAACACATTTCTCTCCACTGGGGCACACCCTTTCCCTGTGAGCCATCTGTAATGTGCTCTGCTCCTGACCTCAAATTGGCACTTCCCTGTCATGCAGATTTTCCAATCTTCTACCAAGGGAGTGGATGTGACTTTTAAAATAATTAGAGTAATTGAAAGTCATCTTAGACTCCACAATGTTCCTGGAGAAAACTGTTTATGTACTGCTTTCCTCCAAGCACATCTGGTCAGACCCATTTTACCCACAAAAGCCCCAAACTGATGTCCACATCCATAAACAAATCAAGAAAAGACAAAAAGAGAACAAAGCATGGGTGGGAAATTCCAGGTGGCTTCAACTATAGGCTCTGACCAGACAGCAAGAAAATAATATGCTAAGAAATAATTTAAAAATACAATTTTAAGGCAGTTCTAACCATCAGAGTCAAGGGTGGTTCAGTTTTCAGGCTGGTCTGCATTAACCTAACTTTAAACCCCTCAGGACTGAAGGCACCATGATGCCTTCAAGGCCTTCAGAGGAATTCTTGAGCTTTACTTTTTTCTGCCATTTAAGTGCTTTCCTAGATTGAAATACCAGTGTTGCTATTTTAGCTGGTTTTAACCCATTTCTTCTGTCTCAGCTCTTCCCAGTAGTTTCCATTCTTTGCTTTGGATGAAACTCTGAACAACCTGGGACAGGGGGAAGAGTCCCTGTCCATGGCAGGGGGTTGGAACTGGATGATCTTTGAGGTCCCTTCCTACTCAAACTTTTCTAGAATTCCATGATGTCTTTTTTTTCGTATTTTGATTTTTCTGACTGGTACTTGGATTGACTTTGCATTTCATTCATCTGTGATAACATTGGGCTATGTGCTGTTGTTGTGGGGTTTTTTAATTGGAAAATATTAACGAAAGTCATCATAAAATTATGGAGAAGAAAGGATCCCAAACCATCATTCCTTTGTCTGGTTCCAAATGTACTTGAGAAAACAATGAGTTTCATGACTCACAAAGTTGGCTTGGTGTATGAACTGAATTTTAAATGTAACTGCAATGCAGGTGTTCCAACTGTCCAGAATAATTCCGTCTGATGTATTTCTTCACCTAATACTTGGAATTTCTTGTGGGTACGTATTTGATATTGCTACACTTAAATATTTCCAGTGGCAAAGTATTCTGTGTAATGTTTGATCAGCTGGGAAGAAAGTTCTCCTTTAAAAAAAAAGAGAAATATGGAAAAGGGAAGGTGCAAGTGATGCCTCTTGTGTAACAACACTGAAGTGTGATCTCTGAGTGAGAGTCAGGTGGGCAAACACAGATTGGGATGTGCAGGCAGCACTTCACAGAGCAGAGAATGAAACTGGATCTGATGGGAGTTAAGCAATTCATGAAGAGCTGAGGAGAGGAGCTGAAGTGTTTGCTCAGCCCCTGTTTGCTGCAGGGGGGAATATTTCTCCATTTTCTCAGGGTGTGTAGAGGCTACAGAGCAGAGAACTCTCTGAATCCTCCATTATTCATCCCTGGCTGTCAGTCCCAGTGCCAGGCTGCCTTCAAATAGAATCATCTGCCTTCCAGCCTCTGTTATTTTTAAAAGATGAGGCGCAGTGTATTTCAGACACAATATTCTACAAGTTTCTCTCCCAGCCTGCAATGTTTGTAAGCCTAGCCCAAACGTGAGGCTCCTCAGGCACAGACATAAAAGCTTGGATTGGTCTCTGCTCTTTAAGCAAACCATTTTATTCCATTCCAGGGCTTAATGAGAGAGCTTTTAATGAGTTTACCTGCCTGGTGATTTGTAGCATCTCATAACCCTGTTAGAGAAGTCAAGCTCTCTGTAGGACTGCAGGTTTCTCAAACACAGTGCACAGCTGCATGTGACTTCCCTGTTATTTATGTAAAGAAAAGATAAATATTTTATATACAAACACAGCCTGGAGACTGCTGGGAATGTTCTCCATAGGAGATGAAAGCTCAGCTAACCAAGGCATTAATGCTGCTGGAGCTTTTCCATTTCAATAGGAGGAGCTGGTGCTGGGGGCAATCTGGAGAAAATAGCAACCTCTTAAAAGCCTTGTTTAAAATAGAAAAACAAAGTCTTTGGATGTGTAATACTGGGTAAAACAGTGCCAAAGAGAAGGTTCAGAATTCTGGTATCACAAAAAATCGTCTGAGAAAATCAGCGTGGCCAAACCACAGAGGCCTTGGTGACAACCAACTTCAAGAACATTCCAGAGGCACAAAAATTAGGATTCCAAGTCCCAGAAGTTTGTTACCATGTCAGTTAGGTGGGGTAGGATCTTGCAGAGAGTGCCAGAGTGAGAGTGGGATTCCTCCTGCCATATCTCTAACTCTCTGTGGATTTTTTTATGAGAAAATTCAGTGTTTTTACACTCCTGAAGGTGGTGGGAGCCCTGGATATTGTGTTGGTGCTCTGTCTGTGCACCAACTGTAGCCTCACCTGGGCACCTCAGGTGCCAGTCAGGATTATTGCAGAAGCTAAAGAAATGTAAATGTTAAAATGTAAAAATGTTACAATGTTTTTAATAGAATTATAGGATGGTTTCTGTTGGAAGGGACCTGAAAGGTCAGGTGTCCTGGGCAGGAACACCTCTCAACAGACCAAGACTTTCAGAGCCCTGTCCAGCCTTGTCTTGAAGATTTTTAAGCTTTTTAAGCTGATTTGTACAAAAGATAAATGACAGGGGGAGAAAAAAATTAGAAATACATATATTCTACCCAAATATGGTTCATAACACTGTGAACAAACACAGGCATCTACCACAACTTTCCTTTGGACAGACAAAGTATCTCAGTCTTAGAAACGCAAAGCGGGAGGTAACAAAGCAAAAAACAGTTGCCCTATTTTATATTAAAATGTTCCTTTTTTTGCCCTCTGGAAGCAGCAATAATTTCTGTGAGAGGCAAATAAAATGGTGTCAACACTGATTTGAAGGCATTAATCATTGTGACCTTTTTTTTTTTCTTCCCTGCTGCTTTTGCATTCATGAGCTTGCAGGAGGGTTGGATGAGCGGTCAAATAACAAACGGGGCATTAGAAAGAGTTCTTAAAAAAGGAGGCTGTAATAAAAAAAATAAATTAATAAAATCAGAATCAGTGATTTTTCATGTTGCTCAGCTGTTAATAGCCAGCTCCTGGAGGAGGGATAGTTTTCAAGTCTCTAGACTTCAAGAGTGCTGCCTGCAATGCCTTGGGTTTACTGACTCAGCAGCCCAGGAGGATTTCCTGTGCAGGCAGCTTGAGGAGAGAGCTGTGATGCAGAACCAAAGCTGCATGGAGAGGAGGGGGAAATGGGAGCAAAAAAAGCAGCAAGAGAGGGCAAAAATATGAAAAAAAAAATCACATTTACAGCACCATTCCTCTGTTAGGGATTTGCCTCTTGTATTCCCTTCTGCCCCTCTCACCAGGGCTTGCAATAAAGAGATTTTTCCCAATCTGTGAAATGAACCCTGGTGCTCCTCAGAGTGAAGGTGGCTGAGCCCTGCCTGGGGGTCAGGGAATGATGTTGGAATCCTTCCTGGGGGAGCAGGTGGGGTCAGTGGCTCCCACCCCACAAACTCTGCAGACCAAACTTCCAATGATTGTCTGAGCCCAGCTGTGGGACTGGGAAAGCAGAGTTTGCCAGGCTTCCAATGTGCTGTGCTCCTGACCTCAAACTGGCACTTCCCTGTCATGCAGATCTTCCAATCTTCTACCAAGGGAGTGGATGTGACTTTTAAAATAATTAGAGTAATTGAAAGTCATCTTAGACTCCACAATGTTCCTGGAGAAAACTGTTTATGTACTGCTTTCCTCCAAGCACATCTGGTCAGACTCATTTTACCCACAAAAGCCCCAAAACTGATGTCCAAAGGAATAACAACCTAGCTGTTCAACATGGCAGCTGTTTAAGCTCTGTGAGACCCCTCAGAAAGCCCTGCCAGCCCTAAACCCTAAAGTTCCTGTCAGTGCCATCCCCAGGGCACAGAACCCAACCCCACAAACCCTCCTGTGTTTCCCTGGGCAAGGGGTGAGTTGCTCACTCCTGGGAAACTTGTTCTCCTGACAAGAAAGTTGTGTTTCTCTCAGATTTATTTTCCACGTGTGGAAGTGCAGATTTTGGAGCTGTGGATCCCATCTGTACCAAAATCTGATGATCTCTGTGATCCTTTACTTCCATGCCAGTTTTGCCCAAAAGGACACCATGAATGAATCAGAGCTGCCTCTGAACTTTCCTATGTGTGTGTTAGGGCTGAGTTCTGCACCTAAATAAGTCAGGAAATTCACTTAGAGCAATAATTAGCCCCCTAAATGTTGGATATGTGGATTAGAATCAGAGAATCCAGGAATGGTTGGGGTTGGAGGTGACCTTAAAGCCCATCCAGTGCCACCCTTGCCATGGGCAGGGACAACTTCCACCATCCCAGGGTGCTCCAAACCCTGTCCAACCTGGCCTTGGGCACTTCCAGGGATCCAGGGGCAGCCACAGCTTCTCTGGCCAAGCTCTGCCAGGGCCTCAGATGAAGATATTTATCTATGTTTATATATAATTTTGATTTTTCTATAATTAATGTTCTTCTGTACTTGGTGATTGGCGCTTCTAGACATTGGTAAAACCCATCCTAAAATCCTCCTGATGCTCTCTTTATTGCAGGCCCCTTAAAAAAATTATTTTAGACTAAACTTTGGTCTCTTTAGTTTTCAGAAATCTCATTTTTATTGGGCATGTATAATAAATGTTATGTGCATCAGGAATAGATGACTGTAACTCACCCGTGCCCAATTGATTGTCTTGAATTTTCAGCATCTTGTGACTCATCCTGGTAGGGAGGTTTGTAAGGTTATCACAAATGCTGTTTACTACTCTTGGTTCAAGGAACACATTTTTAAAATTCAATATTAAATGTATGCTCTTGTATGAGTGAGGGCAGATGCCAATGGATCTTTGTGTCTGGAGTAAAAAAAAAATATTATAAATGCATCCATTAAATACTTCAGAATCATCATAAAAACACTCCAAACCCAAAGAAGATCTATTTTAAATAAAACAGGAAAAATATTTTCCCCACAGAACAACATTTAAAAAATATTCTGTGGTACTTTCACAGAATTATTACTTCCAATAGAGTTCAAAGAATCCAATCTCACTTTAAATCACTTTTCCCCCTTTTTTTGCATCCAAGATTTCTAGATACTTATTTTCTTCAAACAAGAAACAATATAGAAATGAACACTTTTTAACACTACTCAGCTCTTTTAGAAAGAAACAAATGCCAGATGCTTGTGGGTTTTGGGGTTTTTGGGTTTTTTTGTTTGTTTGTTTGGGTTTTTTAATGGTTTTTGTGGGATTTTTTTTTGGTTTTTTGCTATCAATATGGTTTAGACTGTAAATCCAATCAACGTGTTGAGGGAAAATCGTCTCAGGGAACATCTTTGAGGCAGATTTAATTTGTTCTGGGGAGTTTGATGGTTTCCCAACCTTTGTGCATGCTCAGTGCCTGACCTCACCCTTCCACCCTCCTCTGGATCTGCATTTCTCTGGAGGATTTCAGAGTGATAAAGGATTTTACTGTTCCTGCCCTTCCCAATAACGCGTTCCTGCAGTGCCCTTTTCTTGTTCTGTGGTCTCCTTTTGGAGTGCAAAAATTCTCTAAGGGAATATTAATTCTCTAAGAGTTTTAGACAGAAGAAAACACTTTATCTGCTCTCTCCTCTTTCCAAATGATTTTGGCCCCACAGTCTCTCTCAAGCTCAGAATCTGTGATCAAAATGTGTTATTGAGGGGGTATTTAGGCTTAAATCCAGGATTTCCTTGGGTTTGAAGACTTCTACAACAGTTTGTCAACAATTTCACCCACTGATAATTTCATATTTGGGAAGGGGAAGTCCATAGATTTTAATTTGGTTGTTTTTCTTCCCTAATAGCCACATCTGAACATTTTTTATATTTGACATAAAACTGTTTTTTAGGCATTTACTTTATGCTTTCTTGTTTGCTAAAGGCTTGCAAGATAACTGATAATGCAAAATGGAGACTGAGTAGGATTAGAGATATGCTAAAGCTCAAGGGTAGCAAGTTGTTTTCACTTCCTCAGAGATATTAAAATGTTCTTTTCCTTGCTGCCTTCTGGCTGAGCTGGTTTTAGTTATTAGGTCTCTGTTAGTTATGATAATTTTCTCCATTATTTAAAAAACATAAAAGAAATAACAGATTTGCTCTGTAACAGCAGTTAAATTCTCATGTAATTTCAATCTAAGTCCATTTTAGCACCTCTTCCAGCAACATAAATATGTGGGATCTAAGCCTTTTGGCCATCATATGTTGTTTATTTTGTCTGAACTCATTCAGAAACACCAGGTGAACAAACTGCATCTCATTTAAAATAATCATTTGCTCTCACTGTGTATTTTCAGTTTAAAATGTTTGCCCCCCCCCCAAAATGATGAATTTACTGTTCATCCACAAGTGGCTGTAGCTCTGGGAATTCCCAGGAACTCTTCCTTTGCAGAGCAGCTGTGGGAGAGCCAGGAATTTTGTACAGCATCAGTGGGAATGGGTGGAAAGATGCTGAAGGGCTTTTAAACCCTTAGAACAGGAAAATAATATGGTCACGTATATGGAAATATATTGATTTTTCTGTTCCTCTATGTCATCCATGTACCCTTGACACCTGAATGCTGTGGGTCAGTTCAACTAAATTTGACAGAAGAACCACATTCTCAGAAAAATTAATTTTCTAATGGTTTAATGTGAGTTTTTAGGCAGAGATTTGTTCTTGATTCCTTACAGAAATATAAATTTCACAAGAAACTCAATAAACTGCAGCTGTGGGAATGCCAGGAATTTTGTACAGCATCATTGGGAATGGGTGGAAAGATGCTGAAGGGCTCTTAGTACCCTAAGAAAAGCAAAAAGTATCACATATATGGAAATATGTTGATTTTTCTATTCCTCCATGTTTTCTATTCCTCCTTCAAACCTGAATGCTGTGGGTCAGTTCAACTGAATTTGACAGAAGAACCGCATTCTCAGAAAAATTAAATTTCCAACAGTTTCATGTAAATGTTTAGGCAGAGATTTTTTTCTTATTTCCTTACAGAAAGGTAAATTTCATGAAAAACTCAATAAACTGGTTAGACAGAAGAGTGTCCAGACTGGAGCTCATCTTAGGACAAGGGTTGATGGCTTTCAACTGAAAGAGGGGAGATTAAATGGGATATCATGAAGAAATTTTCCTTTTTAGGGTGGTGAGGCCCATTTGTCCAGGGCTAAGGAGCTCTGGCTGACTCTTGGCTTTCAGACATTCTGAGCTTTGTATCTTCAGTATCCTGAAATGATTTGGAGAATTGTTTCCCCAGCATGTGAAATTGTTTTTACTTGATGACCAATGACAGCCACCTGTGTCGAGGCTGGGAGCAGTCACAGGATTTTATTATCATTCCTTTCTATTGCCTTCGGATGAAATCCTTTCTTCTATTCTTTTAGTATAGTTTTAATATATCACTTTCTTTTAATATAATATATATCATAAAATAAAAAATAAGCCTTCTGAAACATGGAGTCAAGATTCTCATCTCTTCCCTCGTCCTGGGACCCCTGCGAACACCACCACAAGTTGTGGTGGCACCAAGCCCAGCAGAGCTCAAGGAACTTTTGGACAATTCTCTCACCTGGTGGGATTTTTGGGGTGTCCTGTGCAGGGTGAGGAGCTGGACTCAATGGTCCTTATGAGTCCCTTCCAACTGAGGATATTCTGTCACAAATGAAGTGGGATCTGGAATTTTCAAGCTCAAATACATAAGATTGAGGTGTCTTAGTCAACAGTCAGGGACCCCACTGATCTGGCATGCACAAAAACCCCAGCAGAACTCTCACCTCTTTCTCCAGGGTGCCAACTTATTGACACTTCTCACCTTCAGCACATTAAATTTAGGAAGAGATGCTTGAACATACCAGCCAGCACTTCCTATCTGTCATGCAGAGCTGCAGCCATTTATACTTTGGCTCTAAACCCTATTTTTTTTTTCCCTTTCTTGAAAAAGAAAAATGGTCTCTTGTTTAAATATGTAAAAGGCTCTGATTTTCAAAGGCTGTGCATTGCAGTCAGCTGCCAACAGCACAGCTGAGGCTTCTGCTAGCCCGGGCAAGAGCCCCTGTGCCACCAGCTCTGCATCCACAATGTCCCTGTACCTGCCAACACTTCAGAAATGTCTTTTTATTAATTTTTTATTTAAAAAAAAACCCAAGTTTTTCTTTTTCTTTTTAATTTTCACTATTTTTTTTTTTGTGAAATGCAGATTAACTGCTGTCACAGTTGAGAACAACAGGACTTGTGCTGCCAGGTTAACAAAATCCACTCTGTTCTTTAGTACCGCATCCCTTTCCTGGGGAGATTTCTGTGTGGCACAAAAGGCAGAAGATGCTGGAGCAGAATCTGGGTCATGACAAGGCTCTGACAGCGAGACCTGTGGCTTTTCTGTCAGGGTCTGAAAGGCAGCCAGGCCCTGCTGGTTTGTTTGGAATGAAGTCACCCTTTAAGGGGGAGATCTGCTGTTAACACCAGAGCATCTCAATCCCTGCCTGTTGTCCCTCCTTAAATCAAACCCTACCCTGCAGTGAAATAAGAGTAAAACAAGGATTTCAGGGTGGGTAAGCAATCTGGCACTGGGTTTGGTTTGATTTAGTTTGGTTTCTAGTAATTCTGCAATGCTGTTTTGTAATATTTTGTAATATTCAACATTTCTGAACTTTTTGAAACCTCCTGGAGGTTCAGCTCAGGAAATGTTGTGTAGGGTTTTCTAAGGAGGACTCATGAGCAGTGCATGGGTGATAAATTCATTTTTGCACACCTTTTGTGCTCCTATCCTGATGCCATGTGAAATAAAGCATTCAGATATGGAATCACATGGATAGGAAATGCACTTTTTGCAGGATTAAGGAGTAAGTTGCATTTTTATATCATGGTTCAGAAGAACTTCGAGTTGCAGTTTGTAATGGCAGAGTATTCTTGATACAGCAATAGCAAATAATTGGATTAATACATAAAATATTAGGAAAATGGAACAAAATAGAAAAAAATTTGGAAAGAAAGAGTGAGCTGCATGTAAAACATACTTGCAGCAAGAACTGCTCTCAAATATGTTGCTCCATGCTAGTCCAGATTTTTACACAGTAGGTTATCCTTCCAAAACCTCAAATTTTGAGGATCTCATCCCATAGCAATATTCATTTAAAAAAATTAAAAAAAAATAAAAATCAGTAGTGTTCAGGGGCAACTTCAACCAGGGAAGATTTTTCCAGGGTATAGGAAGGCTCCAGCTGTTAATAGCAAACAATTCTGGATATTCTGCCAAGGCTGTGATGTGGACCAGAGGTTTCATCTGTTTTGTTCTGGTCATTTGCTGTTCCATCTCTGCTCTTCTCCTGTATCTGCTGCTCTCAACCCCTCAGAAAAGGCATTGAGGTGGATGTGTCTGAATTTTTCATAATGTGTAAAAAGAAAAGCCCTCTAATTGTCACACCTTGTCTGAGATGTTCTGGAGTTCAGCTCTTGTGATTGAAGAAAGGAACTGGGTGTGATTGTGTTTCCCCGTCTCTCAAGCTCCTGTGAAAATGGCAGTAATTAATTACTGCTTCTTTTGGTTTTATTGTGGCTAAAGCACAGTTCCCTGCTGACTGTGAGTCTGGGCCTCTCTTTTATGTTATCTCTGAAAGAATTTTGTGGTTTCATTGTTCCTTTGAAATGTCAGGGATGGGGAATTGAGGTCCAAAGTAATTTTTCATCACCTGTTCACTGCATGTCCTTGAGAGGGGCACATTTGTGCTGCATCCAGATCACAAGGCATGATCCTAATTCAGAGCTGCATGTTCTCAGGCTCTGAAAATATAATATATATAAAATATAAATAATATGACTATAATGTAGGTTATAGGGTTAAAGAAAAAAGGCCAAGTCTCCCACTGAAAGTCATTATTTGTTAATATGCATTATTGGAGACATTAAAAGATTTAATGAGTTAAATACTATAAAACAGGTAATGTGTCTTCCTAATCACAGTGGTATCCAGAGCATCATTAAATGACATCAAATTGTCATTTTTAAGCTTACAGATGCCCAAGACAGAAATGCTGCATGTGGTTAAACAGCAATGAATTACAAACATACCAAATCCCTTCTGCTGCATCAGTGGGGGAATTGTGTTGGTGGAACTGATCACTCCTCTGGCAGGGATTTATCTGCCCAGAGCTTGGTTATTCACTGTCAGGAATAGGATGGTGGCACTGTGCACCATCAGAGGTTTTGTTTCCTGAGAATTACGTTGAAATTATTCTGTTCAAGAGCTGTTTCCAGATATTTAAATGCTGGTGATCAGCCATGTGCCCACTGCTTCCATCTCCCAGTGATGCCTTGTGCAGGCTGCCCTAGAGCTGAGGCTGGACAGAGCTAAAGAACAAAGCAGGGATTTATTAAAAGGCCTCCATGGATGCACCTTGGGCAGCACAAGAGCCCAGCCAGGGCTGCACCCAAGATGAACCAAAATGGCCCCAAAATGCACCAGCGCTCCCGGGGTCTCTCCCTGGGATCAGTTCTGCTCCATTTGCATCTTGCAGTTCATTGTCCCATTCCAGCTTTAGCCCCTGCAGTCCCACCCTGCTTGTTTTTCTCTCTCCAGCCCACGGGGTTTGTGCTCCTGGGCTGAGATTTGGATCATTTGTCCTTGGTGCCCAGCTGGAGCAGGAATTGTTTTGTCTCCCTGCTCTGTGCACAGAGCTCAGCATGCCCTGATGTGAAGCTCAGACCCACACACTAAAGCAGCACAGAATCTGAAAATATAAAAGCTAAACCTGAGGCATCAGGCCTATACAGTCTGGGGTGCTGAAGGTGAAAGAATAAGGCACAAATCAGAGTTTCCAAGAAGGAGGATGGGGATGTGATCCACCAGTGGTGGATCTGCAGCCACTTGTGTCACCTTGGGATCCCATTTTTGTTACCAGCAGGACACAAACACTGACACAAACACTGACACTGTAAGTCTCCTTCTCTCTTTTTTTTCACCCTGATAACTTAAGTCTTAAATATTGATCGAAACCAACTGTCCAAAGCATTACTTTGCTGTGAGAGGTGTTTCCTGATGCTCCTCAGCAGCACAGCTCTAAGACAGCCCTAAAAACAGAGATAAGGTGACTGCCAATAGGCAGACAATCCTAAAAGCAGGAACTTTTCTTTGCTAGATCACCTAATAAAAGTGGCATTAGCAACACACTCTGTGGTATAAACACAGACTGCAGGATCACGGTGGATAAGAATATTAGAGGGGAAAAATTTGGAATTTTCTATTTTGTGGAAAATTCAGTTGTTTTAATATCTTTTGTCATCCTGCAGGACTGTGTTAATATATCTCAGCTTTTTTTCTTCCTTATTTTTTTCTTTTTATCCTCTAATTTTTTTGCTTGTAGGATTTTGTTTGTGTGTTTGTTTGTTTGTGTGTTTGGTTTGGTTTGTTAGCTTAAATTTATTTTTCCCCCCTTGGAGGAGATTGCATCACCTTTTAAAACTCAAAGTAAAAATTTTCCTTACCCCTAAACAGGATCTAAGAGAGCTGCAGAGAGACTTTTGACAAGGGTTTGTAGTGATAGAACAAGGGGGAATGGCTTCAAACTCCCAGACGGCAGGGTTAGATGGGATTTTATGAAGAAATTTTTCCCTGAGAGGGTGGGGAGGCCCTGGCCACAGGGTGCCCAGAGAAGCTGTGGCTGCCCCATCTTTTCCTTTCTGATCCCTTTAGCTGAGCCCCACGCTGGTGCTCTGACATCCCATTCAGTCTGCTCCCTTCTTTTCTTCGGAAAAATGCACTTAATTCCCCTCCTTGAGTTTTCCCAGCAAAATAGTGATGAAACCTTCCAGAAACAAGAAGGAGAAAGAAAGGCTGGCTGAGAACACAACTCTAAGCGCAACCTTTTGTACAAAGATTTGATTCCTTTGGGGTTTTTTCCAGTTGTGAAGTGATTTGTTTTTCATCCTCCACTTCAGCACAATACCCAACCCAATGTCTGTGAGCACTGAAAGGAGAAGGAGGGAAGTTGAGAATAAGCTCAAGCACTCCCAATTACCACTGCTATAATGAGCTTTTTGCCTTCCTTCTCCAGTGGTCTCCCCATTCCCAGAGCCCCTTTGGGGAATATTGGAGTAAGAGCTGCAGCACGAGGCATCCACTGGAGCTGCCTGCAGGGAGGAGAGAAAGGGAAGAACGTGTGTGCTAGCTGAGGGCAAACAGCTTTAATTTAATTAGCAGATTAATTAAAGCTTCCTCCCCTGGGCAGGGTAAGTGTGTGTAGAAAGTGTTTCTGCAGCCTCCCGTAGCTGTTCATCAACGTGTTCCTGTTCCAAGTGTGACTCAGATGGGGCTCCATGATCTTGCTGGGAGCCTCTACAAAGCAAATTTCCTGTCAGGGACCTTTTCTCTTCAGGGTTTTGTTTAAATGCAGTGAAGTATAAATGGGCAAATAATAACAAGTAATGGCAAGATGTTGCTTCGCAAATGAACGTGGCATCCAGCGGCACGACAGCTGCAGAGCTCCTGAGAGCTTCTCTGTTTCCCAACATCCCCACAGTGAGAGAACCCTGATGTCAGCAGATTCCCTCTGTGAAAGTCCTCAAAAGTTCTTTCCAGAGTGAAAAATCATTCAAGAATTTTTGAGAGCCTTGAATCTGCACACTTTGCACGTGTCTTGAGGAAAGCAGAGAAGGCCAACGGTGTCCTGGGCTGGATTAAGGGCAAAGGCAGGAGATGCAAGGAAATGTTTATCCCCATCTACTCAGCACCTGATGGATCAGTTGTACATCATAGAATCACAGAATGGTTTGGGTTGGAGGGCAACTTAAAGATCATCCAGTGCTACCCCCTGTCCTAGGCAGGGAGACCTCCCACTGTCCCAGGTTGCTCCAAGCCCCAATGTCCAGCCTGGCCTTGGACACTTCCAGAGATCCAGGGGCAGCCACAGCTCCTCTGGGCACCCTTTGCCAGGGCCTCCCCACCCTCACAGGAGAGAATTTCTTTCTAATATCTCATCTAAATCTACTACTTCTGGAATATTGCATCCAGTTTTCGGATTCTCAATAGATAAAATCCCTCAGTCAGCTGTAGCAAGTTCAAAGGAGGGGCACTGAGATTGCCTGTGAGGAGAAGATGAGGAACTTTGGCTTTTTGGCCAGGTGGAAGGAGAGAAAATTAGGGGGCAACCTTGTAGCAGCCTTGTGGTGTTTATGAGGAGAGCATCAGGAGGAGAGAGCCAGGGTTCTCACTGTGCTGTGTGGCAGGAGAACAACAGAATATTGGTGTAACCTGAGACAAGGGAGGTTTGTATTGGAGAGAACCCTTGTTACTCTGAGAATAAGTGGGCACTGGAGTAAGTTCCACCAAGGTAGTGCAGTCTTCATAACTTCTTCAGAGTTTTCCAAAAGGCAGGTGGAAAAAGTCCAGTTAACCCTATATTGGTTAATTGGAATGAACTATTTCCATTGCTGCCCCTGCAGCAATGTTTGTTTGTCTTTTTTTTTTTGTTTAGTTTGGTTTGTTACCTTAAATTTATTTTTCCCCCCATTGGAGGAGATTGCATCACCTTTTAAAACTTAAAGTAAAAATTTTCCTTACCTTTAAACTAGATTACTTGAATGCCACCTCTAAGAGAGCTGCAGAGAGACTTTTGACAAGGGCTTGTAGTGATACCTTTCCACCAAGGTTGTGCAGTCTTCAAAACTTCTTCAGAGTTTTCCAAAATGCAGGTGGAAAAAAGCCCAATTAACCCTATATTGGTTAATTGGAATGAACCAATTCCATTGCTGTCCCTGCTTCCAGTGGAAGCTTGAGCTGGATTCTTCTGGAGGTCCCTTCCAACCTGAATTATCCTGTGCTTCCATGACTCTCCCTGGAAGGCACATGTGATAGCTGACATCATTCAGAGAAAGCCACCAGAGACAGGGATGGGTGAAGGCAAAGAGTAGGAGAGACTGAAGCTTTAAACATAAAATCTGTAGGCCAGGAAGAGAAGAGTGAAGCTCTAGGTTATCTTTTATGTCCTATTGATTTTGGTTTGCTCTGGCAGCTGTAACAGACTCTGCTTTAAACAGGGGGCATTCCTGTACTGCCAGTGCTGCCTAAAGAGTGAAAAAGGTGTGCTTTTCCTGAAAATCCTCTGGAGAAAATAGGAGAGGAGAAGATGCCTTTCCATCTGTTGTTGACAGAAAATACAGCTGTGTTTTCCAGGATCTTCTTAAGGATCACCTGGAACCCCCTATTCAGAGTTCATGGGGAAATTTCAGGGTTCAGAGTAACCAGTAGTTTTGCCAAGACAGCAGATTGATCTAACAGAGAAAATCTGGGAGCTGAAAAATCAACATTATTGTAAACCTACAGATTTACCCCTCTGGATCAGCAGTTCCACAGATTATATGAACAGTGTTTCCCAGATTGCTCAGAAATTAAAGTGTTTCTGTTTCAGCTCCGTCATTTCAGGTGTTTAGCTGAATCTGAACATCTCATCCAGAGATAAATCTCCCAGATTTATGCTGATAGAAATCCTCACTTCTCAGCCAGGCAAAAACATAGATCCCACCCTCCAGCTTCCACCCCAGTCATTTTTATTAATTGATCTGAACTTCTGTGCTAAATCTGATATGGTTACCTGAGGCTGGAGTAGTAGGACCACAGAGGAAAAAAACCCACTCATTATTTTTCCTCCTTTGTCAATCACAAATTCCAGCAATTTACATATGCATGACTTGCTTGTAACCCCCAGCCAGGAAATCTCTTGCTGTGACAGAGACTTGGCCAAGCCCTGGATCCACACTGGGCTGTTCTCTTGCCAACAGCTCTGCCCTGTCACAACCTGTGTCAGGAGCTGGAAAGTGTCCTTGGAAGAGATTGTCAGTGGTATTTGCAAGTCCTGCAGCCCTGATATCCTGCAGTGAGGCCATGCAGCCCAGTCTTGCCCCATGCTAAAAGCTCTCAAAGCGGTGAGAATCTGCCCATAAAGCTTTGTAAGGGATTCGAGCCTGATTTGAACACTTAAATTCCCTTTCTTTTGAACAATTTGAAAAATGAGTGGGAATTGCAATGCTGGCAGGAGGTTATCAGCTTTTCAGACTGACATTGGCCTCTAAGGAATGAAAGAAAGATCCAAACTGTGCCATTGGGAGTTGTACTTCAGAATTTTATCTTTGGAGAGGAAATTCCCAGGAATTGCTGGAGAAAGCCATTTTTATGCAATATAAAATCAGCAATCAGAAGGGCTATTAAACCCTTAGTTTCATCTCAAGCACATTATGTCTAGCAGGATTTTTAATCACTTTTGCAGTGAGTGGTTCATCCTGCCAGTAGAATGCTTTGAGAAGCATCACCTGCTATTAGAGATAGGGGAAAGGGATATGTTGGTTTAATCCAAGATGACACTTCCCATGGAACTCCTCAGCTGTCCTGGGAATGCTTCACAATGCTCAAAGAGGGGATTTACAGCTGATTTCCAAGATAAGGGAGCTTGCAAAAAGATATAGAGAGGTTATGTACAAGAGCATGTGGTGACAGGACAAAGGGAAATGGCTTCAAACTGAAAGAGAGCAGGTTTAGATTGGATATTGAGAAGGAATTGTTCCCTGGGAGGGTGGGCAGGCCCTGGCACAGGGTGCCCAGAGCAGCTGTGGCTGCCCCTGGATCCCTGGAAGTGCCCAAGGCCAGGCTGGATGGGGCTTGGAGCAGCCTGGGACAGTGGAAGTTGTCTCTGCCCAAGACAGGAAAATTGGGAAAATATCTCTGAGGTCCCTCCCAACCTAAGCCATCCTATAATTCTGTGATACTACAAAAATCCAGTTCAGGCAAACTCAAAAATAGTTTTACCCCTTGTTGTGTAACACCTCCTTTGTCCAGCATTCACTTCAGAAGGCATCCACTGAGAGAAGGGACCTGTTGATTGTGCTGCTGCTGTTTTCTAACCTGCACTGGGATGTGCATCTCTCCAGGAGTGTCAGAAGGTACCCAGATCTTAAATTTCCATCAGGCACTTGGGAAGGGATCAATGCCTTTTCCTGGCAGTGTGTTCTGCTGCTGGGGATTTTATTTTTCCCTGCACAATTTGTTTAAAGCGTGGTGTCCAGGTTCTGCTGCAGTTTGTACATTTGTGGCTGGGACTGAAGGAGATCCCAATGGCTTTACCCTTTCACTCAGTGTGGAGTGTTCTGAAATCACAGGAGTTTGGATACCATTTGCATATTTCTGGCCAGGGTTTATGTACAAATCACAAATGGGACAGGACTGCTGAGTAATGTGTCTTGAGCTGTTTTATTTTCCAGCATCACTCTCATTCCATGGTTATGACAATGGGAAAATGCCAGCAGCTCACATCCCAGGCAGCAGACAACTTAATGTTACAACTCACTCTAGAAGTTTTTTGACCAATCACACAAAGCAAAAGCACATTGACAGTAGTTCCATCCAACCACTGTAACCACAGGTACCTTTGGTTAAACAGTGCTTGCTTATTTCAAATACAATGCCTGCTTGTGAGCCTTCAAACACAATGCACAGAGCTCCATTATTAAGCTTAGAACTTAATATCTTGCTAGACAAACTTTTCTGCAGCTTAGGGAGTTATTCTAGACAAGCATTAATACACAGACCATTGTTCTATTTGTCCTTACTTTTCTACTTACATAATTTTTCTGCTGACCAATCTCATGGTACTGCTCAGCTCCAATCACAGTTCTGCTGTCTCTGGGGCCTGCCTTTTGCAGCTTTCCCAAACCCCTCTGATTTTATGGATTCCCACATTTTCACAGGAAGGAAAGAAACGCAATCAAGTAGCAAACCTCAGACATTTCTGGGGACAGCAACTTGTTGGGCTGCCAAGTCAGTGTTGTGGGGCCCAGCAATGATGCAAATCAGTTCTGGAAAAAAATGCAGATAGTCAGATCTCCTTCCCAAACCCCTCTATTTTTAACAGAGCCTTTTGCAAGTCTTGGCCCTGGTGTGACCAGTTGAATCATTGCTTGGTGGGAACAGGGACTCAGCAGTGTTGTTTCCATGACAAAGTGAGCCTCTTTTGGCAATGCTCACAGAACAATTTATCATTTTTGAAGCTAACTTTTCAATACTGGAAGTCATAATAGAATTAGTAAAATGTGTGTAATTCAGCTTGAAGTGAGTGATCTCATCTACCTTGTGGGTTAAACTCCTCTCTTGCATTATTTTAGGAACAACACTCAGGCAAAAGGTGAATCACACTCTAATTCATCTTTGTGTGGATGTAAAACCATGGCCATGGAGATTTAATGAAGATTTGCTGTTGTTGTTGGTTTTGATTCTTATCTGTCCCCTCATTACCCCTCTCATTGTCACAGTGCCTGATATGGCATATCCTGAATGGAGTAGAAATGTTCCCATTTACTTTAAAAAAAAAAAAAAAAAACAGGAAAAAAATCAGGACTCTAAAGACTTAACACAAGAATGCAGAGAAGGAAAGAACAGTTAGTGGTACTGAATTGCCATATTTGATCTGGCTTTTATAGAAATGCCAAGTGAATTCCCATCTCACCATCACATCATTACAAGGACTTCAAAGCAGATTTCCTTAACTTAGAGGTACTCAGGAGTGCTGGGGACATCTCACTTCTGAGTAAACTCATGCAGAGAAATCAAGATTCATAGCAGCTGTGAATATTCTTGCTGAGAACAAAATGAGCAAAATAGTGTTTTGTGAATAACTGAATGCAGTCAAGGACTTGGTTGCTGAGAATTTTAGACTTTCTGTGCTGACAGACTCTGACCCCCAAGAGAACACTGAATTTGACCTGAGGCTGTGAGGTCAAATGGTCAAAATGAGCAAAATGGTGCTTTTTGAATAACTGAATGTAGTCAAAGACAATTCAGGTTTTTTGGCTGGACTGTTCTGCATGGTTGGTGTGTATATATAATTATATAGACCAGATTTATAATATATAAATATATATGAAACATAGTTATAGCTATCAAATTTATTGTAAATACATAAGTTGTAACATAACATGATTGTTATTAATTTTACCATAAGTTCAAGGGAACAGGAAAGAGTTAAGTACTGGAATTTGCACAAAGCACATGCCAGTTTATATTTGTGGTGGCCACCTTAATAAAAACCATGTGAGGGAAATGAAATCTCTGAATTTGTTGTACCTCTGCATGTCCTTCCAGCTTCTTGTGCTCTCTCAGAACCAAACAGATATTGAATTTTACTGTCTCTGTATCTAAATGAACATACACATTCTCTAAACTGATGTGAGTCAGAATCTTTCACTTCATTGAAAGTAATAAATTTTTCAAAGACCTGCGAATTTCATGCGCTATCGACTCGGATTCTTGATTTTTTTCTAGTATGTGTCAAAACACTCTTTAACTGCACATATCACTGATCTCTTCTGGGAAACCGAGACCAGGCTGTCTCTGCTGAGCACAGGAAATTGCAAATGTCCTTGAGGCAGAAGAAATGGGATCACAAGGCCTGGAGTTCAGGCTTGCGCTGCCATTGGAATTGGGCTCTGCCTTCAGTTGTTGACACCTGATTTGGCAAATTAAAGCTTCTGCCACTCCATGGTCAATGGAGAAACATCAAACCCCTGGATCCTTTCAGGGAAATGTGATAATGTTAAATAGACAACATTCACCAGACAAACAATGTGATAGCATTCAACAGACAAACCTTTTTGTGGGCAATGGAAAAACAGAAACTTCCAAACAGGAGGGTTTGATTTGCAGACTTGGGAGAAGCTTGGGTTGCTGTAAAAATATAATACACAGATATTAAGCAGGAAAATCATAAACTTATGTTTCTGTGGTTTTAAGTAAGAATATGACTTCAGTAAGTTTAAAACTGTATTAATAAGATGGTGAAGGGTTTATAATGTAGTAATGTGGTTGTATGGAGTAAGCTGAGAGTTTAGAGGTTGTAATAAAATCTGATGTGTATAAGTGTGATAGAAGCCCATTGGGTAAAAGCATCTGCAGTGCACCAAAATTAAGTAAAGGTGATGGGTTAGAAAAGCAAAATGAACTTTGTGGCAACTGTCCCTTGGTTTAGAAAGTTCTATATTGTCTTGTCACAAAGAACTTGTGAACACTTTGAGCTATGGCTGACTGCTTGCTCCTCTCAAATCTCACAGCATCTGAGACTGATGTTTATCTGAGCAATAAATCAGTTTTTTGTGGTCCCATCCTATCAATTAAAGCACCAATAATAATGCCTTTTGTTATGAGCAATTCAATTTTGATTTTGATTTTCCCAGATATGGAATTACTTGTTAACAGAGATGACAGGCAGCTCCTGCTCTCTCCTCTGACACTGAGGTTGATGCTTCCTCCTTTGCTTTCTGTTTTGGTTTCCATGTTCCCCAAAATTATTTTTTTTAAATCTGTTGATGAAGTGCAATGAAATGGCGCAAAGAGGGTGATGGGAAGTCACATCAGAATATTGTGGCAACAGTGAAAGCTGGAGGAAAGCTGCAGGGACAGGTGAACCATGTGGCTCTGGTGCTCTCTCTGCCCACACCTGAGCCTCCTAAGCCAGACTTACTGGGATACAGTTGACTAAATTTAATCATTTGACTAAATTTAATCATTCAGTTTAGTCAGAGACCTCTGACTAGATGTGCCAGTCTGCAAGGAGAACAGTAAAGTCTGAGCTTTTAGCCTTTGGCTTTCTTTACAATCAATCATGCCCTGGCTTTGATGCACCTCTAGCAAAGATACCAAAAGAAAGTCTTTTCATTGTGGATTGAATCAAAATTTTCTTATCAAATGTCTCTGAGAACAGGGGCATGGTGGTTTTCTTGGTATTCTAGAGTGGAATCATAAAGTGGTTTGGGTTGGAAGGGACCTCAAAGCTCATCCAGTTCCAGCCCTGTCGTGGCAGGAACACCTTCCACCATCCCAGGTTGCTCCAAGCCCTGTCCAGCCTGGCCTTGGGCACTGCCAGGGATTCCAGGTTATTCCAGAGCCTGGAATAACATGGAATAACCTGGAATAACCTGTTCTGGTGTCTCTGGCCTCCATCCTTTAATGGACTTTGGATAAATACATGCATCTATGTGTGGCATTTTTCATCCACAATTTTAAGCTGAAGACTTCTGCAAGTTAAGTGTGTGAAGAAATATTTCTTTTGTTTAGTCACATCCTTCTTGCATAGACAATGCATCATTATATTATTATTATTATTATTATTATTATTATTATTATTATTATTATTATTATTATTATTATTATTATTATTACTAAATGGCAGCTTTTCTTATCTGTACCTGGTGAACTGCATAGAAACTGCCACATTTGTGTGTTGAGGCAACCTCTGGACACTCCTCTGAGACATGGGCAACTGTGGAGGGTGAACCTGCACTAACAGCAGAACTCTGTTTTTCTTGCTATTTCCCTTTTATCTTTTTTTTTTTTAATATATTCTAAGAACTTGCCAATGCAATTTTCTCTATCTTTGGGGATGCTTAGGGGATGATGTAGCAAAAGCCCTTGTGTTCTTGGGAGATCCTGGAGATCTGTGACAATTTATCTTTTCCAGGCACCTGGGAGCCCTTAAAACAGAACTGTGTTTGTTTGGAAGACAAACAAATCCAATATGGTTGTGCCTGGTGTTTCCCCCAGGGGAAAATACCTGAAATTTATTACTGGGGTCGTGGAGATGATGAAACTGAGCAGCATTATGAGTTCCTACAAATGGTGAGGAAAGCCTTCCAGGAGAGTTCATCAGGAAACACTCTCTGTCCTTGAAATGGCAGTGGTGGCTTTTAAAATTTACCAAAAAAAAAAAAAAGTGTGCAGATGGTTCAGAGCATCATCACACAAACAAAAGCACGACACAAGCACCATCAAACTGGATTATTAGAGAGTCACTGACTGATGTGGGTTAGAAAGGACCTTGCAGATAAATCTCATCCCAACCCCTGCCATGGGCAGGGACACCTTCCACTGTCACAGGCTGCTCCAAGCCCCGTCCAACCTGGCCTTGGGCACTTCCAGGGATGGAATATCCACAGTTTCTTTGGGCACCCTGTGCCAGGGCCTGCCTAACCTCACAGGGAGCAATTTCTTCCTAAATATTGATCTGAATTGTCGAGGTCTCTGGTGTCGAGATGACCCCGAGGTGTTAAAAAGTCTCTTTTTCCCAGCCCTGAGACCAAAGAAGAAGAAAAGATTCCTCAGCTCTGGTTTTCAAGGTTGTTTATTTTCTCTTATCCATTACATTCCTTCTCTGACCTGCTGAGGTCTGTCCAGCAGGTTGGGTTGTGGCACACTGACTGCCCTTGGGGTGGTGTTGGCTTTTTATACTAAGAACTACGTGTACTTTATTTACAATAATTTTCCAATACCTATCACCTATGTTAGACAATCTGGCTCTACTCTAAACCAATCCAGAAGTGTCACCATCACAGCAGAAGATGGAGGACAAGAAGAAGAAGGACAGGACACACCCAGATCCCTCCATCTTGCCTCCTGAACCCCCATTCTAAATCCCCCAAATTCTACTTTTTCACCCTGTGATAAATTAACTATCAATCTACTTAAACTTTTGTGTCTTGTACATCTTCATAGAAAGTTGGTAATTGTTTTTTCCAAGGGCTAAAACTGAAGTCACAGGTGTTTGTGACTCTGTGCCAAGGTCTCTGAGCCCCCTGCCAGGGTCTGGAGTCCTCCAGGGCAGCCAGAGCAATGTCCTGGGTTCCCACACCGAATCTCCCCTGTTTTATCTTAAATCCATTCCTCTTGGCCTGTCACTGTCTGCCTGTGCAGAACTTTCTCTCCTTCTTATTTATAAGCCCCTTCAGCTGCTGAAAGGATTTCACCTGCCTTGGGATTTGCTCTCAGGTTTTGTTGGGTGGTGCATCCCTGATCCAAACTGTTCACTCCATTCCCTGGGAATGTGAGGGAAGCAAAGTTGAACTGGGCAGATGGGGCTCCAAAAGAACCCAGAGCAGATTAAATGTGGGGATCTCTTTCCCTGTTTGCGTGCCCCTGCTTAGCAGATAAGGGGAAGCAGGTCCCACACCCTTTCCTCTGTGGTTTTTCATTGTCAGGAGTGAAGGAAATGGGATGGGAAATAAAATAATAAAAGTGCTCCAGTGAACCACAGTTATTATAGCTTTTATTAAAAATTCACTTTTATTTTTGTTTTCTATTGGGATAATACATTTCTTTGATATTGTGATGAGGTTTTGTATTATGAAGGGATGGATAGTTGTGGGTTTTTTTGGGGATTTGTAACAGTAATTATGAATTTATTTCGTGGATATAAGGTAGCTTTTTTTAAATTTTGTGAGAGTATTTATGGGTGTTACTAATTTTTTATTGTTTGGTTAAAATGTATGAGAAATCATAGTGATGTTTGGTTTTGGTTTTAGTATACTTGTAATGTGAATTGTTTTACTAATGTGTGTTGGAATGTATATTTGCTTTGGTTGTTCATTGCTGATATGTTTTATCTAAAGGACATAAGGTAATGGGTTAAAGTTTTTAAAAGCTATTTTTCGGTATATAACTTCTTTATATTTATTGGTAATGTAATAGTATTAAGTAGGGATGGATGGTTGTTGGGGCTTTTTGGGGGATTTATAACAGAGATTATGAATTTATTTTGTGGATATAAGGTAGCTCTTTTAATTTTTGTGAGAGTATTTATGTATGGTACTAAATTTTAGTTGTTTGAGAAACCATAGTGATGTTTGTTTTTGTGTTTAGTATACTTGTAATGTGAATTGTTTTACTAGGGTGTGTTAGAATGTCTGTTAGCTTTGGTTGTTCATTGCTGATACATTTTATCTGAAGGACACTAGGTTTTGGGTTAAAGTTTTTAAAAGGCACTTTTTGTTATATAGCTTCTTTATTTATATTTATTTGTAATAGTATTAAGAAGGGATGGATGCTTGTTGGGGGTTTTTTTTGGATTTCTAACAGTAATTATGAATTTGTTTCATAGATATTAAGTAGCTCTTTTAATTTTTTGTGAGAGTATTTATGTGTGGTACTAAATTTTAGTTGTTTGAGAAACCATAGTGATGTTTGGTTTTGTGTTTAGTATACTTGTAATGTGAATTGTTTTACTGAGGTGTGTTAGAATGTCTGTTAGCTTTGGTTGTTCATTGCTGATACATTTTATCTGAAGGACACTAGGTTTTGGGTTAAAGTTTTTAAAAGGTACTTTTTGTTATATAGCTTCTTTATTTATATTTATTTGTAATAGTATTAAGAAGGGATGGATGCTTGTTGGGGGTTTTTTTTGGATTTCTAACAGTAATTATGAATTTGTTTCATAGATATTAAGTAGCTCTTTTTAATTTTTGTGAGAGTATTTATGTGTGGTACTAAATTTTAGTTTGAGAAACCATAGTGATGTTTGTTTTTGTGTTTAGTATACTTGTAATGTGAATTGTTTTACTGAGGTGTGTTAGAATGTCTGTTAGCTTTGGTTGTTCATTGCTGATACATTTTATCTGGAGGACATTAGGTTTTGGGTTAAAGCTTTTAAAAGGTGGTTTTTGGTACACAACTTGTTTATTTATATTTAATGGTAATGTAATAGTAATATTGTTGGTTTTGGTTGAATCATTATTGGAGTATTGTAAGTGAGAGCTGAAGTTATCAGTCTTCATTATCATTTTTTGAGATGACAGTTTAAAAAATTGAAACTCTAAGAATTCTATTGCTGTCTTTGTTTATAATTAGAAAGTCCTGGTTTTGTTGTGAACCATTAGTAATTTCTGGGGGAATGTATTTATGTTAAAAGTCTTTTAAACACTATATTAATTTGGAAGTTGTAATTTTAATTGTGATGGTGTGAATGATAACATCTGGATTTTCTCACCCTTCACATGAGACTAAAAATGGAATAAAAGTTTTTAAAGCACCTCTCAATTGCCCCAGCTCTGGGTCAGAAAAGGGCTTAATCCAACAACTCACCTTCAGCCAGGGCACTGATTTTCATGGTGCTTTTCACTGGATTCGAACCTCAGCCATGCCCCTATACAGTGATCTCCTG
The DNA here is from genome assembly GCF_037042795.1 of Molothrus aeneus. Lineage (NCBI taxonomy): Eukaryota > Metazoa > Chordata > Aves > Passeriformes > Icteridae > Molothrus > Molothrus aeneus. The sequence continues at coordinate 3,515,213 of NC_089646.1, read as the reverse complement.
AAATCTGAGGTTTTATTCTCCTTTAATTGATATTCCCTGGCTCCTGTCTGCTATAGGAATGAAATCCTGTATTGATTTCCAGAAATGGGTCACATCCTTATTTTCTTGCTGCTTTGGGATTACCTGGATTGTATTGGCTGCAATGTTCCTCTCATAAACTAATTTTTTTATTCCCTTATTTATTCCCCCTTTACTTTTTTCTTGTGGTTGTCTGCACTAGACAGTTAAAGATAGAAAACAGAAAAAAAAAGAAAGAAAATATTTGGATCAAGTCAACCTGATTTATTTGACATTGTATTGTTTTTGACAAAAGAATTTGCCTTGAATTCTCTGGAAATAAAGAAAGGCAACGCTAAGGAATGAACAGGGTGACAGAATAAGAGAAAAAGCTTTTAATTTGGTTTAGATTCCAGAGAGATTTTAATGAATTGTGTAAAGACTCACAAGAAACTGGTGGAAGATCAAACCAAGCTGAAATTTATTCCTTATTGTTCTTGAAATTATTTTTGTATATAAGAGACACCCTTGTTCAGCTTTATGTTAAGAAGGGATTCAATAAAATAAAATTTTCAATAAAATAAAATTTTCAATAAAATAAAAATTTCTAACAAACCTGTTAGAAATCACATTTTGACAAGGATAACAATATAAAACCCCCAAATAATTTATGTGAATTTAATTACTTAATTAGGCCTTAGACCTGCTAGGAAAAAATAATGGAGTAAAAGTAAAGAAGAAAAAACAGAAAGAAAATTAAGTTGGTCACAGTTTTTTTCTCAGCTTTAAATGATATTTTTCTTTCTTCTTTCTCTTTTTTTTTCTTGCTATGGGTTCTTAAAACTTACTGACACTTCCTGATCACCTCACAAACGAATTTATTTTTGTAACTGCTTTTTTTTTTTTTTCCCCCTCATTTTCCCCCATATTTCAGGTTGCAGCAACCCATTCCAACTGCATCATTAAAAAGGAGCAAGAGACTTGTCTGGAGAAGATCCGGAGGGCGACGGCCCTGAACCCTCTCAATGACTCTTCTCCAGGTGAGTCTCAGACCCTGCACCTTGAGCTGACAATTTAAAAGTGCTTTCCACCGTTTCCTGGGGTGCCTGGAGGGGTTTTCAGCCCTGTCAAAGCAAACACTTGGTGGTGAGAGGAGCATCAGCGCTGCTGAATGAGCTTGGGGAAATTAAAACCAAAAATTCCATCAATGGGGGTGCATAAGAACCATTCCTGCTTATTGTCAGAGGTCGGGAATTTTTTTTATTTACTTAAGGTTATAATATGTCTGTAAAAATAATAATTAAAAAAAAATTAAAAAGAAATTATGCCTGGATGATTTTTGCCTTTATGACAACAGCTTTGGGGACAGGATGTGACACAAAGCGCTGCTCTGGAGCAGCAGCTCGTTTTCCTTCCTCATCTCAGCAATAATTTGGGAATCTCTCCCATGATCTGAGGCCCTTTGCAGGGATTATCCTTGTGGTGTCTGTAATCTTGATGAAGGATACTCGTGCTTTTGCTGAGATAAGAAACTGAGGCAGTGAGCAAAGAAATTTATAGTTTAATATCCTGTCCTATTTCCTCCTGGCTGCAGCAGGAGCTGCCTTTGGCCAGCACCAAGGAGAGAAGGGCAAAGAAGGACAAAGAAACTAATTGGAAATCAGAGTCCATTTACTGAGTCCTGTCCAAACTGCTTCTGCTGTGACTGGAATTGATAAAACCACAGAGAAAGGCTGATAGAACACATTGTGTGTGATAAAACAGGGGAGCTTTGTCTCCCCTTTTTCTTGCAGCCTGTTTTAGTGCAGAAGCACAGGAGGTCAGAATGCAGGGACCTGTGTTATCAGTGTCCTCTAAAGCATCCCGTTCCTGTATTTTAGGTGCTGGGAGCATTTCCATCAGAGAGGAGGGTTTCCATCAGGGCCCTGCTATTCATCTCATGCATAAATTCATTTCTGTTCTGCTGCCCAGCTCTGGGCAGAGGAACTGTGGGGTATGGTGGAAGTGGGGAAAGCTCAGTGTACCTCAGGCAGTCCATTCCACCCCCAGGGATGTGGTTTTGAGACCCTCTTTGTGCTCTACAGAAGAACTTCCCAATTTTTCCCTGGTCCAGAAGTGGCCTGAGCAGGGAATAAAGGGGGAAAAAGCCTGTTTCTTACCTCCTGCCCCCAGAATGGTGCCAGAAATTGATCATGAGACCTGTTCCTTATTGTTTGGATTCAGGAATTCACAGAACTCCCCGGGTGAGAGGAGACCATTTCACCAGCCAGCTTTTATTTCTTTATCACCCAAATCCAGAATAACCCTGACAGCTGGGGACTATTCACACTGAACTCCTCCTCCTGCCTGTTCCCAATGGAAAGGACACAGCTCAGAGGTGGAGGAAGCCCAGAGCCATTGGAAAAGGCTTTTGCATCTCAATGTGATGGAATTGTATCACCCACTCAGGCAGGAAGGGACCGGATCCTTTCAGGCTCTCACTCTGAGCAGAACCCAGCTGCTCCCTATTCTGCTCCCCCAGTATTTGCAGGCTGAATCACTGGGAAGATTTTCCCAGGCTCATTGAGCATCTTTTAGTTGTTCCCCACATCCTGTGGCAATGACTTCCACAGCTGACGTGGCTTAGAGTAAAAAAAACCCAACATATCCCCTCTAAGAGATTAATTTTACAGTGAAGGATTCTGATGTATTTCTTGTTTGAAAGCCCTTTCATTCCACGAATCCTGCTGGCTGGCCTTTTTCTCTGCATTTTGAATGATATTTTTTTAATTTTTTTTTTTTTTTTGTAGACATGTTTTAAATTGATTTCATTTCACTTCTGGGACTGCAGCATTTCACTCTAAGTCCTGACCTCGAGACTGGCCTTTCATTATTTCATGATACTTCTTTCAAGCCAGATCCTGCCACCCTCATTCTCAACAAAGCTTGATCTCCTTAGCTAAAAAATATCAACAAAATTCTACCACCTCCTTATTGGTTGAATTTGTGGGAGATGTTTCACCACAAGACTCCCTGGAGATGCAGTAACTCTCCAGAAGTTAACCAGTCATAAGTGCAGGGTGTTGATTCCTCTTGAATTTCTCCTGCTGCACACAAGCTACTTCTTATTTGGCAAAAATGAAAATTGCCCCATATATATATTTTTTTTTAATATGCAGCACTAAGACTGAATGATGACAGTGGAAATGTTATCAGCTTGTTTCTTTCAAAGAAAGAGAAAGATAGGGAATAACTCCCTTGCTTGTCAGAAATAGCTGAAAGAAGGGAGAAATCCCTCCTAACTGGTGAACAAAATTCTGCTTATTCAGAGGAGAAGCACACAATTACCTCTTTGACTATTCCTGCCTGAAAATTCCCATCGAAAAATCCAATATATAACATTTTTGGGAATTTATTTCTCCTCAGTGGGTCTGAAATGGGATCATGAGCTTTTAGGAAGTCGGTAGGGGCTTGTGAACATGGTCAAGTTACTGGGACTTAAAAGAAAAATCCACTTTTTATGGCAGGTGGCACAAAGAGGGTCTGGGACATGAACAGTCTCTGTATTCTGTATTTCTACAGTGTCTAGAACAATATTATAAAATGTTAGGGTGCTTCTCCAAGGTGCCCACATGGTGCAAAATGTGCCAATGGGAAAACCTCTGCTCTTTGGGGACCTTGTTTTCAGCACTGGTGATTTTCTGTATGGGAAGCCCCATCCTTGGGTGGCAAGAGAGGAACAACCACTTCTGGTTCCTCCATTTTGCAAGAATTCAGCTCTGCTGCCTTTGCTTTACCCCCTTGCTGTGCTCAGAGAGCACAAACATCGACCAAATGGGGTTTCTGATGTTTCCTCCTTTCTCTCCCACTCCACCTCTCATGCCCAGATGTTCTGCTCATTATTTCTTTATTCTTCACAGCAGTTTTCTCTCCTTCTGCTGCTGGGCCATGCCTTTAATGCTTCAGAGGCAATGATTGCCTTGAGATTTTCTGTTTGGTTTATTTTTTTTTCCATTAGTTTTATGATGGATTCTTCCTCTTAAATGCTTTAAATTCTTTAGGAAACTTTATATGAGAAGAAATAGGGGGCATGTGCTGACCCTATGTGTCCATTCCTGTTCAGTCATCACTAACAGCCTGAATGGAAAAGAGAATTTGAAGGAAATGAAATCTCAGCAGGACCCAGAATCTGACTCCCTTGCTCTGGAGGAGGAATTAAACTGATAAAGGGGAGTAATGAAAGCCAAAGGCAGACAAGAGAGGAAGGAGAGCAGTGATTACTTCGTACTCAACTTCCCCAGGCAGTGGTGCCAGGCTATTTCTTACATCAGTGTTTCCAATTTCCTTTGTTTGAGTTTTCATCCCTGTCCTACTGTGGAGCTGCCCCTGTTTGTGCTGGACCCCTCTCACCAGCCCTCCAGGTCTTTTCTGCCAGATCAGAATTGATAAATCTCACTGCTGATCCACATGCATCCTTTTTTTAATTTCTATTTCTCCAATCCAGACTCTTCTGACCTGTTCCCAGCCCTGGGGCTAGGAAAGGCTGACACAGGAGTTACTCAGATATTGATGACAGTTTCCTGGGTTAGGTGCATTTAGCAGGGGATTTATCTAATTAGATGTTGATACCTGCAATTGCATCTGCACTACCAATGAGCAAGTCACCTTCCTCAGTTTGTACCTCTGGTCTACCAAGCAGAGCCTGAGAAATAATTTATTTCATCCTCAGCATAGATTAGATTATGTCTATTTTTTCTCTCTGGACACATGGAATAAAGGGTGACCATGTCAGTTCTGAATAATCACATTTAGGTGTCTACATTTGATCAGAAATATCCCACCTTTAGCTTCTGTCTTTGTTATATTGACTAGGTAATGCTGGAGGTCTGGATTACCCCAAAATCTGAATTTTGATGGGAAGAACCCTGTTGATGAAATGGAGAACCATAGAGTGGCATGAAATATTTTCCCAGCCTGTTCCCTGTCTTGTTTTCCACTGTTGGAACGAGATATTGCAGACTTGTACCTTGAGTGTGGCTCCCTCTCAAATGGTGGGAGAATTCCTTGAGTGATTTGCAGATTTGTGTCTACAATTTAGTGTTCAAAGTGCCTGAAATGCACTAACCTGGAATGAGCCAAGGTGTGCCAAAAGTGAACTCAGCACAAGAATTTGAATAGAAGTGGTGAGGCCTCGTTGGTGATTAGGTGTTCATGACTCACTGTCAAATCAATCTTTACCTTCAGAACTCCATCAGCTCTTGTTTTCCAGTCCCACTCCTCCTGTCCTTCCTCTGAAAAATGTAGAGAGGAAGCAACGTTCCCAGGCATGTCAAGGAATTGAAAGGAAAAAAAGGATTTGAAGGGACGTGATGATTCCTACAAGGAATCACATTGAATCCTTGTTAAATCCTGTAAATCAACAGGAAAGAAACTGGTGAGGGCACCAGGGGGTAGGAGATGGTAATTAAGAGGCAGTGTGGTGATGCAAGGAGAGATTTTGAATTATGTTTCCATCACACAAGGATGATGGAGCAGGTTTTTTGGTTTTTTTTCAGTTTCACATTTTTTATTGAGTGTCTCATCAGCCTCTTGTTCTCTCAGAGCCTTTGAATTATCTGCTGTTATTTCCCCTGGCACCACTGGGAAGACATTACTTCACTGTGTCTCCCTCCCTGAAGCAGCTGTGCCCAAGAACAACAGGGCTAGGATTGAATCCAAGCTAATGAATTCCTAGAGTTGGGAGGGCATAGATAGGAAAATGTCTCTACAACCTGAAAGTTTTCTCTGTGGCTCCCTTTAAAGTAGAATACAGACCTAGGTAGCTTTGATCTCTATGGATACATCTCTCCTTGGTCAAAGATGCTTTTTTTGGGCACTGATGGATTTTTCCATGTGACACTGCATAAGGTGTCTTCTACTAAATTCATATTGGAGCTGGTAGAACAAGGAAGATATTCAAGGGAGAAGCCAGGGGCATGTGATGACAGACACGGGGTCTGTGCTTATTTCTGGTATCCATTCTGTAGAGTCTTTGTCTGAACAAGTCTCCTGTGCACCCTTTGGGACCCAAGCTGTGATCAAACTTTGCTTTTCCTCAGGCAAATGCAAGGAAAAGTGCTTCACTTATCTCTGTGTTCCAAACATTGATTCATTCTTAAACTCTCTGCTGAATTTCTCTGACCTTATCATCATGCTTTTTAGATGTTTTTGGGAAAGGGGGAATGGTTTTAAGTGAAAAAGGGGATATTTAGATTAAATATTGGGTGGAAATTCTTCTGGGCCCTGGCACAGGTGGCCAGAGAAGCTGTGGCTGCCCCTGGATCCCTGGAAGTGTTCAAGGCCAGGTTGGATGGAGATTTGAGCAGTTTGGGATAGTGGAAGGTGTCCCCATGGCTGGGAGTGGGAATTGGATGAATTTTAAGGTCCCTTCCAACCCAAACCATTCTAGGATTCTCTAAGTTTGTTCACCTAATAGAGTGGGTGAATTCATGTCTCCTCAAAATGGGATTATAAAGTAGAGAGATCTTTATCAGTGCTAGATACTGAAACTGCATTTATAGTCAAGAGATCAAAATCAGAACTTGGAACTCCCTGACACAAATACTTACAGAATTTACACTTGTCCTATTTTTGCATCCACCTTCTGCTGAGAAGGTTGGATGATAAATGCCCTTTTTTCTGCTTTGCCTATTAACACAATCATTGTGGAGGTCTGAAGTTGAGTTGAATGAATTCTGTTGGTGATGATGACCAAAATCTTCATTTTCCAGGCACAAACCAAGCTTCTGCCTCCATAAAGAATCTTTTCCTCAAATGGAGCAGCTGAAGCTAAAATGGCTGATGCTGACTTACTGTGAAATCAGTCACATCAATGAGGCTGAAAGCCTGGAAGTGCATTGGGAAAGTTCAGGATCAGCTTAGCAAGGGGACAGAAAGGTGGCACACTCAAACTGCCCTGCAATAATTTAAGGAAAGGTTTTTTTGCTAGACATGGGTGCAGACAGGACAAACCTCAAATGGATAAACCACCAGATTTCTTGGAAAAGCCTTCAGAATATTTCCTCCTCATCCTTCTTTAATACACAGCCAGGCTGTATTTACCTAGATGCTCTTCCTGGGGAGGCAAACAGTACAAAATTAATTTTTCTGGTGAAGAATTCCCGGAAAAAGGGATTCAAATACCATCCACACTGCACCCTAGAGATAATAATAATGGCAGATGAGCAGGCATATTCCTTTGGCATTGTAACTCTCATGGTGCTGGGAGCAGAAATAGAGTTTGTGTGATCCTGCAGCTTTTTCTTCCAGGCCCAGCTGGATTGTCACTAGACTGGGAATCTCTGGACCATCCTCAGTCAGGGATCACAGTGTGGTTGGAATCATGTTGCTGGAGCCCTGGTTGCTGAGAATTTCAGATTTCTGTTCTGACCCCCAAGAGAACACTGCATTGACCTGAGGCCATGGAGAAGCTTCCAGAATGGAATGACAGAACTGGGATTGTGGGTGTGGAGTTTGAATAGAAGTGTATGATAACACATGGTGGGAAACTTGGGGTTTAAAGTTTTAGATAATATTAATATATATAAAGCAAGATGGAGGTTTTAGGGCAGAGGCTGCTCCTACTTCTTCACCTTCTTCTCCATGGGTTTTGGGTGTTTTTGTGTAATTGGATAAAAAAGTCCCCATTGCAGCCATGGGTGGTTGGTTGTTAGGTCAAAAGTAGAAATCATTGAGGTGTCATTTCTTAATTGGACAGTTGATCCTTCGAAGGCCTTTAGAGAGAGAGAGATGGGGCTCTATTTTTAGTTTGTTAGAGTGAAGTGCTGCAGAAGCCCAATGTAGAGTGATGCAGAACATCTGAGTCCCAACATGAAATACCTTCTCACAATTTAATCCCGACCCTGGCAAAACAGAAACAAAGTCTCCTTCATCATGTGGGTTTCATTTTCAAGAAAATCATTCCTAAATATTGTGCCCCCTTGTCTTCAGTGCTGTGTGCCATCCACGGATAAACTAAGCCATGGCAAAGAGGTGGAGTTTGCAGGGCCACAGGCGTGTCCTGCACCACCTGGGCACAGCTCTGCCGTGGATTTCCCACAGCACACAGGATCCTAACCACAGGGTAGATGTGGTGACTTCAATCTCTGCCATAAGAATCTTAACCTCAAACCTTACAAGTTCTTTTTCACTGCTTTGTCGTCAGGGTCAGAATTTGTCTCTCTGGGTTTTAGTGAATAACACCTCAAATCTCTGACCTAAACAAAGTCTGAACCCTGTAGAGCTGTGGGTCTTTCCTTGGAGCTGTTCCTTTCCAGCTCTGGGTTCCTGACATTTGGGGATAAATCGTTCTCTGTCATGGCCTTTTTCCCTCTCTCCTGATTCAAGAAGAGGATGAGTTGAGCCCTATGGATTCCCTAACCTGGTCAAAGCTAGGCCAGGTGATTATCAGCCTGGGGATGGTCAGGGAAGATGACTCAGAGTAAAAAGTTGTAAAAATTGCTATAATAGGGCAGAAATTTTGATTATCTCCTCTGGAAGCAGGAACACGCTTTGGTGGTTTAAACAAGGACTGCCACCTTTGCATGCCCTGCTGATAAATCTGAATTTAGTCATCTCAGCATTTGCTGGACTTCCATTCAGGAAAAAAAAGGGAAATAAAAGTACTGGAATTTAATGCTTACATCTCTGAAAACACCATTAGCTGTGAAACACGTGTATGAGCTACTGCTCCCATCCCATAGTGTATTCATGGTGATAATTCCCACCTGGATCTTCCAAAGCCATTACTTTTGTCATCTCCAGAATTGCCAGGAACTCCTACTGTAATGGGCAAGGAACATGAGTTAAAAGAAAATGAAAGGTGAATTAGAATTTGTCCAGGCAGCTGGGTAAGATAATGACTGGGATAAGATGAGTTTCTGGGAACCAGATTGAATAAAAGTATTTCTCTGCGAGCAGTTCAGTCATTGAAAAATGCAGGTTCAGGTTACATGGTAAAATAATTAAGGCTGAAAAATAGCAGCCATTAACAAATTTGGAAAATGAAAACATATGGCCATTTCATATTGTTCTGTTCAACAGAACATTGTTTCAGAGGTACTGGTACTTAAATTGGATTAGGGATAAGAAGTAAAGAAATGATAAAATTCAAGATAAAAAGCTAAAAATGAAATTTCCTCTCTGCCTGTCTGGCTCTTTGTTTTCATGTCAGACAAGATGAAGGAAAAACTCTCACTTAATTGAACAAAATGGGATTTTTGTGCATGGTGCGCTTAAAAATAAAATATGCATTGTTTACACAGTTCCACCTGGGAGTTCTTTGTTTCTATGGTGACATCCAGTTTATTAAATCCTCTCTTTCATTTAGTCCAGACTTAAATATTATCAAGAAGACCACTCTGACCATCTAGTTCATGGTGTGCACGATGATCTAGAGCAAAGGGAGCAGTTTCTTTTCAGTTTATGTAGAGATTGTTAAAGCCTGAGGGTTTTCCCCATCTATTGTTTACTTTCAGTGGGGTTTTTAATTTGTAGGGTTTTTTTTTTACTTTTGCTTGGTTGGTTTGGGGTTTTTAATGAACATTTTCAAATACACAGCATAGTAGATGCAGCCTGGTCTAGTGTAAAGTGTCCCTGTCCATGGTGGGGTGGAATGAGGTGATCTTTAAAGTCCCTTCCAGCCCAAACAATTCCATAATTCCTTGATTTTAGATGCCTTTGCAACTGATTTTACTTCTGGGACGTGGGTACTCTTCTAATTCATGTTGTCCCAAGCAATTGTGAGCAGCACATGTAATTGCAATCATGTTCTACCCGGCCACTGCAGTTAGAAGATTAATGATGAGCAGCAATAAAACTCACCCAATTAATGAGTGATGGTTTAATCTGTTGGTATCTGCAGAGTCATGAGCAGCTGGGTGCTGTGATAACATGAACTCATCGAATTTTTAATGTCTGTAGTACCACAGCTAAAAAAAAAATCCCCAAAAAACTGTTAAGGAGTCATCTGAATTTTAAGTGAGTGATAATTGATAAGTGAATTATAAGTGAGTGATAATTGATAAATGATCTGTGATGGTCAACACCTTTTAAACCACTGCTTTATCCCAGCAGGTAGCTCCTGTACTCTTCCATAGTGCTGGAGAAAAGTGTTTCCTTGCATGGAGATTGTGTTTCCCTAAAGGTCCTGCAAAGGTGTTGTGCTTCTGTAAATGTTGTTGTAGAGATGGACAGAAACAACACACTGAGCAATGTGCCAAAGCCTTTTTTTATTGCTGCATGTTCTCCTTTTTTATACAGTTTTACAGACTCCAATTGGTTAGTACCTTTCTTGCCAATTACTCTGTTGGTTAATAAAAGATACTTTTCTCATCCAGCAAATCTCTCTATTCTTAAAATTGTTTACATTTTCTTCATAATTGTTTACATTTCTTTGCTGATTCTCATGGCATAGATTTAATGTCCATGTAGGTGTAAGGTGTTTTTCACCCAAGAATAGATTGTTATGTCAACAAACTGTCCACACCAGGATTGCTTTCACATGGGAACTTGCAAAGGGCCAGCTTGACAAGGCCAGCCACTGATCTAACAGAGCAGGCCTGATTTTGAGGCCTTTCTTTTATAATTTTCCTACCTTACTGCAACCTGTAAAAATGAGTGAGTCAGGTGACAGACAACTGCATCTTCTTTTCAAAGGGAATTCAGTGAAAATCTCTTTTGTTCCTGTTCCCATGGCTTGTTCTGTGGCTGGCTGCTGAGTTTTCTGAAGAAGCCAGGCTTTTTTGCTGCTTCAGATTGTTTGTGTCCCTGAGAAAACACAGCAGAGAGAGAGAGAGAGAGAGAGCTCCATCCTGGCTGGAGGCAATGGCACAGCTTGACTGATTTCTAGGATCTTGATTTCCAGGGATGAGACATGGAGCCAGGCAGCACTGATGGGCTTTGGGTTTCACCTCTCTGGCAATGAGTTCCTTTCAGAGGAACCCTGGATGAACCCTAGACTTTGCCTGTAAATTGCTTTCTAGAGTCCATTGAGCTCCTGAAACAAGAGAAATGGGGAATTGCAGTGGAGATTTTTAGGATGAGATGCAGGTGCACATAAACAAGAGTCCCTGTATTCCTTAGGGTATCCAGACATTCTGACATGGGGCCTTGAGAAGATTTGTGTCTCTCCAGACTGGAAACGAAAAAATCTAGGGTTGCAGTAAAACCTTACCTTTGTTAAAAGAAATTAAATCCTCAGAGTCAAAATACCTGACAGAGCTTCCTAAAAGCCCCATGTCCAGTCTAAGTCAGTCACCCAGGTTCCCTGAATAACCAGTGATGGAAAATAGAGGACTTCAAAGTGCAGAGCATTGCCCAGAGGCATCTTCATTTTATCCCTGGAATTACCTTCAAAGCCTCAGTTAATATATTTATTTCAGGGACTGGAGTGGAAGGTGAGACACTGAAAATGTAGTTAAAGATGTCTCTGGTTATTGCAGCAGATTTGGACTAGATTACCTTTCAAGGTTCCTTCCAACCCCAACCAATCCATGATTCTCTGAATCTCAGGGAAAAGAGATAGGCATTTCCAGAGAAGCTGTCATGTTTTCTAAGAAAATCTTAAAAAAAAAAAAAGAAAAGTTTTTTTTTTTATTTTTTTCTGGAGGATGTAAATCAAGCTATGAAAAAAAGGTTTTTTTTTCTTTTTTTCTGGAGGATGTAAACCAAGCTATGAAAAAATGCACTGACTGTAGACACAAAGAAAAAAAAAATATTCCTAAAGTGAATAATTCTGAGCACCTGTTGTTTGTAACAGAGAAAACACAGGATCAGTGCACAGCACATCCAGGAAATTTAGTTGTTTTAGTCAAATTACCCAAAGGCAAGGAGAGGACAATAAGCAGGCAATAAAGGACCGTACAGAAAAAATTTATGATCCCTGCTTGAGCTTATAAAAGCCTAGAAGGATGTAAAAGATGCTGATATACACATTAATGTAGACAAAATACAGATTTTGATCCTTTCCTTAATTCTTCAGCTCTGGGCTTCCGCAGATAATTAATTCATTAAATATGGCCAGTGAATATAACGGGATCTACCAACACAGACTGAAATTAGGACTGAAATTAGAAATTAGGACTCTGGGCTGTGTTGAGGGCATGTTTATCCCCCTGGTGTGAGGTAAATCTGTAATATCTGCCCATTCCCTGTTGCTGGTGATGACAATCAGGATCCCAGCTCCTCTGACCTTGTGTTGAGCAGGAGCACGGAAAGGAGCAGAGTCACTGCAGCAGAGACTCTGTGTGTGACTCTGGTTTCCCAAAAGCTGGACTCCATAATCCCTTCTAACTCAGGATATTCTGGGATTCTGTGAGTTTTCCTCACAGAACTTGAAGTTTCTGTGCCTTAGGTGCTTCCAGCTTGGCTGTTGCCCCAAAGCTGCCTCCCCAGTCCAAGGACAAAAGCTGATTTTTGGGGGAGTGGCTCATGGGATGCATTTTGAACATCTGCTTTCCAGTGAGGACAATGTTCTCCAGAGTTGCCTGTTCCTATCTGATGCCTAAAGAGGCTGACCTGGAACAGAGGCTTAGAGTTAAAGGAATAAAGTAGGGATTTATTAAAAGGCTTTCAAAGGATAAACCTTGGGCAGCACAAGAGCTTGACCATGGCTGTACCTAAGATGGACCCAAGATGGATGCTGGGTCATGAGTTTTCACACTTTTGTAAGTTTTGGTCCATTTCCATATTGGGGTTGATTGTCCAATTACAGCTCCATGTTATGCAGTCCCATCCTCCCAGTTTGCTCTCCTCAATTTGCTGTTGTTTGCACTTTTTGGGCCTGAAGCTGCAACGGTGTCCTTGGTTCTGGGGCTGGAAAAGGATTGTTCTGTGTGACTGAACTGTGAGAAGAACTTGATAACACTTTCTATGAAGTTCAGGGTTATATACCAATGCAGTACAGAATCTGGAAAATATGAAAGCTGAAACTTAAGGCATCAATATATCCCCACAAAAACTTAGAGGGTCATTCAGATGTAGAGGTTGGCAATAGTGCATTAAATGCCAATCTGGAAAGCACATTTGCCAGGTGCTGCTTCCTTTGTTCATGGAAATGGGTGTCTGTACTTAGACCACTGCTGGGAGAACAATAAAAGTGATGAGAGCAAGAATGGGCTGGAAGAAATTCCCATGGCATTCTGTTGATAATTTCGAGGCTTTCTTTTCATAACTTTGATTGGAAGATTTTTCTGTGCCCACTTCTTCACCAGCATTTTGTTTCTGGAGGAACATTCTGACTTTTTATTTAAAATCTCTTCTTTTTCTATTTGCCTGTACTTTAGGATCACTAGGAAAATTCTAGCTGTGAATAAAATGTTGTTAGACCAAAGACTCAAGAGAGTCTTCTTAGCCTGTTCTTACCATGAAATGTTTTTTTTCTCATGAGATTTCACCACACACTGATATTCTCACAGAGATGGCCGGTGCTTAAAACTGCCCAACTGTACAATTGCATTTCTTGTTGCAGCTTCTTCTGTGCTACATCCACCCCTTCTTAATATACCTCGCAAACTTAAGCCAAGAACTTCATTACAAGGAGCTGCCTACTCAATAATACATGCAGCTGAATAAGTGTAATAATTTGGACTCCTGACAGGCTTTGCATATTGATTTTTCCTCAGCAAAATGAAACTGAAGCCCAGTAAGTTAAATCATCTTCAGATGGACGAGCAAGTTACAGTGCTGTAACAAGTCTTTAACTGTTCTGTCTGCTAAGTGGTAGAAAAATCTTTGTATGTATTTATCTCAGCGTGGCAAAAATGAGATAATTCAGCCCTATTTACCCTCAAAAGCAGCTGCACAAAGTTGCATTCATATATTCTGTGCCCATGGCAGGGGACTTGGAGTTAAATGGTCCTTAAGGTTCTTTCCAATCCAAATTGTTCCATAAATATCAACTTCCTGAGCCCTTAGGAAGCTTTATTTTTTTTTCCACAAAGTTCTTTTCCACCAGTGGAAGAGCAAGGGAGGAGGAACTGCAGATCCAGTCTTCATTGTATTTTTTTGTAGTTTTTGTGCAAAGGAGGATGAGGGTGGGGAAGGGACATCCTTGGCTTTGCCCATGAGCTGCTATCCAGCACTGCTGGCTCACAGTGGACCTGGCAATTTGCTCCTGGAAAAAGGCAGGGAATGAAAAACGTGCAATTCCTTCCCCAAATTCCTCACAAGAGAAGGAGGGAACAGGGAAGTACAAAGGGAAAACTCTGTCGTGTGATTTTTCCTGTCCTTTGTTATAGAAATGAGGGAAAAAAGAACTCGTATTTCATTCTGGGGGTCATAAAGCTTAATATGTATCAATGTTTCCTTCCAGAGAGGAGAACTTTGCATTCTGTGCAAGAAAACAAATTAACTTGGCCTGTGCTGTTCTGCTTCCCAGCTTGAGATTTCATTTTCTAGTACGAGTTCCACCACAGAAACAAGTTATTCCTGTGGTGCAGGAATTCTTCAGCAATGTCACTCTTGGGTTTAAAGGTGAAATTAATCTCACTTTAGCTGGCTGAAAGCAGAATATTTGTCTAAAGTGGACATGTAGGCTCTCCTATGAAAAAAGAAAAATTTAAAAGAAAAAGAGGAAAAAAGTTGATTTGACCAGCCTATGTTTTTTAATTATTTTAAGAAAATATATTAATTTAAGATACTTCAGAAATAAGATAGGAGACTTTCCGCCCTATTGATGTGTCATCTGATTTTCCTTCATTTCCTATCAACAGGAATGTTGAATGTTGGAGACCATTTTCTTCCCAGTATAACCATTATTCCTGCAAAACAGTTGGAAAGGAATAGAATTTAGAAAACTTGCCAACAAGACTTCAGATTGATCTCTTAAAATAAATGTTCTTTCCTCCTTTTTTCCCTTTGTGAATTTTGCTCCCAGATGCCATGAAGGCTCACAATTTTGACAGCTCAATGAGTGTATCATGTCTTATAAATTATTTACAGATGAATCAAAGCAATTACCTGTCTCTTGCACAACATTGTAAACATGGAGTTTAGAGGCATTTTTAGTTTTAACTTGAATATTTTTGAGCTTCAAGCCATGTGGAAATACCCAAAAAATACCTCACTTTCCTGCTAATAAAATATTTATAGCTATGATCAGCTTGTTTTTTAAAAAGATCTTTTGACAAGTCACACCTCTAAAATTTTGATGATTCCTTAAGTAAACACATTTTTTACCAAAATGAAAGCAGTCAATCCCCAGCTGGCAGTGGAAGGGCTCTGCTGTCAGCACCAAGAACAGGTGGAATTCTGCTGCTCTCAATCCCATCTCAACTCCCTCTGAATCCAACAGACATTTTTTTGAGTGTGTGTTTCAGTGAAGAGACCTGTGCTGGGCTCTGTATTTAGGGAAAAAATTCCCCCCTTGGGGAAAAATTGCATCACTGGATGCTTGACATCTAAATTATTGGCTAAATTAGCTGGTGAATCTCCCCCAAGACTCCATGTAGAGTTGATAGATAGAAAGATTTACAGATATTCAGTTTGCATATTAAAAAACCCAAATTAAGGTGCCTTAATAAGCAAGCTGAGTCCCACTGAAGTTGTATCCATAATCTCGGAGAGCTGAGCTGCCTATTGCACTTCCCAGTCCTGGAATTCCTCTTAATTTCAGTGTTCTTAGAGATTATTTTGTTTTTCTGGCTGGTGTTTTGGTTGTTGGGTTGTTTGGGTTTTTTGGGGATTTTGGTTTTTTGGGGTTTTTTTTTGTTTTGTTTTGTTTTGTTTTGTTTTTTGCAGTGGGGTTGTTGGTTTCGATTTTTGGGTTTTGGTGGGTTTTGTTTGGTTTTCTGTGGTTTTTGTTTGTTTGTGGTTTTTTTTTGGTTTTTTGGTTTGCTGTTGTTGTTGTTTTTCTTGGTTTTTTGGTAAACCAAATGGGAACCCTACACAAATAGTTGGGCATTGGTTGAACAATGTCATTTTTACCCCCCAAGAGCAGATAGCTGAGTGTTGAGGACAAGCACCTGCAGATGCTTTCCTTATTGATCCTTTTCCTTGCCTTTCTGATTATCCTAAAAGCCATTTCAGACTTCCATGGCAGCTTTCACTTTTGGTAATCAAGCCATGCATTTCCTGCTCCCAGAGCTGCTGGAATCGATTGGTTTGTGTCCTTTTGCAGCAAAACAAATCGAAGGGATGAAGAGTGAAACAACACAAGTGCAAATCACAACCCAAACAAAAGGCAAGGCTGGAAGGATCCATCACTGAGTGACCAGCCAGGACCTGGCTGGAAGAATTACTGGACACAGAAGTCAGTGCACAAAGAAATGCTTTAGGGGAGAAAAAACAATTATTGGAGTGTGTAATGAGTATGCCCAAGCCATATGCCAAGAGTGAAGCCAAATTGAAATAATGAACACAAACAATTAATAAAATGCTCTGAAGGATTGTTGGGCGTATTTTAAGAACGTGCCTCAATCCCAGACGGGAAAGGACTTGAGTCTGTTCCAGGTTTTTGGCCATAAAAAATAATGACTGATGGAATTCCACCCCTTCTCTGCTAACCTGCAAATTGCCCACACCAGAACCAGTGTTATCACAACTGAATAATCCTGAACAGAATTAAACAGAGTGCTCCCAGTCAGCAAGACCATTTCATAATTGTCTTCATGCAGGAAAGATCAGAATCGCTGATTTGTTTCCCATTATTCCACTGGATTGAGAACTGATAAAGAGATTTTCCACTGGTGTGGCTACAGCAGATGAGCGTTCATGCTCACATGGGCGAGATTTCTCACTTGGGTTATAAACTGGGTGGCTTTTGTGTGCATTCTAATTTTTCTTCTACCTGTGTCTCAAATAGACTGTGGACAGAGTAATCTACCTGAAGAGAAATATAAATATAAACCCATACTCTATACCTGCATAAATACACACCTACAGCTATAAAAATTTACATCTAACTGAGCTTTACATCAGGATTTAATTCTAAATCTGCTAAATAGCACAACATGTTCCTTCATAGAATATCAGGAAGAAATTCATTCTTGACTTTATATATGACACTGAAGTTATTGCCAACCCTGCAAGTAAAAAATTCCCAATATGACATATGAAACATATGAATTCCCAATATGAAACATAGAGAAGTTTCTGGATCTTTGTAACTTAAGCACACAGAATTGTGCCCTCTTATACTTTTTTTTTCATGCTTTGTCCAGCTAATAAAAATGTCACAGATAATGAGAACTCCCCAAATTCCTTTTAGATAATTCAGTTATGGGGTTTTTTTGCCTTGATGCAAGGAATGATCTCTGTGAACTCTGCAGGTCCCTTTAGGATTATTTTCCATTTTTCCATAATGATTCCATATATTCCAATTAAAAATATTGATTAGATGTATGCAAATTTTCATAGTTATTTATTACTTCATATGGCAGGGTAATTACCTGCCCACACATATTTGTGAGAACAAATAGAGAACAATTTCCTTTCTACTTATTTTTAACTCTTTCTAATAGGAAGAGGGGGAGTAGGAATAATAATATACTTACCTAATTTTCATATTTCTGTTTTAACCCATCTCTAAATTTTCCAAATCAATGTCTGACTTAAAGCAGCTTTAGACATGGAGAATCTTCTTAGCTCTTTTGGAATCAACTCTTTATTTATTTACAGGAGTAAGCCATATGAAATTGAGGATGTGCAGACTTTTTTTTTCAGAAATCTTGTTAAAATCCACATTCTTTCCAAAATACTTCTTCCTTCAATGGAGATAGTGACTTCCTCTTATGGAGGTAGTGACTAACCCAGCACTGTTGAAGATTTGGTCTATATTTCTGTATGTTTTTGGTGTTACTGGTCCTGTAAATTGACCATAAATTGTCAGGTCCTCTTGGCAGCCACTTCCCATTTCTTCCTGTATCCTGCCAGCCTTTAGACAAAGAAAGCCAGACCCATCACACTCCTTCTGGTCCAAATACAAGCAAAGAGGAATCATCTTGCCTCTCTTTATTCAGGTTTTGCATTAACACCACTGCAATTTTGGGTCTTCCTGTGGTGTTCTGGGCATTTTCTCCTGATGTGTTCCCTGTACCTAAAAATCAGAAATACTTCTGACATCTTCTATGCTGCTCATACCATTTCCAATGAGGCTGGATCACACTGAATTTGCAGTGTTCTTTTTTTTTTCCACTCTCTGAATACGTTGTGGGCACTCAGAGAAGTTCAATATGGAAGAGGAGAGAGGCTTTGTTAAACTCTGTGTTAAAATTTGTTCCTGTTCAGGAGCATGAAATGCAGCACATCCCCTTAACAGGGCCTGGACTTGGCTGTTGATAATGGATTTATTTCCTTTGTTCCCTCCACTAGACCATGAGGTCCCACGAGCTCTAATGAGGAGTTGTTTGACTCACCACTAGAACAATTTCCAGGACAGATTATGGAATTTGCACACTGGAAGAAATTAAGTTCTTTAATTCAGTTGTTTCTCATCCTCTGAAGGTTTGAAGGAGTAAACAAGGAACAAATTTCTCTCAGGGGTGTCCCCACTGGCGTCACTCTGCTGACATCAGGAGTGGATTTGGCCCAAAATCAGTTAGAAGTTATCTTCTCCTACATTTTCCACTGAGATAATTCTATTTATAACCACCAGAAAAGCAAGAAGATGGGGAGCAGGAGTCAGAATAGGAAGGGGCAGCTTGATTTTACAATTCTGGCTCTGGAGAGCCATTTAGATTTCAGTGTCACCACTTGTTGTGGTTTGTTTGGTTTTGTTTTCCAGCTGTAAAAAAGAGTAGAGAATCTTTTTAACACCCAGAGCTACCCTGAAACAGAAAAAGTAATAATTTTTAAATTCCTTTTGAGAGATCTTAATATATGTGTGCCACAAATTTATTTAATTTCTGAAATTATTAATCATATAGACTTGAGCTCAGTTGCTCTTTTCAGTCATTTATTGCTTGCCTGTTTTCTTTGGTCTGTTTATCCTTTTAGAAACAAGCCAAAATTCCTGACAAATGTTATTGACTGGGCAATTATTAACCACAGGCTTTGCCTGAATAATTCCCATTGAAAATCCTGTTCTCCCTGAGTTGGGATTTTTTTAAGACTCAGACTCAGACTGTTCAAGGTTTGTGTCCCATTTTAGTCCCACTCCAGTGCTGTTGTGGGATTAGTTAGAAATGAACAAATCAAAGAAAGATGTTATCATTCTTTTCTTCTTAGACAGAAAAGATTTGGAGCTGTGAATTTATTATTGTGAATAATAGAGGCTCAAGGCTCAAGAGACCTGCTGTTAAATTTTCTCCTCATCTCCCTCCATGCCATTAAATCCTGTCTCCATTTTCAAAGGAATGCAGACTCCAAATTACCAAAAAGACAGTCTGAAAAAATTTCTACTTTCTCTGTCTCCATGGCAACTGTTTATCCCAGAGATCTTTCCAGATGTCTTCTTCACAGGCCCATAAATCTCATAATGGGCCAAATATCACTCCAAGGGTGGCAAAACTGTCAGTGAACTGTTCCGCTCTCCAGGCTGGGAAGATATTTTACCTTTTTAGCCCTAGCTGAAAGTCAGGTTCACTGTCAGGCACATTAATACTTGTGGGAAAAATATATTAAATATATGTAATATTTTATAGTTATGTATTTATTTCCATCCAGCTACTTCAACACCACAACCAGTTGTATGCTTAGATAATATTAATTAAACTATTAACAAAGACAGGCCACAGCTGGCAGTGCTCTACCCTGCTGTCCTTGCTCGATCCCTTTTTAAGGTCGGGTTGTGGCCATAGGATGTGACCAAGGAAAGATGAGGAAGAGCAACACTTTTTTATGGTTATTAACCCATCTTCTAAAACTCTGCCTTGACTGTGCAACCTTCAGGCAGGGTTTTTTATGATGCTTTTCCCAGAAATTAGTCTGAGCCATGTAAGGATTAAAATTTGTGGCAGTGTGATGTATGGAGCTGCTCCCTCTCCCCATCTGTCTCAGCCTGGAGAATTAATGAAAGACTGAGCTGGAAAAGTGCAGGACGCTGTCTCCTTCCCCTCAGAAGGGAGGGAAGTGAGTCAGAACCAGTGCTGGGGGAGAATGATGATGTTCTGGCTGCCCCCAAAAATAAGGGAGCAGAACTGTTGGAACCCTGGATGCTGAGAATTTTTTTAACTTTTGTGCTGCCAGCCACTGACCCCCAAGAGAACACTGCATTGACCTGAGGCCGTGGAGAAGCTTCCAAAATGGAATGACAGAACTGGGATTGTGGGTGTGGAGTTGATTAGAAGTGTGTGATATCACAGGGTGGGAAACTCAGAGTTTGAGGTTTTAGAAAACAGTAATAGATATAAAGCAAGATGGAGGTTTTGGGGTGGAGGCTGGTCCATCTTCTTCACCTTCTTCTCCATGGGTTTGGGTGGTTTTGTGTAATTGGACAGAAAAGTCCATATTGAGGACTTTGAGTGATTAGTTATTGGGTTAAAAGTGGAAATAATTTAGCTGTCATTTCTGAATTGAATAGTTTAGCCTTAAAAGACCTTGTATAGGAAGATAGTGAACCATTCTTAGCTTGTTAGTAGAATGCTGTAGAACTCAAGCTGCACCACGGGAAATACAGGCTGGATGTTAGGAAGAAGTGATAAAAGAGTGAGAAAGTTCTGGAATGGCTGCCCGGGGAGGTGGTGGAGTCCCCATCCCTGGGTGTGTTTAACAAAGCCTGGATGTGGCACTGGGTGCCAGGGTTCAGTTGAGCTGTTGGGGCTGGGTTGGACTCAATGATCTTGAAGGTCTCTCCCAACCTGGTCATTCTGTGAATTCTGGGAATTCTGTGACCTCATAATTTCTAATATAGATAAGAAGTAATAAACATCTAAACCTGAACCTGAAATATCATCTCAAGTGCCTTCACTCCCAACCTTGGCAGGGGCAGAAAAGAGGCTGAGAACCAGCAGGGACCAGGTGGGTCCAGCAGCTCCCCGTGGTCTCTCTCCCACACGCCATGTCCTGAGCAAGGCTGGACTATCTACAGCTGCTGAGCCTGGCATTGCCTCGGCTTCTGGCAGCTTGGAAGTGTCCTCCTGTCCTCCAGCAGTGATGGGAAAAGAAAACAACCTCCTGATTTTTTCAGTGATTTCACAGAGTCTCCCTGCCTCCCAAACAGCAAAGCGGGGACTTTCTCAGAGAGGACCAGCCAATCCTTTTTATTATATTTAAAGCAGGTTTAAAAAAACGACAACTCTGCTTGATTTCACAGCTTATTGGCTTTTTACTCTGCTGCCTAATTAGACAAAGAAATGTTCCAGAGATTTTGCCAAATTGAAGTTTCCCTTTAAAACTCTTCAAAGCTCACCTAAGGCCAGTTGGCTGGCAGCACTTAAAAGATTCTGGAGATTTTCTTGGATGAGGTTTTTCTTGGCAGGTATCAATACAAGAGGAGCAATAAATGTGACCTTAGAAATAAATATCCTGTGACTGCAAAGAACTAAACAGCTTTAAAAACAGAAAAAAGAATTCTCACTTCTCTGATTGTAAATAACAGCTCCTGTCATTTAAAAGCTGATCTTTGCCATGTATGAAATCTTCAAAGAATAACAAAGTTATAAAATACTGCATATTTATGATATATTTTGTAAAATATTTCATAATATTAATAATAAATAAATTATTTAATAAATAATAATATAAAATATTTACATCATGTAATCAGGATAATAATATACAAAAAATGTGTATTTATAATTGAAATATATGTTGACTTTATCACAAATTCATATTTTATAATAGTATTTTTTAAAATAAAATTGTATTTTTTATATTTTATATTTTTAGAAATATAAAATAGTATATTTTAAAATATAGAATAATATTTATAAATAAAATTAATTTTATGAAAATAATGTGCTATAAAATCCAGTATTCCAATCAAAAAACTCAGTGTTTTGAGTGGTTTCCCTTTTAGTTTTTAATAAAATCTATTAATAACACAGTACAGTAGAAGTCAAATATCTCAAATAATTTTTTCTAATGTTCTCTTTTATTAATTAAGGTGATATTTTAAAAAGTTCTCTGCAAACAGTGCTGCACTTGGATCTCTGAGAATGTCATCCCATAAAACAAGCTGCTTTACTGATAATGCTGCACCAGTAGATATTGCTTTGATGGTTTATAAGTCCCATTATGTAAATAATGGATTCTAAATAATCATAATATAGTTCTGAGAAACTTTATACTAAGGACAGCTGATAGAAAATATTGAGGTGGGTCAAGTGCTGGTGAGTTGGATCACAGTTTATTGTTCTTCACATACCACTCTGGCAGAGAAGCTTGGGCTATACCAGTGGAATTCCTGTGATTCCAGCTGGTTTAACTTAAAATTAGGCTTTCTCTCATTGCCTTTTCTAATTATGGAAAGAAAAAGGATCTCCAGGAAATAATTTATCTTAGAACACGTTGCCCAGAGAAGGGGTGGATGTCCATCCCTGGAAGTGTCCAAGGCCAGGTTGGACGGGGCTTAGAGTGATGCCTCAGGTTTTGACTTTTCTATTTTCAGATTCTGTGCTGCTTTAGTGTGTGGGTTTGGGCTTCACATCAGGGCATGCTGAGCTCTGTGCACAGAGCAGGGAGACAAAACAATTCCTGCTCCAGCTGGGCACCAAGGACAAATGATCCAAATCTCAGCCCAGGAGCACAAACCCCGTGGGCTGGAGAGAGAAAAACAAGCAGGGTGGGACTGCAGGGGCTAAAGCTGGAATGGGACAATGAACTGCAAGATGCAAATGGAGCAGAACTGATCCCAGGGAGAGAGCCCGGGAGCGCTGGTGCATTTTGGGGCCATTTTGGTTCATCTTGGGTGCAGCCCTGGCTGGGCTCTTGTGCTGCCCAAGGTGCATCCATGGAGGCCTTTGAATAAATCCCTGCTTTATTCTTTAGCTCTGTCCAGCCTCTGCTCTAGGACAGCCTGCACAAGGCATCACTGGGAGAGTGGGAGGTGTCCCTGCCCATGGCAGGGGTGGAATGAGATGATCTTGAAGGTCCCTCCCAACCCAAACCATTCCATGATTCTGTGGTTCTGTGATGATTAGAAACTTCCTATCAGTGCCCTCCACAGTTGTCTGTTTTGTTTTGTTGCTTTTTTTTTTATTTTGTGCACTGTAAAAGAAATGCAGAACTTCCCTTAGAGGAACACATAAAGCTTTTATGCTGATGAGGTGAATGAATACCAGGTTAGTCAGCACAAGGTGCTTCTCTGGGCAGCAACAGCATTATTTGGATAGAAAAAATACTTCCTGGTGTAATAACTGGGCCAAATGACCAGATAAAAAAACAGACTTGGTTCTCATAATTCCAAAATTTGTCAGGAGCAGACCTGGGAAGGAAAAAAAAACAACCTTCTCTCTTCTAACTCACTCTGAAATTTCAGTTGGTGTTACATTTCTACTCTGTTGTGGTCTGGACTTTCTAATGAAACTAAAGAATCTGAGAACCCCAGAAGGGTTTGGGTTGGAAGGGATCTTAAAGATCATCTCATCCCACCCCCTGCCATGGCAGGGACCCCTTCCACTGTCCCAGGCTGCTCCAAGCCCCATCCAGCCTGGCCATGGGCACTGCCAGGGATCCAGGGGCAGCCACAGCTGCTCTGGGAACCTCTTCCAGGGTCCCACAGTAAAGAATGTCTAACACCTTATCCATGCCTGCCCTCTGGCAGTAGAAACCATTCTCTGGGTCCTGTCCCTCCATCCCTTGTCCCCAGTCCTTCTCCAGCTCTCCTGGAGCCTCTTTAGGCCCTGCCAGGGGCTCTGAGCTCTCCCTGGAGCCTTCTCCTCTCCAGGGGAACATTCCCAGCTCTCCCAGCCTGGTCCAGAGTAGAGGGGCTCCAGCCCTGGGGCATCTCTGTGGCCTCCTCTGGGCTCATTCCAGCAGCTCCACATCTTTCTGTGCTGGAGATGGGATCTCAGCAGAGCAGAGCAGAGCAGAGCAGAGCTGCAGAATCCCCTCCCTTGTCCTGCTGCCCACCTTCCTTTTGGCTCTCTGGCCTGGGAGTGCACGGTGCTGGGTCTGACAGAGTTCCAGGGGTGGTGCCCAACCCCAGACACCTCCAGGAACAACATTTCTGTGACAGGAGCTCCTCAAAGACACCTGCACTTTGAAATGTCAATTACTTTTGGAAATCATATCCCCCTAGCCAGGCCAGGCTCAAGCCCTTATTTATTTTGGTATTTACCCAGATTTATGAAGGAACAGAGAGCTCCTATCTCATATTCCCCTCTCTCTGCAAGGCTTTATATGTAGTGTGCCCTTTAGAAGTTATTGTGCACCACATAATTCAGTTTAATATGCTGGTTTGTTACATTACCTTTCCTTTGATATTACTCTCCTGAAGGCAATACGACCTTGAAGGTGATATTTTAAACCAATAAATGAGGAGAGGAACTGAAAATCAAACTGAATGCTGTAAGCCAGAAGGGTGGATTTTCATCTCAGGCCTTTATTTCCCTACATGAAAAATACAGAAGTCTAACATTTATGTAATGACATTTTTTCTTGATTTGCCAAGGGAACAAATTTTATGCAAATTCTTGTCTATTATGAATCCTCCTGTCTATGTATGAATCCATAAATTCCATTGCCCATTGCACTATTACTCCTCTGTGCAGCCCCCCATTTTTGAAAAAGGGGTGCTGGAGATAAGAAAAATGTCAAAATAATAATTTTGATAGTGAAGGCTTTCTGGAGACAGCCTTAGCTTGTGCCAGGGGAGGTTTAGATTGGATATTGGGGAAAATTTCTTCACTGGAAAGGTGGTCAAGCATTGGAACAGGCTGAACAGAGAAGTGGTGGAATCACCATCCCTGAAGTGTTTTAAAACCATGTGAGTGTGGCACTTGGGGACAGGATTTTGTGGTGGACTTGGCAGTGCTGGGTTGATGTTCTGAGAGGGCTTTTCCAACCTTAATGCCTCTCTAAATCTGTGATTATTTCGATTCCAGGACCACTACCTGTAATTTTTTTTTTCATCCCTTCCCATGTGCAATCTTATTCTTTAAAACTATTCCTTGTTATTACTGAGTTCCTAAGATGTTAAAAGCTAGGAAAATTTATCCACCTTCAATTGGAGTGCGTGAGCCACCTCTTTCCAAGCCTTCTTGGGCATCCCTACGTCACTGGGCAGTGGGGAGACCCCATCAGTGCCAGAGGAGACCCTGCTGGGCAGTTTCACACTCGAGTCACTTTGATTTCCGTGGGCAGATTTCCCCCAGCAGGAATTGCTGGCTGCAGCATGGTTTACAAATGTAGGGAGATTGTGCACACTGCCCTTTATTCCATTTAATTTTTTTTTTTTTTGTCATCCTTTTCTTTGCTCTTTTAAATAATTTGTTTCAAGTACACTTTTTCCATGCAGGATCAGGCAATGCTCTTATTGATGGGGAATTCTTTACAACCTCCATCTCTCTCCTATTTTAAGGTAAATTACTTGACTTGCTGCTTCTCTCTCCCCTCTCTCCCAATGTCAGCACATCAGTGTTTTCTAACACAATGAACTTGTAATTTCTTTTTAAATGGGGCTGGTTCTTATCCCTGCATGGAATTACCACAAAATCAGCCACCTGCTATAACTGAATTTCATCCACACTGCCATGGGATATTTATACTCTGGATGTTCCTATTCTGCAGCCTGAGGATATCCTTGAATTTCTCTGGTTTGCATTATCCATTGCTGGATAATATCTATATATTGGAAGATACCTATGTTGAAATAATAATAATAATAATAATAAGTTTTTTCCTGTTCCTATTCAACACCGTTAACTCAAGCAAGACCAACAGGTGTTTCTCCAAAGATCTCATTAACCACTGATTATTTCCAGCATCCCTTGTAAGCAAATGTCTCATTAACGTGGATGTTCACACATAATTTACTTTTGTACATAGTGCCACACTTCAGTGAGCTATAAACCTGTCGCTGCACATCCTCAGATTTACATGGAAAATACATTTCCTGCTGCATGGACACACACATGCTATCAAAGATAATAAAATCTAGTAGCAGTCAACATGGTCCTGATTACCATCCTTAGCACATAAACAGTATCACAAAATTATAAAATCAGAATATCCTGAGCTGGAAGGAACCCACAACGATCATTGAGTCCAACTTCTGGCACAGGACACTCCAATGTCCCCACCATGTGCTGAGAGAGTCCAAACTTTTCAAATCCCAGGTTTTGAGACCTTTAGAAATATTCTAGTGAATTACAGCACTCATGAGGTGAGATCCCCATCTGGCAAAGGAAGCAATCTGGGATAGGAAGAGTGGGAGAAGAGAGGTAGAGGAGTGAATGTAAAGGATTCCTTTATTTTTTTCCACCTCCTGTGATGATTTAATGAGCATTTCAACCACAATTTTGGATTTTGGTCGGTCTTGTTATGATGATGTTGAACATCACAACAACATTGTTTGACACTGACCTAATTCTTTAAACACCAACTTCCTCAGAGCTGCTCTACTCACCACACGTGGTACTCTCAGCCTTCTATTTTTGTGAGAAAAATAAAACATAGGACTGGAAAAAAAAAAAATAGGAGTGGATTTGCTACCACTGAAGCTGATGGAAAAATAAAAAGACACCAAATCCAGTGCTGAGAACATCCCTCCTCCACTGATGGGGACCTGCTGAATCACCAGAGCTGGGGGAGCCCACACAGCTTTAACGAGCTCATCACCCACATCTCGTTCAATTGGACCCATGCCAGGCAGAAATACTTGGAAGTATTATCTGCTTTTCCTGAAGGTTTTATTTCCCTTGGCACAAAGTCAAAGGGAGAGAATTTTGACAGAAAACCTCGTAGAAAATCATGGAGCTGGAGGCTCTTTTTCAGTTGATAGGATTATTTGCTCAATCTCAACATCAAATGCAAATAAGCAGTGGAAATGTTCAGGTTTGGTTCTTCTTTCTTTTCCTGCTGAGGAAAAAGATGATTTTTATTTGAGATTCACACACTAAGTATTTTTTTTTAAATATTAGTAGGAAATTTGAGATATTTCTCTGAGTTTTTTTGTACATTAGATAAACCTTCTAGGTTTGTAAACTGGTAAAATGGTGTTTGCAGGATTACAGGAAGATTTATTCTTCTTGAAAGCCAGTTTTTCACACCTCTGGCACAGAGACCAGAAAGAAGCAGGAGCTGGGTTCCTTTACGGTATTTACAATAAATTTTAAATTAATTTTCTTATATCTCAAGAGAAAACAGCTCCCACCCATAGTGACATCACCTCCTCTTCCTGCATTCATACAGGAGGAAATTGGGATTTTTTACCACTCAGACTTTTGCTTCAAAGTTTGTTACCTGAGGCATCATCTTTGAACTGTTACTAAAGACCTGCATCTATTTTTAGCTTATGCAAGAAATCATTGGAGGTCAAAAAAAATCCTCTTTTGACATTGTGAGTTTATTTTCTCTAGAGCAAAGACTGCAGTAAAAATAATGAATGATGTTAGGACAGTTCTTTGGTGAGGAAGGACATTTTTTTTAAGAAAATAAGTGGGATGGAAGAGTGAGTTTGTCTCACATATCCACAGAAATGGCTGCAGGATGAAGCAGGAACTGCTTTTCAGTTTTCAGACAAATTCCAAAATGAGTGAGATCCCAAACCTTCACAAGGCTTAAAGCCAACAGAAATTCATGGCATTTAATCAAAGATATGATCCACAAAGTTTTTGGGTTTTGTCTTTTTTTAATTAACCCAGCACTTCTTAAAGATAACTAAATGGAAGCAGATTTCATACTCAAGAGAAAATTTGTTTCAGGCATGTTGGAGTGATTTAATTGGGACTAAGGAATGTCATCTTCTGGGAGAGTAAATCTGGATCTGGCCGTTACTGTGTGATGCCACTAAGGATTTTTTCCTATTCCTATAAATGAAAAATATTTTTCCCAGGGAAAGTGACACTGTTTATTATTCTAAATAAGAATATTTTTATTTATAGAAGGAAGAACCAACCACAAAGCTCAGCAACAGTGTGAGGAAAGGGATGGATTTCCACCACTAATGTATTTTATCCTCCTTCTCTTCCACAGGTTGCCCAGGAATGTGGGACAATATCACATGCTGGAAACCTGCAAGTGTGGGAGAAATTGTCTTTGTCAAGTGTCCTGCACTCTTCAGATTTATCATCTCTGAAGACGGTAAAGTATTTTCTCTTTCTTCTTCACCTCTGCCTGGTAAAGCCTCGTGGCCAGCACGAGTGTAAAACCTCACTCTAGATCATCAGACATCAAAACCTCTCCAGCTGGGCTCCAGCTATAAATAAATCACAGAAAACCAGGATATTTGTGTGTAGGTACGTGAGTGTGCACGGGGTGGGAGGGAAGGTGTGAAAAAAAAGCCATCACAGACTACACAACATGAAAATATCACAAATTTGAGCTGCTAAAGGGAATATTCTGCCTTTGGGTCTCACTGAATTCAGTGGGGACCCAAATCTGTGTCTGGGTCTTGGGGAACACAGTTGGAATCAATTTTAGGACATAATTAAAATGTAGAGCAGGTTCTGCTTGTGCTGAAGGAGAACAGGCTTGAGATGAGCAGTGAGGAGCTCCATGTTGGGGTTCAGGGGGGAATTAAAGATTTCTGGAGAGAGGCAGAAGTTCCATCACTTTTTTGTGTCTGATGATTTTTTTAATGTCTCATTAAACATAAACATAAACACAGCCATAAACATCCTTCTGTCCCTGTGCTGGTAATTAACACAGATTGCTCCCAGCACCCACAGCAGGTCCCTTAATTAGCACCATCCTTTGAGGAACAAGTTCATCACTGTGGATCCTTTTTCCCAAAATTTATTTTATCAATTAATTATTCATTTACAGCCTTGAGTCCAAAATCTGCTTTTTTTTGCACGGCCACACACACACAGAGCACCATTTTTAGGAGACAGTGTTTCATACACAGCTCCAGGAATTCTGAAATCCTCACTTTTAACACATCCATTCCAGCATGTGCAGGCACAGGCATCACCAATGCCAATGTCATGTAACCAATGACCCACTTTAGAAATAAGATCAACTCAATTTGACCCGTTCCAGGTCTTAAGTAAATGGTTACCTGTTAATGGAAAAAATACTTTTAAATAAAAAATATTTTTATTTGAATTAGATTATTTAAATAAAAAATAATTAGATTTTTATTATATTTATTTTATAGATTTGAATAAAATCAAGATTTTTATTGTATTTAATACATTCATGGCTTCTATTTATTTAAATTAAGATTTTATTCATTTACATAAATTATTTAAACAAAAAATACAAATAGTTTGCATTAAAATATAATTTCTTTCAATAAAATTATAAAGCCTTTAGATGAGCAAATAAATAAATAAATATTATAATAGATATATACTGTATAATATATAATATATAATATATAAAATATAATATTATATATATAATATTATATATAATATAATATAATATAATATAATATAATATAATATAATATAATATAATATAATATAATATAATATAATATAATATATATTATATAAGCTTAGAAGTTTATATACATAAGCTTTATTTATTTATTTATTTATTTATTTATTTATTTATTGCTTTATTTATTTTAACTATGTCAAATAAAGGGCTGAAATAACATTTTAAAATATTTTTCCCAGGATTTACAGATCTCTTCATGCCCTGTACTTCCCATTTGGTGGGGTGGCAGTACGACCCTAAGGGAAGAATTTTCCATCCAGTGGAAACATATGTCCCATTTCTTTATCTCCTCATGGGATCCCCAATAAAAGTGACAGCTGTTACCTTGTGCAGGGCTGGGTTTGAGGGGATTTTGGACATCTGTTCACCAGGAACACACCCAAGATTCACCATTCATTAGATAAACTAATAAACATTTAACCTGGACTGGCTGGAAATCTCAGCAGATGTGGCTGGGATTGCACTGCTGACCCCAAGGTGGAATTATCAGCATCCCAATCATCAACATCCCATTCACTCTCCTGGGTGAATCAGCATCAGCCTTGCCATTATTGCTGCTAATTTTAATTAGGCAAGTGTATTTGTTCAATGAGGGTTTAATGAAAAAAGTCACATTTCATGATGGTTCCCTAAATAATGGGTTATTACAGAACTCTAATGTTTCTAAGACATGGATAATCACATTTTAGGGATTGTTATAGTGTCCTCTGGCTGCTGCTCTGTTTCTAGGCTGGGCATGGACACTAATATTTATTAATAACAAAATCACTCCTAGTACAGCAACATTTTTATATGGCCATAGATAATTTTTACAAAAGCAGCAATAACTTTAAATTATACTTTAAAAAAGTCTGTGCTCTGAAGCACCTGGAGGTACAACGTGATCCCAGGGCAATCATGGGGTGTGCTGATCTTAAAGAGTGGGTGGGAAATATCTTACCTGGCTTTGGATATTTAAATTTATCTCTGAATTTATGAAGTGATCACATGGATTTCTGGTTCAGTGAATAGAAATCAATAGGCTCTTGTAGAAGATGCTTTCTCTGACCCTTTTGAAATGCTTGTCTGGAGGTGAGCAAAGTCACTGCTTGTTTTGTGACTTTCAGAAAGGAATCTGACTGCCTGGACTTGGATGTCTGATTTCCACATGGACTAAAATGGGAAAAAAATAAAAGAGACTACAAAAGAAAAATTAACTAACTAAGCTGTCATCTGGAGGGATGCTTTTTGGAAAAATTAGCTGTGTATTTAGCTAAAAATACCAGCTGTTGCTGGTTTTAATCTGCTCTGCTTTAACCTTCACTGCAATTAAACCAAAGAGTAATTTTTGAGCTGCTGTCAACATCCTGCAGAAAGTTCAAAGTGAAATTCTGTGTGCTTGGCAACCCTGCCTTCTAAAATTTCATTTCACCTCTCCAATCCTCCAGAATCACCAGAATTTTTCATTCCTTTCAGATGCAGACTGTTAACAAAAAATATCATTCTCAAAATCTCTCCACTGGAGATTCCTTTCCTCCAATGGAAAAAGGTTTATTAATTCCTAAGTCTTTTCTCATCTTGTAAATTAGGGATTACAGTGCCTTTCCTTCTAGATAGTTCCCAAAAATTATTTTTTTACCTCGAAGAGGTAAAAAAGAAGAAACCCATATTTTCTGTGATGTTACCTTTCAGTAGGACACAGCAAGACCTGGACATGGTCCTAACACAGTGATCTGCACTCCCAGCTAGAGAACTTTCTCTTCTTTGCTTTTTTTTCCCCCTTATTATTCTTTTGTTCCAGACAGAGGTGATATTGCCTGGCAATGGAAATCTACAGTAGCAAAAACTGTGGCTTTTTGTGCTTGGCACTGTACAGCTGAAATATTCTGGAATGTATAAACACACCCAAATGGAACTCAATAACCAGATCAGAAATGAACATATTTTCAGTCCTTTGATTTCCAGTAAGAAATAATACAAAGGATAATTGACAGTTTCTGAGCGTTGCCATATGCTCCACATTTGGAAAATGCTTTCATTCACAAATCCAAATAATAAATATGAGCAGCTCTTACTGAATCTTCCAGCAATTCAGGTGGTTTATCTGGTGCTCAGTTTAGGACACTCCCTGATACATTTACCACAAAATGTGATTCACTGTGTCCAACAAAGAAAATTCTCCTAAATTTTACCAAAGACATAAAAACTATCCTATGTTGACACCAGGATTAAGGGTTCCTAATTAAAATCCAGTAGAATAAAGAATGTAATCAGGTATTAGAGAGTTTAAGAGGGAATTACATCCTCTGCTCACATTTCAGAACCAAACTCTTTGGCTTGTTGCTTCTCTTGGTTGAACACAATCAGTGCTCAGGCAACGAGCTCTGTTATGCCAAGAAATTGGAAATAGTCTGCCACTGATCCCATTTAAAACCCAGGGAAACACTCAAGTACTTAGTTGAACTAATTAATTGATTAATTGATTGTGTAAGAAACCCAAACCTCGTAAGTGCTGCAGTAGAGATGCCAAGGGTGGACAGTGGGATTATGAACACGGGGTTAATTGGATTTGGGAAGCAGTCTGTGCCTGAGTTTAGATTTATCCCTAATCAATTAGAATAGGATGACAAGAGAAGAGTTAATGAGAAGGGAAGTGGTGCTCTCTCTCCAAATCCTTTTGTGTCCTTTCTGGGGAGACAGTCCTGGTAAAGGGCTTTAAAAGCTGACATGGGAAAATGGTACAAAACCCCCAAACTGGGTGAAAAGACAATAAAAGTCACTGACTTCCCAAAGTGAAAACTATTGGAAATATTTTCAAGCTACAGTTTCTATTAGTTTGGGTAGTGTATTGATAGTTTTTTGTTTAGACAGGAACAAAAAGTGACTGATAAGGATCAGGGGTCTCCTAAAAACCAAAATATCCCTGGAAGATTGTGTGCTTATTTTCTACTGAGGTAAAAGATGCAGGGTTTTGTTGCTACTGCTGAAATTAAGGTCAGCATTGCAGCAGAGTGAAATTGGAAATTGCATTAGCCTGTCAAAAAGGCAAAAGATCAATGCAAAGGTACAGATTTCTCTTCAAGGATGTTTTGCCTGCATAAGTATTCCAACATCCTGCTTGGAAACTGAGGGAAGGAAAGCCCTGTAACCGAGTTTTCTCTGGAAAACATGTATGACCCATCCCAGCATTCTCATCATGGGAATGATAATGAGAAATTGAGCTTATTTATATTTATTTATTGAAGCAACCAGGACTCTGAAACCTTTGTTTCATCCTTAATTTTATATAAGATCCTACATAGCAGCCATAATCAAGTTCAGTGCAAAGGTATCCATTTTATATATAAACCATTAAAAAAACTAAAAAGACAGAAAAAAAAATATATATATAATGCACTTGATAGATAACAAGTCATTTCCAGCTGGTTTTCATCCACGGACTTTGCACAGGCAGTAAAGCCATGAGATTATTCCAGCTTTTCCAAAGAGAGGAGGACAAGCTATAATTAAGCCTCCATGGTCACAGCATCATGAAGTCCATCTGCAGTGCAGAGAAAATGGGAGGAAAATGCTGTCATCAAAGAATAGTAACTGGATCTGCAATTCTATTCAAGTAGCTGAGCCTCTCAGATGCTTTCTAGCAGAAAAAAAAAGACATTTTATGGCCTTCCCCACCAAATTATGGGGACATAAGTGTCGCAGACATCTTTTCACTAAAAATCCTTTCTTCAGGATTTTTCCTTCTGAGAAGCTGAGAGGCCTCAGAGGCCTCAGACAGAATGTAAACAGTGGTTATCTGCTGCTGTGGAATGCAACAGGTCCACCTGTGATTGGCCCATCTTGGATGTGTATAATTAATGGCCAATCAAGGACAGAGCTATCTTGGACAGAGTCCGAGAGAGCTGCCTTTGTTATCATTCTTTTCTTTTCTTTTCTTTTCTTTTCTATTCTATTCTTAGCTTAGTTAGCTTTTGAGAAAACCCTGTCCTTCTTTTTCTCTTTAGTATAGTTAGAATGTAATATATATATATATATATATATATATATATATATATATATATATATATATATATATAAATCATAAAATAATTCTCATCTCTTCCCTCATCCCAGAACCCCTGTGAGCACGGTCACACATAAGGCTCTGTGCCTCCGATACTCAAATACCCAGCACAAACAAGAGATTTTCAGCTGAAGATCAAGTCCTTGGTCCTCTGCGGGGGGACATCCTGCAGTGGTCAGGGGAAAGCTGCAACTCAGCTCAAGAACTTTGTCAATGCTCTGAGAGCTAATCTGGCCTTGGTGGGAGGAAAAAAAAAATCCTGCATCTTTGGGAAGAACGCAAGGGTGGAAGATGCTGAGGGCGGCTGAGTGGTTTGGAGAACACTTGGACTGCAAAAGGTGATAGATTAAAGTGTCACTGTAGGGGCAACATGAGCAGATCCTTCAACCTTTCCTAATAATCTTTGCTCTGTTCATCTTTGTCCTCTTGACCCAAATGATTGGGAAAAGAGTTCCAGGTGATTGCAGGATTTTAGGTGTGGTGGGCACTCATTCATGCCTACCTTTGAGCAAAGCATCTAATTTGCTTTCTTCTCTAGGAGTTATTTCAGAACTGACAATCTCTTTTGGGCAATGTTTCAAATTATTTCATGGTTCTTGTTTGAAAAAAAAAATTGTTTTTCTCTCAGATATGATCTGTGCCCTCTTCAGAGCTAGGAGACCCTTCAATAGTAATTGCATTGATCCTGCACTCTGATGGATGCTCCTGTGACAGCCAGACTCAAAGGAAGGACTCACATAATGTTTAGATGATGCTTAGTTGCTATGGTGACCTCAGTCCACTTCTAGTTTCACATCCTTTAACAGGGAAGAGGAAGAAAAGAATAAAGCCATGATTTCCCTTAAATGTTATTGATCATATCTGTTCATAATCCTGCCTTAGCCAGCCCTGTGTGCTCTGGCCTTTCTGTTCTCCATGTGGGGCCTCAGTGGAATTCTCCCATGATTTCTGGATCTTGTCCCTGTGCCCTGAAGGTAAACTGGGATATAGGAAGAAATTAATTAAATATCAGTCTGTCCCTGCCTTTACTGCAATGTCTTGCACAAACCTCTGGGTAACAAAGACTGAAGCTTTTTCCTCTCATGGTAGGACAGATATCTAAACCAAACCGTCCCGTGGAAATTCCAGTCTCTCTGCCCCTTATGGGAGAGGATTTAAAATCCAGGTGAACTTATTTTCAGTGGATAAACTGGATGGAATGATTTTCCCTCACAGGATCAGTTACTCAGATGTCTTTAGCCACCAGTTCTTATTCAAAAACACAAATATGAAAAAGGCTTCCTAATCTTACCCTTAATTATCCTCTGCCCCAGTTTTCTTGTTTTCTAAATAAAACAAACACCAATTCACTTTGTACTGTCTCTGTGTGAACATTCTGTTCACAAATCCCTTTGTCAAGGCAAATGGAGATCTGCAGTAAATGCTAGAATAATAGCATCTCAGAATGGTTTGGGTAGGAAGGAACCTTAAATCCCTTAGAAGTCCCTTAAAAGTCTTCTCAGTTCCACCCCCTGCCATGGCAGGGACACCTTCCACTGTCCCAGGCTGCTCCAAGCCCTGTCCAGCCTGGCCTTGGGCACTTCCAGGGATCCAGGAGCAGCCACAGCTTCTCTGGGCACCCTGGGCCAGGGCCTGCCCACCCTCAAAGGAGAGAATTTCTTCCTAATATCCCATTTAACCCTGCCTTCTGTCAGTTTGAAGCCATTATCCCATGTCCTGTCACCTCCTGCTCTTATAGAAAGGACTTTTTAATCTGTAGTTTAAAGTACTGGCCATCGGTCATGAGGCTGGAGAGACCCAAACCTCTGGAAATTGTTGTGGGAAGCATTTAACACAGGGAAAGGTGTGTGAACCTGTAGGGCCATGTAGTCTGTGACCTTGCCTGCCTGCTACTTCCTACAGATCCTGCTGATGAAACTGTAAAGCCCAAGCAGGTAACCCTGGATTAATCAATCAATTATGGAATCACAGAATGGTCTCTGTTGCAAATGACCTTAAAGCTCATCCAGTTCCTGCCCCTTCCCATGGGCAGGGACACCTTCCAGTATCTCAGTAATGCCTTGTGCAGGCTGACCTAGAACAGAGGCTGGACAGAGCTAAAGAATAAAGCAGGGATTTATTCAAAGGCCTCCATGGATGCACCTTGGGCAGCACCAGAGCCCAGCCAGGGCTGCACCCAAGATGAACCAAAATGGCCCCAAAATGCACCAGCGCTCCCGGGCTCTCTCCCTTGGATCAGTTCTGCTCCATTTGCATCTTGCAGTTCATTGTCCCATTCCAGCTTTAGCCCCTGCAGTCCCACCCTGCTTGTTTTTCTCTCTCCAGCCCACGGGGTTTGTGCTTTTGGGGCTGAGATTTGGATCATTTGTCCTTGGTGCCCAGCTGGAGCAGGAATTGTTTTGTCTCCCTGCTCTATGCACAGAGCTCAGCATGCCCTGATGTGAAGCTCAGACCCACACACTAAAGCAGCACAGAATCTGCGAAATAGAAAAGCTGAAACCTGAGGCATCACCAGGTTGCTCCAAGCCCCTTCCAACCTGGCCTTGGACACTACTAGGGATCTAGGGGCAGCCACAGCTTCTCTGGAAAACACAAAGAGGCATAACAAAGGAGCTGGGATGGTTGGATAATGTGTGTGTGGGGCTGTGTGTGTGCAGGCACAGGACTGGCAGAGGGCTGATGTCCCTTCTAGGGACACAGCGGGCAGGGTATGGAACCAGAGCCCGTGTGGGGAGCTCAGAGAGTGCAGAAAAGCTGCTAAGTAGCCTGCTGCTCCTGACTGTGGCTTTGCCAGCCTGCTGAACAGATTGGTGGAGCAGGAGAGCAGCAGGCAGCCACGGGGAGGGCAGAGAGGAGGCTCAGCGTGGTGGGTGCCGCGGAGTCGGGCACGAGAACTCGCACAACCACTACAACTGGTTTATTTTGTATTTAGAAATGGAATGTGAAACTTCTAATCAGTGCTATATAAAGCAGGAAAGAAGAAATTAAACTCCTGCCCAGCCAGCTCATTATCCACATAGCTGGACAGCAGGATAACAAGGGGTTGTAAATGTTTCCCACAGCCTCTCCCTGCCCCAGTGGCTGCAGTTTCTGTAGGGACACAATGTGATGTAAAAACAGTGCAGGGTTTGCACGTTGATCTTAACGCTGTCAAAATCCAAAACCTTTTGGAGAATTACCTTTGTGGAGAAGCCCTCCAACCCACAACACAGAGATGAGAACAACAGGACTATGGGAGACGTGTGGGCAAGCCAATTCAGGACTGAAGAGCTTTGGAAGCCTTTCATCCCCTCCTGCCCCGCCACTAATAAGGGACAAACGCTGGAACAAAAGGGTTAAATGTGAGTTGTGTTCAGATAAACAAAGCCACAGGAGGCCAGGCAGGTGGAGAGCAGCCAGCACAGATTTGGCACCAAGGAGGAGATCTAAAAGGCTCTGAGGCTCATCGTGCACAGGCTGGTTCTTGGCTTCAGCTTCCCCATCTCTGTCCACTTTAAATCAGCAGCAACTGCTGTCGGCGAGTTTCTCATCAGTTGTTGCATAGTGAGGTGTGAATAATGAGTTCTGGGTCTCAGTAAATAAAAATCAAAGAGGAAAGTCTGATAAATGTGCAAGAAAAGGGCAGGAAAGGTCTGGGTCTCTGCCACCAACTCTGTGGGGAGCCATTGGCAAGTCCTTGGATTTTTTTTTTTTCCTCCCTCTTTTACCTCTTCCTGCAGAAAACAGAAATAAGAAGTATTTTCATTACTTGGTCTTTAGAATTGGTAATTCAGCATTCTGATAGATCCTCTCTAGGAACTCTGAGCAATTCTACAAATAACATCTAATTATCAATGTCAATTAAAGCATTAATTGTAAATTTGCTTCCCAAAGAGTGACACTTACTTAAGTCTGGTCAAACAGCAAATAACAAAACCTGTCAATACACTGAATAAACCATCCTGAGTCGAGGAAATCAGCAGCTTCCTCAGGAGTTTATTGACTGATAAGAGGAATTATTGATTTAATAAGTGCTGTTCTAAGGCACTGTTTTGTATCTGCTGTCATGTCCATATTTCATAGTTTGGATTTAACTACATGTGAGAAGCACAGATGTCATTCAAATAAGTCATAAAATTGTGATATTTAAGATGTTGCCATGATGAAATAATAGAATTATGGAACGGTTTGGGTCGGAAAAGATCTTAAAGCTCAACCAGTGCCACCCCCTGTCCTGGGCAGGGACACCTTCCACTATCCCAGAGTGATCCAGGACCCATCCAGCCTGGCCCTGGGCACTTCCAGGGATCCACAGGCAGCCACATCTGCTCTGGGCACCCTGTGCCAGGGCATCACCACCCTTTGAGTTAAGAATTTTCTCCTAATACCCAACTAAACCTGCCCACTTTCAGTTTAAAGCCGTTCCTCCTCATCATGTCACTACATGCTCTCCTCAAAAGTCCCTTGTAAATGTAACCCTTGAATTAAACCCCGGAAAAATGTGTTTCCAGTGGAATGTAGATGAGAATCATATTTTATTTATTCTTCATTTCTGAGAGAGCAATGCATTTTATTAGACCATTGCATAATCATATTAAAGGGCTTTCTCTTCTTCATCAGTGAAGTCAAACACACCCATTTCTCATTGTTTGTGTCCTAAGAGTAGGAAAACAAGAAGGTCTGTGGGGAAGCCCACTCAGTGAGGGGCCCTGTGGTCCTGCCCACTCCATCACTGACAGCAGAGAAAATTTACTGAGGTCACTCCAGAGTCCTAAAGGCACTAAGGTGAAAATATAACCCACAAAAACAATGTTTTGAGGTAATATTGGGAAAAATGAGAGTGTGTCTGGGATTCCTTACAACCCTTTAGATGCAAGGTCAGGTCTATGTAAACATGTCAAATGTTGTGCACAAAACAAATCCATTTGAACTCCATTTCATTCATAGGCATGTGAGGAAGCAGCACCAATGCCATGGATTTCTGTCAAATAAATATGCAGATTTTGCTGCAGGATACAGAAACTTGCACTGTCTGAGGGCAGGGCTGCAGCTGCAGTGTGCAGGAATTCAAAGGCATGCGGTGGCTGTATGTTTCCTCGTGTCCTTTTATATATATATAAATATATATATATATTTATATATATATTTTTATATATAAATATATATATTTATATATATATTTATATCTATACTTATATCTATAAAAATATATCTGTTTATATATAGTATATATTTTACATAAATATATATGGTTATATAAAATATATATTAAAATATTGTATATAAATATATAATATAGAATATATATTTATATATTATATATATACACATACTATATATGTATTTATATATTTTATATATTATATGTATATCTGTTTATAGATATATAAAATATCTATATATATATTAAAGTTTAATATTATATATTATATCTGTTTATACTATATATTTATCTATGTAAGATATAAATGAAAATATAAATATACATATATTTTAATAGATGTATATATCCAAATATATTTTATATATGTGTATTGATTACATATATTTAAATAATTACATAGAAATACAAAAATATATCCACACACCAACAAATATAATTGTCTATATGTCCATTTTATCCCAACACTCAATAGATGAACTTTGACATTTTTTTTGTAATTCAGGGCATGATGTTCAATGTAAATCTAATTAACTTCTTAGTATCTTAACTTATTAGTGAAAATTGAGTTGATGAATCAAGCCTAAAAGCCTGTACAGGCAAATTTGTACTGGAACTTTCTTCAGTACATTAGGTAGGACTGAGATATGGAAATATATGTTAATAAAAGGCTTGCTTGCTACTACAAATCAGAAAATTAATGTTGTTAGACAACTGAATCCCTTCATAATGTCCAAACAGAGTGAAATGTAATAATAATTTCAGTATATATACAAAAATATTTCTATAACAAGCCTATTCCTTTCAGAAAAAGTACATTCATGTGTTTTAACTGTTATTATGGATGTCATGAAATTAAAAATTAACTAAAATTTATTATTTTAATATCAATGAGATTAACTGCTATCTCTGTTTAGAATTAAATAATGATAATTTTTATGTCATGCTTTTTAGATTGTAGGGAAAAAATAGCTGCATTCAAAATATTTAAATTTAAGAGAAATGTCTTTTTTACAGCCATCACTGTAATAAGCAGGATGTCAGGAACATCAGGCATCAATCTACATAATACTGGCCTGGTCTTTCTCCAGAAAGAGTTCTGCACAGTTTTAAGGTCAAATTACAAATAATAAACTAAAACTGGATTTTTATGAGGTTTTGGGGAGATTTTCTGGCATCTTTTTCTACCCTGCTTGAGTGGGTCAGTGTGAGGCACAGGCTGCTGAGCTGGGTGACCTCACTCAGGGGACAAGTTCCATCAGAGCTGCTGGCTGGAGTGGCAGATGCTGTGAAAAGCACCATGAAAGAAGTGATAAAGGAGTGGTGGTTTGCTCTTTGATCCTCTGATATGCCCACAGATAAAAATTGCCACACCACAACCTGACATCCATGTTCTGAATTCAGATTTTAGCAACACATCCTGATTTTAGCAACAGATTCCTAAAATTGAGCTACACAGCTGCTAATAAACCTGGGGTTGGGTGGATTGAGGAGGAAAAAAAGGTCTCCCCAAACTATTCTGCAGAGCAGAATAGATAAATATTCTATTATTTAATATTCTAATATTCTAATATTGACCATCACTGAACCCACCACACCATCCCTGATATTCTGCCAGGAATGGGGAGCATGGGCTCAGCTCTGCTGCAGCAGCTGAACCACCTTGGCTGCAGGAAAATGTTTGCTCAGAGCACTGGAGACACCTTTGCAGATCTGCAAACACCCAGGAATTGGAGTCACAGAATATCCTGAGCTGGAAAGGACCCACAAAATCATCCTGTCCCTGCACAAGATCCCAGCCTGTGCATCCCTGGGAGGGGTGTCCAGTCACTCCTGGAGCTCTGGCAGCCTTGGGAATGTGACATTCCCTGGGTCAGTGCCTCACCACCCTCTGGGGCAAGAACCTTTCCCTAAATCCAGGCTAAATTCTCCCTGTGGAATCCTGGGAGCAGCTGGAGCTGGGCAGAGGAGGATGGGGACTGTGGGTGCTCTCACTGTGGCTTCCAGGATCAACCCTCCAAAGTGGCTTGGATGTGTAGGATTGATATTTAATAATCCATCCAAAGTCACAATACAGCCTGCCTGATGCTTCAGATGAGTTTCCTATACTCTCACCACCATTTTCGCATTAAACCCTCTTTTTTTCTGTCTTAAATGGTATAAAAGCACATCAGATTTACTTCAGAGAAGACACAGAAATCAAGGAATTTTCAATTATTATGTGAATTATAAAATAAAACCCCGGCATTTTATGCCATGCTGAAAAGCCTCCTGTTATTATTTTATTTCTTTAGATGCTTTCTCCTTTCCCACAGGATCAAAATCAGTCTTTGTTTGGATTTCCCTTTTAACAAAACCCCTTTTCATACCATTTGGTGAAGGTTTTTCCAATCCCTAAATTAACATTTGACCACTGGGGTTAAAAGGGGAACAACCTGAAGCCCTGTGGCTGCTCCAGAGGATGCAGAACTAAACTGAAGTGAATATTTCACCTGCTGTAGTGGTCAGTGAAGTGCTGGGAAGGTTTTTTTGAGAGTGATTTGCAGCAGCTCCCTGAGGCTCCTCTGTGCACGGTGCAGCAGCTCCACTCCCTGGCTCCAGGCAGCTCCTCCTGCATCCCCAGCTGAGCCAGAACCCAGCCAGGGTCCAGGAAAACCTGATTTCAGCCCAAATCGGATTAAACATTGAGCACAGAGGGTTGGGAGGTTCGTTTGGCATCATTCCATCTTTTTTTTCTTTTTTTTTTAAAGAACAAAAGAAAGGGAGATTTCTAATGTAAGCCCATAGTTTTATCATTTCCCATTGTGATAGTTGTGGTTTTAGGATCTTGAGCAGCATGGGTTTGGAAATGTGTAAGTCTTTCTTACATCAGAACATTCCCCTAAAAAATAATAATTTTAAAAAAATCCACAAAAAAGCTCCTACATCCATTTTTCTTATTCTTCCTAGAGTCTGATGAAACTTCATGAAACGAGATATTTAACAATATTCCATCTTCTGAAAACCTTTTCCCACTCATAAATATGCAAGATTAATACTAAAACAGAGCTTTAAACCTGCAGTTCTCCTCTTTTATGGGAGTCAAACTTTTATCAAAATTAAATTGCAACCTATTATCATGATGAATTAATTATTTTCATTCTTCTAATTTCAGGTTGGGAAGTGGATAATTTGGGGCAAACCCATGCAGGTAGGAGCCACTTCTGCTGCCTCTGTCCTCAGTACTTCTGTTCCCCAAAATGGTGTGCACATGTTAATTTCAGATTATTAAAACGTTGTCAGTGTATCAACAATTATGACAATGATACATTGGTACTTAACTATAACACTTGCACAAAAAGTGAAATTTAAAATCTCATAATTCTCTGTGAATCAGTGTGATTTTATCTAAAGCCACAAAATTATGCTGCCTTATTTAAATTAATTAATTACTGCTCTTTGTCATTGATGGATGGAAATAATTTTTCATTAATTCTCTGAAAGCTGGTCATATTTAAACACCTGAGCATTATAAATGTAAATTCCTATAGAAACCATATTTGACTTCTATATTTTTACAATCAAGTTTGCCCGTGTTTATTGTCTGTTTTTAATTCTAAATTTAGAGGTTCAGCTTTGATTTAAACTCTCAAGTAAAGCTGTGTTTACTTCCTGAGAAGACAGCACCAAGTATTTATTGCCTTTGGGCCTGATCTAAACAAATAAATATCAATTGCACTCCATTCACTGCTTTCCACTGAGACCAGTTTGGGCTCTAATAGAAAACACAATCAAAACAATTTCATACCCAATTTCCACTTTTCTAGGTGATTATGACCTGCTGGAAAGCACAGCCCAGTCTCTCCTGGGTAAGAAACAAAACCATGGAAATTCTTGTCTCTCTTTGTATTTATCTCTCTGTTAAAAAGGAAGCTCTCAGCTTTTTTTTTTTTTCCCTGCAATTTTGGTATCATTTTCTAATCAGTTCTAATTGTTATGACATATTTTCTGCTCTGTTACTTCTAGCAATATTATGAAAATTTAGCCCTCCTCTATTAAACCTTGCAATCTAAGAAGTGTGCTGCTATAAATTATATCTACCTGCTTAACAGTAATTACTAAATAGTGTTAAAAGAAGTCAGCACCATGATTCAGTGCTTTTTTTTTCCATAGAAGACTGGGGATGAATGTGCAAGAGTAATTTAACAAAATTTGCTGAGTAATGCAATGTTCTTAAACGAATGCTGTGATTAAAGAGATATTCTGCTGCATGGATGGCAAACAGATTCTCTTAAATAAGGTTAAAAATAAGGTTATGAGAGACTAAACTGCTCTGAGAATGCAAAGCAGCACAACTTTAATAGCAAAGAGCAAATTCAAAACTTGGAGATTTCCATCATTTTTTGTCAAGGTGCAACTGAAACTCCAAAAAGTGGGGTAATTTGATAAATTGAAGCTGTTCCTTTGTGCTGGAGAGGAAGAAGTGCAGCAGCAGCCCATCCCTAAATTTTTGGGAAAGCCCTTGGGCTTTGGAAAGAATAATGGAGTTTCAAAAGAGCCACACAGGGGCTGTCCTACCTCAGGCAGCTTTGTAGGTAAAATCTCCTGAGTGTCAGGAGATTCTTCCTCTTCTGCCCCCAACTCTTCATTCCCAACATGGTTTTAAACCCCAAGTTTATCAGTGAAACCATTTAGGAGCTGCTTCTTACATGAGATTAGCCAAAAAAATTACAGTATTAAGCCAATATTTGCTTAAAATTAAGGTTATAAACCAGGATTGGAATAATTAATAGAGGAAAGTGAGAAGCTCTGAATTCACC
Source organism: Molothrus aeneus (assembly GCF_037042795.1). NCBI lineage: Eukaryota > Metazoa > Chordata > Aves > Passeriformes > Icteridae > Molothrus > Molothrus aeneus. The sequence goes on along the minus strand of NC_089646.1, from coordinate 3,471,787 downwards.
AACTGAGCATATGGAGATGGAAAAGAACACATTGCCATGAAGGCAGGGAGAAAAACAAAGGAATGTGGACTGGGAATTTCTCTCCCAGTCTCAGTTCAGACTGGGAATGAGAAATTCCCAGTCCATGTTCCTTTGTTTTCTCCAGGCCCTTCCCACAAAGTCACTCTGAGATCAGAGCCTGGGCTTGGAGATAACTGAGTGGAATGTGATTTATCTGCCTACAGGAGAGCAATCCAGCTGCCTCTCCTTGGATATATAACCCACGATTATCTGAGATAACCCACAGCATCCTGACTGGCTTCCAGCACCTGGACCAAAAAATCATGTTAGTCTGGTGTTTCTCACCAGTCCCATGCATGTGTCTCAGATATAAACCATTAAAAATAGCACAAAGGGCCTGGTTTTAATCACTGGACCTCCTCTTTGTCCATGTGGAGTGGAGATATCTTCATCAAAGATGGAGTCACCAGGTGCCTTTTTGAAAGAAATGGACATTTAGCTGACCCCTGGTTTAGGAACCTTCTTGAGAATGAGATTTTTGGTGGCCTGGAGACACTGAATGTACTAATTAAATATGTTTTGCTCTCTGGTGACCAACTGTAGTAATACCCATGCCTGTTGTAGGACTGGATCATTAAAGACATCATTAAATTTCCAGAATTAAATCTATGGATAGGCAGATAAACAGAGCTTCCAGTAGAACTGTAGGGTTTTCTTAGCATCAAGGGGTGGGAAGGGATGTCCTGGGGTTTTTTCTTGGGATGTGACATTCCCACCTGCATTGGCACAGGGGACATCAGCAGGAATTGCACTGAAGATGGCTGGTCTGAACCTTTCCCTCATTATTACGATGCCTGCGGCTTCGATGAGAACGAAACAGAGTCTGATAACCAGGTAGGAATTAATCTCATAATTAAAAACAAATGAAGGGGGGAGTGGGGAAGCAGCAGACTGCTTTTTGTCCAGCCTCTGGTCATGTTCTGATTTGATAATGATTAGAACAAACAATTAGATGTACATAGGTATGGGAATAAATCAATGGACTCCATTTCTTTCATGGTGGAAAAAGCCCATTCTTTATTCACATAACTCCTTTTTATACAGTTTTTCAGACCTTGTGTGGGACTCCAATTGGTCAGTAGCTTTCTTGCCACTTAACTTATTGGTTAGTAACAAGTTGTTATTCTGTATTGATTGTTCACTCAAACCCCTGGGGTGTATGTGCAGGAAAAGTTGTTTGTGAGAGATGGTTTTCAGTTTTCTATCTAATGGTGTATACAGGTGCCAGTTGTTTTTCACCCAGGAATATGTTGAATATGTTGCTGTTTGTTATGTTAACAAATTGCTCACACCAGGATTGCTTTCACAAGGGAACTTGCAAAGTGCCAGCTTGCCTTAGAAGAACAGACTAGCCAGAGTAGGCCTGATTATACAAACCCTTTCTTTATGATTTTTCCACCTTTACTGCAACACATGGGTATAAAACTGTGAGAAGTGAGATCTGAGTCCTTCCAGGACCTGTGCTGAATTTTCATAGAAGATGAGCTTTTAGTGTTGATGTAGCTTGGAACTTCTAGAATCACAGGCTAACCCTCAATTCCACCCCTGCTGATAAAGAATCTCTTAGCCAACTGTTTTTTTTTTTTCTTTCTACATATACTTATAAAAAATATAGATAGCCCTTGATAGCTCAGTGATAAATAACCTCAGGGTGCGCAGACCCAGCTGCAAAGCAGAGCTTGATGCGCAGTGAGATCTCAGAGGAAATGAGGAGAAACCAAAGACACAAATCCTGCCTCTGGTTCCTCCTGCACATTGGCAGCTGTGTGGCTGTGGATGAACCCTTTAACCCTGTGGTTTTTTTGCCTCTCAAGGATTACTACTATCTCTCAGTGAAGGCTCTGTATACGGTGGGATACAGCACTTCCCTGGTTTCCCTCACCACTGCCATGGTCATCCTGTGTCGCTTCAGGTGAGTGGGGACAGCAGCAGGGAGCTGCTCAGGCCCTGCAGGAAGGAAGCTGTAGCTCAGCTGCCCCAAACTGAGTTCAAGGTTTTATCTCACCAGAGGCAGAATGTGGTATTTGCTGGGTCCCCAGGATGAAGGAGGAATTGATGTATCTGACTCCATGTTCTTAGAAGGATTATATTATATTATATTATATTATATTATATTATATTATATTATATTATATTATATTATATTATATTATATTATATTATATTATATTATTATATTATATTATATTATATTATATTATATTATATTATATTATATTATATTATGCTATACTAAAGAATAGAGAAAGGATATAGACAGAAGGCTTAACAAGACTTAACAAGATACTAATGAAAAGCTCACGACTCCTTCCAGAGTCCTGACACAGCTGGATGGTAATTGGTCATTAAGTAAAAACAATTCCCATGAAACCAATCAAACAACCACCTGTTGGATAAACAATCTCTAACTACATTCTAAAGCAGCAAAACACAGGAGAAGCAACCAGATAATTCTCTGAGGCTTCTCAACTTCCCAGGAGAAAAAATCCTGGCAAAGGGATTTTTCAGAAAACGTGACAATAGAATAAGAAGGGGAAGATCCTTTAGCTGAGTTGCTCCCCCAGCTTTGACGCACTCCAGAACTTGCATTTCAGCAGAGTGTAAATGCAGCAGGAGAAGCTGTGGGTCTGGTTTATGAAACTTCACAAGCTGCATTGGGCTTGTTCTGTTGTCAATTTTATGCTTCTCTGCATCCTTTTATGAGAAAATCCCCAAATCCTCCTTTTTCTCAGGCTTAGGGGCAGTACTAACACAGTCTTGGTTTAGATGCTGCTGTTCTTAGTACCAAGGTGCTCTGGCCAAGTGTGTTCAGGTCCAATGTGACATTTCCCCAAAATAAAACTATTTTCTTCTTTATTTCTCTTTTTCCCCCCACTTCCTTCCTCTTTCCTCTCCAGGAAGCTTCACTGCACTCGGAATTTCATCCACATGAACCTTTTTGTTTCGTTCATCCTCCGTGCAATATCTGTGTTCATCAAGGACGGGGTTCTTTATGCTGAGCAGGATGGAAACCACTGCTTCATCTCCACGGTGAGTCCAACTGAAACCCAATCCTTTTCCTTTACTTTTTTTCAGCTCAAGATGACAAAAAGCAGTGGGGCAGGCAGCAGTCTGTGGAGTATCATGAGTTATTAGCTGTAAAGGTAGTTGGTGTTTAATTTCCTCCCAGTTCTCAGCCAGACTGGATGTTTCAAGTTGTGATGTCACCAGTGTCCTTCAGAACAAACCTACAGGTTTTATTTTCTGACTCTGCCCTGATTGTTCCTCCCTTTTTCCAGATCTGCTCAATGATAGGTGGGATGAGAGCAGACACAAGCGATTTCCTTCATCTGAAGGTCTGGTTTTTCTCCAGAGCTTCACTTGTTCAGGATGCCAGGCAGAGTCACGTGTGAACAGGGTGACCATTCAGACACAGAGAATACACCTGATGGCCACACTCAGAAAATCATCAGCATTACCCACATCTTCATCTCTTAAATATGTAGTTTCATGCAGAGGACTCTTTCACTGATGCATTTAGCATTTATTATGTGTAAATCCCAATTCCTTTCGCATTTAAGGCTAGTATTTGATATGATAAATCAGCTCACTGGGTGTAATTATGATAGAATTACAAACTGAGCTCTCCTTTATCCATCCAGTTATGAGCTAAACTCCTTGTGAGTCACTTCCAGAAGGCAAGTGCAGCTGTGGAGTTTCTTAGTCAGCCTTTTCTTTGTCATTGAAACTAGTTTTTGCTCTCAGTTCTTCTCCACAAGAAAGCTGAAGCCATGTTAGGTCTGTAGTTTGCTCCTGCCACTCTTCCAATGGTGGCATCTGCCTCTTTGTTTGGAAACACTTAAAGCATAAAACACATTAAAATCAGCCATTTCATGACCAGATCTTCAGCCTGGGTAGAGTTTCCTCGAAGAAACTCAAGAACTGATGGCTTAAACACCTTAATGGTAGATTTGGCCCAGGGCATGAAGTCAAAGTGGGAGCTAATCACTGCCTCCAGCAGGAGCTTCCATTTTATGCACAGATTCTGCTCAGATTTGTCAGATTATGCCCTTTCTCCTCACACAAAGCACCAATTTATCAATTTATACCCTTTTCTAACTCAAAAATAAAACAACTAAAAAGCATTTTAAAAAACTTTTATTCTATTTTCAGTTTCATGTAAAAAGTAAAACAATGCAAATATTATAATTCACACTATCACAATCAAAAACCGTTTCCTAATTAAAATACATTATAAACATGTCTTAACCTATCTAATTTTACCACACCATACTATAAAAACCTTAAAACAAACCATCTAAAATGATCCCTCATAAATCCTACTACATCTTTCAGAATTCTATTTCTCCAAAATATCTAATCTTATTTACAAAACTACCCTTTAAAACTTATTTGTAATTCCATTTCTCCCTCAACAATATCTATCCTCTTCCATAACATTTCTAAATCGACATTTCTTATCTCAAAATTTACGTGCTAATTCACGCTATGGAAATCTTCTATCAAAATTGAACATTTTTCTACAAATTCATCTTCCATACTGTGTAAATCTTCTATCAAACTTTAACATTTTTTCTACAAATTCACCTTCCAGTGGATTTGTTGGAAAATCCTACTTTTGTAGGACTAATGGCATCTCACTGGGGTGCAGCACTGGAAAGACCAGTGTGTCCTACTCTCACAGGGTAGAGCTTGGTTGCCACCTTAGGCCTTTGCCACAGAATCATTTAGGTTGAAAAACCCTCTGAAATTGAGTCCAACCATTCCCAAGCACTGCCAAATTCACCCCTAAACCACATCCCCAAGTGCCACATTTCCACATCTTTCCAACACCTCCATGCATGGTGACTTCACCACTGACCTGGACACTGTTCCAGTGATTGACAACCCTCTCAGGAGAGAAATTTTCCTTAATATCCAAAATAAACCTCCCCTGATGCAATTTAAGACAATTTCCTCTTTTCCTAGCATTTGTTACCTGGGAGAACAGACTGACCTTGTTACCACCTCCTGTCAGGGAGTTGTAGAGAGCAATAATGTCCTCCCTGAGCTTTTCTCAAGCCTAAACAAACTCAGTTCCTTTTTTTAAAAATGTTTATATTCTATTTTATTTTTTATTCTATTTTAATTTTATTATATTTTTATTTAAATGTTATTTATTATTTTTTTAATTTTTAATATTCTATATTAATTTTATTTCTAGTTTTCATTTTTCTTTAGTTTGCTGCTTCCCCTTCCTGTCCATGAATGAAAGCTTCCATCTTCTTTTTTACAGCTGATCACTCAGCCTCCTTTTTCCTCACACTTACTTCCATTCTCTGTCCTGGAGTGACAACACTGATGATGGATGGCAAAGTGCAATTCCCAGCTGCACACAGGAGGGTTCATCCTTTCAGATCCCACTCTCAGGGCTTTCCACAGTCATCCTGCCATTTCACATCCTTCTCTGGCTTTCTCAGTACACAACTGGCTTTTTTCTTCTCTGCATTTAATCCTGGGAGGGCGTTTAAATCCAGCAATTGGTGTTCACTGGGGCTGTGAGCCCTCAGCAGCACAGGATGTGCTCAAGCTGCTCTGAAATGCTCCTTGACCTCTTCCCACTGGTAAAATTGGCTTCCTCCCCACCCAGGCTTTGCTGCCTAAGTGATACCTGCCATTCTTCACCTTCTTTAAAACCTTTACCATTAAAAGTATGTAATACCAGCTCCAGCTCTTTCCACTGAGAGATCTGGGGAGGCTGAAAGCATTTTTCCTGTTAGGGCTAAGCAATGCAGAAATAACTTTGTTCTCAATCCCCTGCAGGTGGAATGCAAAGCAGTGATGGTGTTTTTTCACTACTGTGTCATGTCCAACTACTTCTGGCTGTTCATTGAGGGCTTGTACCTCTTCACTTTGTTGGTGGAGACCTTCTTCCCAGAGAGGAGATATTTCTACTGGTACACAATCATTGGCTGGGGTAGGTGGCACTTCTTGTCTCCAACGTGTCTTGGTGTGCAGGATGGCTCCACAGACCACGGGTGGTATTGTTTTATTTGTGGGGTGCCCAGACAAGGAAAGGAATGATGAATCTGACCCCATGTTCTCAGAAGGATAATTTATTATTTTTACAATACTATATTATATTAAAGAATGCTATACTGAACTATACTAAAGAATACAGAAAGGATAAAAAGATAATAATGAAAACTTGTGACTCTTTTCCAGAGCCTTGACACAGCTTGACTGTGATTGGCCAATAAATCAAAACAATTCACATGAAACCAATGAAACAATCACCTGTTGGTAAACAATCTCCAAACCACATTCCAAAGCAGCAAAACACAGGAGAAGCACATTAGATAATTAATGTTTTCCTTTTTCTCTGAGGCTTTTCAGCTTCCCCAGAGAAAAATCCTGGGTGAAGGGATTTTTCCAGAAAATATGACTGTGACATGGTAGTTTCATGTCAGGTTTCAAACTATAATTTTAGTCTTGATGATGTTGAAATTATGTTGGAATGATGTTGGAATTTGAAATGCAAGGAGCTCTCAGAACTTTGGAGCTGTAAGCCAAACCTTAAAACTAAGGATTTGAACTGAGGCACAGGATTTGATCTGAGACCTTGGAAAAGGCTTCCAAACTTAGGTGTGACAGAAGCAAGAATGTGGATTTATAGTTTAAAGCAGACACATATTAAGTTAAGGAAAGTTTAGCATTTTAGAGTTTAAGATATATAATAAGAAAAGCAGTTACAAGGCTAAACAAGGGGTTTAGAATGCAGAACTCTAGGTTTGTCTACCATAACATGATTGGCTAAGAAACACATGTACCCATGCTTAAGGAACATATGGACCCATGCTTACACTGTAGCATGGGTCCATAAGACAAAATATTTAAGGATTAAGTCAAAAACATAAATATCTTTGTGGGCAGGGTTTTATTGGTCAATAACTCCTTAAAGGGTCCTGTGACCTTCTGAGCCATGCAGTGAAGATGTGAGCTGAACTCGCCCTTCCTGCCTGTGTAGAGGATAAGAAAAATAAACTGCAGCATCAGAAACAATTCAAAGGTCCCATCTCAAATTCCTTCCAAAATTCCCCCCAAGTGAATTATCACAGCATAGAATTACCACTGCAGCCCAAGCTGTGTTGTGATTTTTTTGTGTGAATAGAGTTGCGCTGAAATCTGGAGGACACCACATCTCTGGCAGAGGCGTAATCTACAACAGAAAATTGCTTCCTGCAAGATAAGATCTTAACATCAATTTCTTCAGCATAATCAAATCTGCAAGGCTAAGTCCAGTCTATTTTCTAAGGCTTCATTCGTGCCTTTCTTTCAGATAATAACTAAATTGAAAATGGATCCGAAGGGTATTCACATCTGCTTATCCTACCTGGATGGGAAATAAAAACTTGCACTGGGAAGGAACAATATTTATTTCAGAAAAGCCAATTAAATGATGATAACCATGATAATTATTTTTCATTCTTGCCTTCTGGATGTAAATTGATTCCTGTGATGTGTTAATGCAAGCAATTATTTGCAGATGTTTTTTGTGCAGAAGTCAGATGGTGAATGCAGAAGAATACATTCATTTAAAATGTTCCCTGAGAATTTTAAACCTGATTTTTATACTTACAGACAGTTTTGAAATAGAAATAGTCCTTTATATTCATGTTTTGAAATAGAAATAATCCTGTATATTCATGTGTAAAATCTACACACAAACCCCATGCCTTAAACTACTCTCCTTTGAAAAAACATTCTTATGTAGCCTGAACCTTCAAGAAATCAACAGATGGTCTTGGTTTTTTTCCCTCCTGAAGCAGCTGTACACAAACCAACATTTTCATCTCCTGGCAAACACTCCTTACAGAAGGGAGAGAAGGTTTTCAGAAGGTTTAGAGGTATGGAGAGAAGGGAGTCAACAAATTACCATAAATAATCTGTGCCATAAAAAGGCTGCTGGAAATGGATGGTTACTGGAAAAGGCCTTTGGGAAAGAAACTGTTGGAAAAGGTGTTCAGGGTTCCTTTGTACCCTCCACAGCTGTATAATCACATTATAGCTGAGAGAAAAATGTGTTTCCAAGGAGAAATTGGAGGTTATGTACATGGAAATCTGACAATTAGAAAAGAAAGCAATGCAAAATTGCAATTTGTAAAACCTTTGTAACCTCAACATAAATCAGAGGTTGAGTTCCTTTAATTAAGTTTGCACAATTTTCATATCTGTGGATTTGTCTGAATGTGAGAATATTGAAAACCAGCTTATATTAACTGACTTCAGTATTTTTTAAATCAGTCCTTGTATTGAATAAACTGCCCAGATGGATTAATTCTCTAATGCAACCTCAAAATATTTAGTTTTCAGTCGAGTGCCATAGATAATAACTGGCATTAAACTAAACACTGAACTTCACAGAATCCCAGAATGGTTTGGGTTTGAAGGGACATTAAACATCATCTATTGCACCCCCTTCCATGGGCAGGGACACCTTCCACTATCGCAGGCTGCTCCAAGTGTCCAGCCTGGCCTTGGACACTTCCAGAGATCCAGGGGCAGCCACAGCTCCTCTGGGAATTCCATCCCAGCCCCTGCCCACCTTCCCAGCCAGGAATTCCTTCCCAATATCCCATCCATCCCTGCCCTCTGGCACTGGGAGCCATTCCCTGGGTCCTGTCCCTCCATCCCTTGTCCCCAGTCCCTCTCCAGCTCTCCTGGAGCCCCTCCAGGCCCTGCCAGGGGCTCTGAGCTCTCCCTGGAGCCTTCTCCTCTCCAGGTGAACATTCCCAGCTCTCTCAACTTTCTTCCCCAGTAAAGGGGCTCCAGCCCTTGGAATATCTCTGTGGCCTCCTCTGGGTTGATTTCAGCAGGTCCATGCCCAGCTGGGATAGCTGGCCCAGGTCCAGCTTGTGTTAGTGGGCACAACACTCCAATCACTTCAGATTCAAAGCAGCATCAGCAATATCCATTAATAACTCTCCAGATTTGGATGGTTCTGGTTTATTTATTTTTTTTTAAACACAATTATTTTCTCATCTCCCACATGTTTCAGCTGGACTCACATTTCCCCTGATCTGGTGGGAACAATTGGCAATTTGCAAAGCCAACAGAGGCACTTCCAGACTTTTGGATTCCATCTCTGGAGGGCAAAAGCAGCCCCTGAGCTCAGGGCTGGCGGGGAGGGAGCTGCACTGAAGCAGTGAGAAAGAAGAGCTCAGCACTTTGCAGCATCTGCATGTTGATCTGTTTCTCTAAATGTGCTGAGACCTCTGTGTCCTCATCTTGAGGGATTAAGGAGAACTGCATATGGCTCTGTTGATCCAGGCAGTTTTTCCTTCCTAAATCTGCAATGTGCTGGTGAATTCTCTGGATGGACTGCTGTGTTCCTGAGCTCTCTGCTAATGCCTGCTCCTAATGATGCCTCAGATTTCAGCTTTTATATTTTCAGATTCTGTGCTGCTTTAGTGTGTGGGTCTGAGCTTCACATCAGGCCATGCTGAGCACTGTGCACAGAGCAGGGAGACAAAACAATTCCTGCTCCAGCTGGGCACCAAGGACAAATGATCCAAATCTCAGCCCAGGAGCACAAACACCGTGGGCTGGAGAGAGAAAAACAAGCAGGGTGGGACTGCAGGGGCTAAAGCTGGAATGGGACAATGAACTGCAAGATGCAAATGGAGCAGAACTGATCCCAGGGAGAGAGCCCGGGAGCGCTGGTGCATTTTGGGGCCATTTTGGTTCATCTTGGGTGCAGGCCTGGCTGGGCTCTGGTGCTGCCCAAGGTGCATCCATGGAGGCCTTTGAATAAATCCCTGCTTTATTCTTTAGCTCTGTCCAGCCTCTGCTCTAGGCCAGCCTTCAGAAGACATCACTAACTTAGGGCAGCACAAGTCAGCAAGAATAAATCTGAGCCTTCAGGGCTTCTCTGTTTCCTCATGTTCCTCAGAAGCTGAAAAGGAGGAGATGGAGAGATAGAAATCTTTTGATGTAAAGAAGAGTAGTGTGAAGATATGTACATTCATACAGCAGATGGTTCAATGCTCCAAGCTGATCTGAAACTTGGGCTTTTTAAATGCATTTTTATGACACATTTAGTTTTAATTCTGCCTTTCTGCACATTTTACAGATTTGGAATACTATTCATAGCATCAAAGTTTTTATAGAGGAAATTAAATAAAACATGAGACTCATGTTTTATAGAATCAAAGAATGGTTTGGATTGGAAGAGACCTCATCTCATTCCCACCCCCCTTCCCTGGACACTTTCCACCATCCCAGGTTGCTCCAACCCTCATCCTTGGACACTTCCAAGGATGGGGCACCCACAGCTTCTCTGGGCAAATATCTGATATTTAAAGGTTAATTTTATAGAATTAAAATTAAAGTTTGATATTTAAAAATTATTCTAACTCCTTTAAGGGAAAAAATGTTTTTTCTCAGTGTTTTCTAAGTCTTCACCTGTGAGAAAAGATTCAGACTTTGACTGAAATTTAATATGCATGATTTCTTCTCCCCAAAGCCTGTCATTTTATTTCTTTATATAATTTTCCTTTCAAATTCTTCTCTCTGTGGTTGTTTGAAGGAGGAGGGCTCCATCAGCCACCCAGGTCTAACAGGGATATTTTTATTTCTGATGGTGGGAATTTGATTAGACAGAGGCTCGTCTAAGTGGTTCAAATGACTGATTCATTAATGTGGCATCAACACAGCCTTGCAAAATGTATTAAATATAATTGTTCCTGTCAACTCACCACAGTCTGGTTCACTGCTGGGAGCTGAGGTTATCAAGGTCCTTGTTTTGTTTGGGTTTTAGCATTTCATTTTTCCAGTGGTGCCTGAACAGATGTCAGCAGTTTCTTAGTCAAAGATTTTATTTACCATACAGTGGAGATCCAACTTGCCAGGGTTGTCTTGCATAAATACATTATTTTATAAAGATATTTCCACTGGAAATAAAAAATCAAATTTCTAGGATTTTCAGAAAGGAAAATAAGTCCAGGTTGTCAGTGAGTTCTTACTGTTTCAATTAAATTTGCATTTCACATGCATTTTTTGAAAGTGAAGAAATGTCTGAAATAGGAATTAAATCCTTATTCCAATACTCTTTTTTTGGAATCTGTTGTTTTGTTCTGGTATTTTTTAATGGAAAAAATTAAATAATCCTGTGAGCAGAGGAAACTTCTCATCTGTGAATAAGTAAAGAAAAACCGGTTATTTACACAGTACCAGAGAAAATGCAACATATGTAAATCATTTTCAACAAAACCTCTGAAGAATACACAGAATCCAATAATGCCATTCCAGCTCAACATCTGGCACTGCAATTCTTGCATGATTCCAGTAGCTCTAGACATGGATGTGGTTGATCCTCTTCTGTCCAGACTTTGTTTTATTCCTCATTCAGCAAGACACAGCAAAGCACTGAGCAACAACGACCTGGCACAGCATCATTCTTTCCTGCTCCCAGTTCTGCTCCTACAACCCCACCCCTGGCTGACAGGGAATTCCGGGGCTCTGAATTAACTCAATAAATTGCTTTATGCCATGCACAAGTGCTGTCAGGAAACAAAACCTCAGTGGAGAGGTTGCATAAATGATCACTGATGAGTATCAGGTGTGTCTGGACTGTTCATGTGTCACTGTCTTGTCCTCTGCAGGTACCCCAACAATTTGTGTCACTGTCTGGGCAGTGCTGAGGCTCCACTTCGATGACACTGGGTAGGTGTTGCTGTGTGGGAAATGGTTCCAGGTGCATCCAGCACCATGGCAAGGGTGCCACAGGAGTGTGGTGATTGGAGAAGAATCACAGAGTGAAAGAATCCTTGAGGTTGGGAAAGAGCTCCAAGGTCACCAAGTCCAAGCTGTGACTGATCCCCACCTTGTCCCCAGCCTAGAGCACTGAGTGCCACTTCCAGGAATGGTGTCTTGGTTTGAAAAGCCAGGTTCTGCTGAGGAAGGCAGGAGCCTGCCCTGAAATGGAAAATGTAAACCCCCTACCTCCAAATTGTTGTCATTTTGAAATTAAAAGGCTCTCAGGCAAAGATATGGGAATAGGAATAACAGTTCTTTATTAGGAAAATTAAAAATATAAATGTAATAGTGCCAAAAAAGCACTGCCAGAGTCAGACCATGCCCTGTCCCCTGTGTGTCAGGGTGGTGGCACAGCCCCATCCCATGGGGGCTCAGCCCTCCTGCAGTGCCAGCTGTGGCTCTGCTGGAGCAGGGATCCTGCACAAGGGGGGAGTTTTCCTCTGCAGCTCCAGGGCTGCTGGAGATGGGCCTGGGCTCCCTCTGGCCATGCAGGGCAGCAGAAGCTGCTCCTCTGGCAATGCACTGGGCAAAGGCTGCTGGGCTGTGCCAGCACCTCAGATTGGATCCAGGTAGGAATGCTTGGCTCCTCCCCTGGGCGGAGCATCTCCCCATGGGATGCTGGGATTGGATCAGCCCTGCAGGGACACTCAGTGGCCATGGACAGCAGAGATCTCCTGGAGGGAGGATTGGCTGTGGGAGAGAGAAAGAAAAAACTGCCCCATGGACAGCAGAGAACTGCCCCAGCTCTGACAGATGGGAATTGAATCCCCCTGTTTCCAACCTAAGACACATGGGGACTCCAAACCTCCTTGGGCAGCCCCATCCAAAGTTCAAAAACTTGAGTGAAAAAATTCTTCGTGATGTCCTGCCTGAACCTCCTGTGGCACAACTTGAGGCCATTTCCTCTTATTCTGTTTTCTCCTTTCATTTCTTACATCCATTTGTGTACTAACATAATTTAGGTCCAGAGGTTCGAGTACTTTTCTGTTCATAGAGTTACAGTTTGAGGTCTGTGCCACCACTGCAGTGGGGAATTCCTAAAAGATTCAGGCATCAAACCCGTAAAACTGCAGCTGACCCCATTCCCTGCTCCATTAATTTACTGGAGTCCAGGATATGGTTTGTGTCATCTTACAAGTGGAATCCCACGTAATTCTCTGCTTTTTTTCCCACTGATTGTGGAGGAAGATGAAGGTGATGAGCTCCGCTGTAGAAATTATTGGAGATAGATCTAGTACCATGAAGGAAATCTGCACAAGGCATTGCACAAGGCTTTGATTTCCCAGGGCAATTAGGAGTTCAGCTTCCCACTGAGGAGGGTTTTTCATGAATTTTTCAGGGGAGATGAATGGAGATGAAACAGAAATCCACATTCAGTCTTCTATGTGGAAAAAAAAAATCATAAAGAATTCAAAAGGGTGGGTCCTTTCCAAATGGTCTCTTTTGGTAGAGGAAAAAAAAAAAAGATGCAACTATCCTGTTCTGAGGTACCAGAAGGAAAAGCTGCTCCCAGAGCTGGAGCACCAGCATTTTTTCTGCTCCCATAGAGCAGCAGGTGTGGCAGGTAGGAATGGATGTGTATTTACACCCTGAAAAGACAAACTTGGCAATGCTTTTTCATGAGAGCTATGCTTGAACTTGGTGAAATGTTAGAAAAAATGAGGCAGACTGAGTAAAATTTCCAAAATCAGTCAGTGGTTCTTTGAAAACACAGAACTGACGGAAAGGCACGAAAATCCCATTTCCAAGTCATTGAGGCTTACGCTTTAATTTTGCCTAATTTGGAAATACCTCGATGCAAAATTTCCACAAAACTCTTTGTTCTGTCTGGTTTTCTTCATCCTTGTTCTTTTAGAATCTCTCTGGAAAGCAAATAATGCCTTTCCTCCACTGGGGATGCCAGTGCTGTGACCCAATGTTCTATTTTGACATTAAGACAAATTAAATCATTTATTTCCATGCAAAACAAGCCAGAAACCCCTGTTGTGTCATTATTAGGATTACAGCACTGGCCCTGAAAGCACTAATTTCTCTTACAAGTCCAAACAGCCCTTGCATTTTGCAGGTAGGGAGAACGTCTCACAGAAGGAAAAAGAAGAAAAAGAAACAAAAAAACCAAAGCAACCAAAAACATTTCTATTATTTAGAGAAGCTATTTAGCATGCAAGACATTTAGACAGGTTCTAGCTGAGACTCCCAGTGGTTACTTTTTAAAAATCAGCCAGCATTGTTCTGGGAGTGAGGGAGAAGCCAGCATGAGCCCGAAAACGTTGTGGAAATTACTGAACTGGAAAACCACAGTGGCAAAGGCATGGACTGAAATACAGGCTCAGAGCCTGAGCCCCCTCCTGCCTGCTCCTTACAAAACTGGCAGAGCTCCCTCGAATTCAGCTCCTGACTTCCATCCCTGTAAGTGACAGGATTGAGGAGATAAATGCAGCTGTCTGTTGATCCAGAGCTCTGCTCCTGCTTTAAGTGGAGTTATTCCAGTCGTACGCCAGAGATCAGACTCTGGCCTCTGCAAATGGAAATCACATCCCTTCCCCAGCCCCCTGGCTCCCTTCCCTTCATCCATCCTGGAAAAGAATAATTTCTTTTCACCTTGCACTCTAGGGAAACATTTGACAGAAATTAGGGAGCTTGTTTACAGAGTGCAGAAAATTCCAAAAGTTCTGTCGTGCATTCCCACTTTTTTTTTATCTGAGGAGAAGATGGTGGTTCCTTCTCCCACATTTATCCTGTAGGTGTCATAGGGACTGGACATCCTTGAAAGTCCTTGAAAATCTCTGTGTGAGATTGATCTGATTCGTTGTTGACATGTACAAGGTGGAAGTTGGGAATTGACCTCCTGGAAAAACAGGGGAGTGGTTTAAGTGGAAGAAAAGGTCAAAGAGGAGGAGATGAAAAAAGCAGAGAGGTCTAAGAAGAGGAATTTGTAGGGGATGATGTATCAGAGTGCACATTTAAAGTACCTCAGTGTGGGGAAAAAAAACCCAAAACAACCTCCAAGGTCCTTTTTGTCCCAGCCAGATTCTGGGATAATTAACTGGGCTGTTACAGTCCAGATAACTGGAATTAGAGGTGGATTCCCACCCCTGTAATTCCTCATCCCTACACAAATTGCCATACATCAATATCTACTTTTACATCTAAATTAATAATTAATAATTTGCCCAGATTCTTCCAACATTGGTCAATTCACTAAAGACTTTCAGGGCAGATTCAATGTCCATCATAAGGAGGTTGAGCTCTGCAAATAATGGGCAATTTTCAGTGGACAGCACCTAATTTATAAATGCATGAAAAGAGTATAAAACAGAATTGGTGATTTTAGGTTCATACCATTGTTGATCACTGACAAAAAGACTGATTTCCACACTGTGGGTAAGGAGATCCCTCTGAGCATTTATCCCCTTTCAAATATTTTAAGTTGGGCATCCAAAGTGAGATAACTGGGAAATATTGATTTGCACTTGGAAAATCTCAGTCATCAGCCCCTTAGATTTTGGGTGATTTCAGGTTTTCATGCTGTGCAAACAGAAGCTAAAATACGTAATTTAGTGTAAATTTTCTCACTTCTCACCAGCTGTACCATACAAATCCTTATTGTTGGTTTTATGGAAATCCAGTAAAGTATTGTCCATCTGAAATGAATAAATATTGTTCAACTGAAAAGAATAAAAAGAATGAGAAAGAATGAAAAGAATGAATATTGTTCAACTGCAAATATAAATTTAAATGAAATGTCTAAATCAGGCATCACTCAGGCATTTGGGATTTCTCTCACACACACTTTGATGATGGGATTTTAGCTCTGCCTCCACACTTTTACACATGTATGTAGTTTTGTTGGAAGATTTTCACTTTTCCCCCAGATGCTACCACACAACCATTTAAATGACACTGAAGTTGTAGTAAGCTCTCATGAGACCAGCAGTGTTTTATTCCTGCGTGTTCTTCCCGATTGTTTTTTTGCATTTGACAAATGCACCATGACAGCCTCTGCTGGGACTTTGGCTCATTTCCCAGTGGGAAAGAAAAAACTCCTTCTCAGAACTGCAAGTACAATTTAGACAGATTTCCATGGTTTTTATATTTTTTAGGGAGAAAATCGGGGGAAGAAAGTGGAGGCAAATGAAAGATAATTTTTAGTTGACAAATTCTCGATGACTTAAAAAAGTCATGAAGACATTTCTCAATAATAAATAGTAGACATTATAATAGTGTAGCAGGGCCTGGAAAAGAAGATTATTTTCATTATTTTTCTAGCTCTAAAAATGTATATTAACATTAAAAGTCTCTTTTAATATAAGCCATATATTTGAATATCCAAGTGCACCTGTGTGAAATAAGCTTCTGCAGAATCCTTTGGTGATTTCAGAAGCAGATTCTAAATTTTGGGGTATAAATGTCATTTTATTTATGATTACTCACTAGCAACAGCTTAACAAATGAGCTGACCCCAACTGTTGCCCAGTATTTATTTGATCCTTCTCAGATGAATCCTGGATAGGATTTGCAACCCAATGACTGGAAAATCATTCCAATATGTGAATGCAACCAGGATCTTGGTGTACTGGAAATCTGTAAAAATCCTTGTGTCAGGGCCAGAAACCAACATTCATATCTGGTAACCCTGGAAAAGTAAGTGAGACATCAAACTTTGGAATAACCATCAAAAAAACCCTGATCCATTGACTTATCTCTTTTTCTTTGTTTTTGAAGGGACAACTTTAGGGTTGTACTATTGACACAGAAACACACTAATAGGGTTTTGCCAAAATATCTAAGCTCTTTAATAGGAATACCATCAAAACTGCCACAAAAATACTTATTTTACTTCCAGATGATTGTGGAAAGGCTGTAAAAAAAAAGCTGCAATATGACAAAGTAACGAACTATCACTTTGAACTTACATAAAATAATTTAGCTGCAAAACCAATCTCCCGCATTCTGCCCCCTTAAAAACAGTTGTAAGTTCATTAATTTCATTGTTTTGTCTTGTTTTCTTTCCTTCTCTTTCCCCATCCCATTCTTTCTTTCCTCAACGACTGCAGCTGCTGGGACATGAATGACAACACTGCCTTGTGGTGGGTGATCAAGGGTCCCGTGGTTGGGTCAATCATGGTGAGTAGAACTTGGAGAAGACACTTCTTCATCTCTCCTGAGGGCAAATTTAAACATCTTCAAATACTTTACAAACTGTGCTGCCTCTCTGTGCTGGACCGGTGGGGAAATTCTCTAAATTTCCATCATTTGTCACCCACAAAGCCAAGGAATTTCATTATTAAGAAGGATTAGTACAGATTAAATGATGGAGCACTGCCTGCAAGCAAAGGATTTATTCAGTTAAACACAGACACAAATGCCATGATTAGGACCCCAGAGCATGAGGAACATTTGTTTGGAGCTGGCAGAGCTGTCAAAGGATGCATGGAAATTCTGGGCCAATTGGGGTGGCAGCTGAAGGCCAAGTGGGACAATCCAGGGCACCTAAAACAATAGTAAATTTTAAATAGTAAATTTAGGAATTTAAATTTAGTAAATTTAGTAAAATTAGTAAATTTAAGTGGTAAAATAGTAAAGTTTTCCTGGTCAGTGACCGGGAAAGTGCACTCTGTCTGCTGCATGGGATTAACTTCACAGCTACATTTATATATCTAATATTAGATTTAAAATAATACTTAGTCATAGTGTGTATTGTCAGCAAGGTATCTGAGCTCTCTTTAATTGATTGAACTCTTGGATTTGGCTCAAATTCTGTCACACAGGGGATTGAGAGGTTCCAAAGTGCCTTCTTTGGCCTTCACAGAATAGCTAAAATTGGAAAGGATCACTGGAAGTCATTTAGTCCAACCTACCTGTTTGAACAGGATTCCCTAAAACATATAATTCAGGATTGTGTACAGATGGATTTTGAGTATCTGAAGAGAAGGAGATATTCTGGTGCTCCAAATAATATGAGAATTTAAAAAATTTTGTTGGGCTCCTGCATTTAGGAAAATAAATTGAGCCCCTGGCCAATATGGTCAGCGGCACCTGAAAATCTGTCAGGCTTGCCACATGGAAGTGTCTCATTCTGGGCATTCTAAGTTGTTCTCCACACTCCACAGACATAATTAAGCAGGTTTTCAGTGACTTTTGTGGGAATTCAAACATCCAGCTCACAGGTAACCAATAAAACAGAAAATTTTATCAGGTTTGGTGTTTCTCCTTTGAAATCTTTGGACAGCTCTGTAAAATCCAGCAGCTGTCAGATAAATGAAAGGGAATTCAGCCAATTTCAGCACCAAAACAGAGAGGTTTGATCCAAAGTTTTTGTCCATGTGTGAATTTCCATGTTTTACAGGCACAGGCTATGATGGATCACGTTCTGCTTGGAGAATCACTTAAACCTGGTTTCTGTCAGAGGCATTAAAGAACCAAACAACCAGCCAGGGACAACTGGGCTTCTCCAGCCCTTTGCAGTCCTAAGATCAAACAAAAACTGCTGGAAGAGAGTTCTAGATCTTGAGAATTTTAGACTTTCTGTACTGACAGACTCCAACTCCCAAGAAAGCACTAAGTTTGACTTGAAGCCATAGAAAAAGCTTCCAAAACTGATTGACGACACTAGGATTACAAGTGTGTAGTTTAATTACAGGTGTATAATATCACAAGGTGGAAAACTTGGAGTTTGGGGTTTTAGAATATAGTAATAGATATAGAACAAGGTAGAAGTTTTAAAACAGAGACTAGTCCTTCTTCTTCACCTTCTTATTTATAACTGCGAGTATTGTTTTAAAATTAAACAGAAAAGTCTGCATTGCGGACTTTGAGTGATTAGTTATTAAGTTAAAAGTGAAAACAATTCAAATGCCATTTCTTAATTAGACAGTTTAACCTTAAAAACCTTATAAAAATAGTTAGCCATTTTATATACTGTTAGTAGAATACTATAGAACTCCCTACCTGTGAGACTATAACATAAGTAAGAAAAAAATAAAGACTTGAGTCAAGTACCTTCAGGTACCTTCAATCCCAATCTCAACCAAACCAAACCAAACCAAACCAAACCAAACCAATAACAACAACAACAAGAACAACAAAACAATGAAAAAAACACACACCAGCAAAAAAACCCAACCCCCCCCCAAAAAAAACCCCAACCCCCCCCCCAAAAAACCCCCAAAAACCCCACAAACCAAAAACCAACATTATAATGATGCCCCATGTAAGGATCCAACTCACAACCTTCAGATTATGAAACTGATGCTGATGCTCATGTTCTGTTCCTGATCTCCCTATAGGACTATAAGATTTTCTAATGGACCAACTTAAATTTCCACTGTTCAGGCTCTAAGAAGCTGTGGAGTTGGTGACAGCCAAATCTCAAGCCAAAGCATTGAAATAAACTAATTTTATCATTCTCCAGGTTTTTAAAACTGATGGAAAGTGTTAAACTGAGAAGTCTGTTGGTCAGGGAATGGGAGTTAAAAATGTCTTTGCTCTAGAGGTCTTTATTTTATATATATATATTTATTTTTTTTTTTGCACAGAGATCTTTCCTTTTACTCTGCACAGGTTGATAATGAAAAATGTTGAAACTTTTCCATTTATGTTTCTCTTCTCTTGTTTTAAAACTGCAGAAATTCTGCCTCATTTTAGCGGCAGCAAGGGGGATAAGACCCCCTTTCTCTAAACTTTCCCCATTACTCCTGACCCTATAAAACGTTCAGACTGTGGTTTGGAGAAGAAAAAAGGAATGTAACCAGCAAGTCACTGGGAATGTCTCATTTTCACACTTTATAAAAGTATGTCAGTGTCACCATTTTTTACTTTTTTGTCTCTTCCCCAGATAAACTTTGTGCTTTTTATTGGCATAATTGTGATACTTGTGCAGAAACTCCAGTCACCTGACATCGGGGGCAATGAATCCAGCATTTACTTGTAAGTACAAATAAAGCAGTAATCAATTTAAATTATTGATATACACATAGGAAAAACCCACAAAGTACAAAAGAAGCCTCAGTTGAATTAGGCTGATTTTTGAAAAGAGTTCCAAGGTCTATTAAATTATTTTGATTTTTACTTTAATTTTTCAGTCCATCAGCCATGAAAGTGCATTTTAATGCCAGCTTTCACCTTTCTTTAAAAGGCCCATTAAGTAAGCATAAATATAAGATTAAAAACAAACACAAACCAAATCTAATGTTTTTACATGTGAGTTATCTGAAAATTAACCTAATGGTATAAAAATTGTTGTTATCCTCATGGGATGGTTTGCTGTGCTTCATAAGTTCCAGGACATGGTTCAAAGTTTGCTGAAATCAGTGAGGTTTGGTGAAAAGTTTTAATTAATTTTAGGCTAAATTACAGTGTAGGAAGGTCCTCTAGACATGCTTATGTCCATGTTTCTTGTAAACTTAAGTACATTCCGCTTAAGCCAAACATTTCACACTCACCCCCTTAAAATTATTTTAAAATCCTAAAAACACGAATCCTAAAATTTCCCTCTGCAGCTTTGTGATTTATATGGGTTTTTTTAGATTTATATGGGTTTTTTTAAAATTTCCCTCTGCAGCTTTGTGATTTATATGGGTGTTTGCAGCTTTGTGATTTATATGGGTTTTTTTAGCTGGAATCCTTTTTATTAGTTTCCATCTCATAAGAAGGAAGAGGTTGGCCAGCTGAAGTCGTTGTCATCACGATTTTGAGTGCATGCAGTTATTCTCCATATAAAAATTATATAATCCTCTGGAATAATCAGGATATGGAGCAGCACCTCTGGTGCTGGCCTAAATACCATACACATTTGGTTTTGGGATTTTTTTGTGAGCTTGAGTGTTTTCTTGTACACATAGATATAGGAAGGACTATTCAATTTAGTACTAAACTCCTGATGAAAATAGGCAAGCTATGAACACCTTAAATAAAACTAAAAGATGTTAGGATTAAGTAAGAGATGCTTATTTGGTAGCAAATACAACTATCCAGAAATTATTCAGTTTCACCCTAAGTAACCACAATCACAATATAATGATGTCATCCATCTAAATGAGAATTTTCAGGGAAAAATATGTCCTCCAGTTGCCTATTTTTCTTCCCCCCCCCCATTATCTAGTTTAGATTTGCATTAAATAAGAATATTTTCTACATCGATTTCATCAATTTTCATGTCTGTAGCCAGACATCCACTTACTGAAAGCACTGCCCCTTTTATCTTGCTCTAAACTGTGTTTCCACAGCCAAAAATAATGCTTTCAATTGATTCTGTGGGTGGATTTAGCTGAGAAATAAAACTGAGGATGAGACTTAGTGACCAGGTTAACTTGTGCATGGTCTGCCTAGGGCTTGCATGAAGGCTTGGATGTTCTGCTAGGAAGTCATCCCTGAGTTCTTGGAATTTAATTAACACCTGACATGTTAATAGAGCTGGTTCTGAGTCTGAATTTTTCAGTGCATGTTTGGTGTCTGCTGCACATCTCACAATATGAAGCAAAGCATGCCACAAGAGTCCAAAGATTTAACTGGATTATCAAACATTCCTTGTCATCCTGGATCAATATGGTGACTGGGTTTTGCTGGTGTTTTTCCTATGTGTATAGTTAGCCACCAAAACCAAGAGAAAACATCATATTTTCTGTTCCATTTGCTGCCATTATTTTTTTCCTCATGTTTTTTTGCAACTTTTATAACCGGGTGTGTATAAATCGATCTCGCATTGATGTATGTGTTATGGAGTGGAGTGTTGTTTATCCAAACAGATTTGACAGCAGAAAAGTTCACACAGGGATGATAAAAGGGAATGAAATTGATAATTCTGTGCAGATATACACCAGACAGAGTCAATATCTGTGCACACATACCCTGTAAAAAGAGGGTTTGTAGGGAAGGAAGACAATAGATCATAATCTGGTTCTGTCACCATATTGAAATATCTCACATTTAGACTCATATTAATTATTTTCCATGTTCTATTTTGCTGTTTCAACCTATTGTAGCATCATTCCATCAGACCAAATTCCTCATCCAGATCTTTATTCCAGAACATCTTTAAACACTTTCCCTTTAGTAGGTGAGGAACGATGAGGTTGAGGAAGGATTTTCAGCCTGTTTCTGAAGGTAATTCCTCATGGATCTTCAGCAGTGATTAAGATTTATTTTAATATCAGTCTTCCATTTTTTGGAATAACCCTTTAGACAGCTTGTACTTCCATCATCAAAAAAAAAAAAAAAAAAGAAAAGAAAATTAAAAAGACCCCAAAAACTTGGCTACTGACCTTGAGCAGGATTTTTTTTTAATATGTTTGGTACATATTTAGGTTCAGGTCCTTGTAATGTTTATTTTTGTTAGAAAAATCTACCTATGGTTCTACTTCACAGACTTGGTGATGATGGTTCTGCAAAGCACTTAAGCCTGTATTTGATTTTTAAAGCCCTGGGGATGGGCTTAAATTCAAAGATTAATCATTTATTGCTACCACTGTGCATTCATTATTAAAATCTCCCACTGGAGAAGTTGGCTGGGAGCTACGACAGGACCATGGCAGAAGAGAGCACTGCAGGGGAACTGAGGCTTAATTAATGCAGTGTAGCCACAGGAGAATAGAAGATCTACCTTAAAATAAATCAGACAATCATTTGTATCATTTGCTGTGCATTACCAGAGCTTTACTCCCATAAAAAAAAAAAAAAAATCCAGACTTCCTCTCTAAACAACCTGATCATTGTGTGCAGCAGCCTTTGCCTTTAGGCTGGCATAAACTTGGGATCACATTGCTGATTCCTCACAATTTGCCTGGAGTGGCCAAGAGCTTTGGTGGTTTTAAACTTCCATTTTACCCATTTGTATGTTCAGTCATCCATCACCAGTCTCATGCCCCCCCAGCCTTTCCTCATGCCTTTAGTTCCCCTCAGAGCTGCCTGCATGCTGCTGAGACCCCAAAATCCCACCAGGTTCTGAGAGAGCAATCACTCCATCTTTCTTTTGCTGATGTTTTTGAGAGAAACTCCTCTTTACTGCTGAAAATATTGGGGATCTCTAAAATACTGATTCATCAAAATGTCTAAGCAGCTGAGGTTGGAATTTAAAAAAGACATCAAAGACACCCCTTTAATGATCAT
Source organism: Molothrus aeneus (assembly GCF_037042795.1). NCBI lineage: Eukaryota > Metazoa > Chordata > Aves > Passeriformes > Icteridae > Molothrus > Molothrus aeneus. The sequence goes on along the minus strand of NC_089646.1, from coordinate 3,448,825 downwards.
TTTAATTCTATTATTATTTTGGGTTATTTTTCTAAGAAACTTTCACACTTCCTCCTAATAGTCTTCATAACCATGAGTTACTTTTTAGTGTGAGGAGTGCCAAAGATGTAAGATTTTTTTCTTGAAACACATCTGGTTTCAGTTAATCTTGTGTCAGTCCTGAATAATCCTTCCAAATTAAGCATTGAACCAAAGCAAGATCAGTAATGCAAATGAAATAGATTTTTAGCTGAGAGACAAGGTGTGAGATCCCCAGGAGGTGGAGAAGCATAAAGAGCTATTGATTGTATTGTTAGAGTAATTAAGACAGCTATTAACGAAGTTCAGGCAGGTTTCTCACCCCAGCTGGTGAAATAAACAGCACTAATGTCCCATGATTACAGACATAAAATGGTTTGGGTTGGAAGGGGCCTTCAAATCATCCAGTGCCACCCCCTGCCATGGGCAGGGACACCTTCCACTGTCCCAGGTAGCTCCAAGCCATGTTCAGCCTGGCTTTGAACAATTCCAGGGATCCAGGGGCAGCCACAGCTTCTCTGGGCACCTGTGCCAGGGCCTTCCCAGCCTCACAGTAAATAAGTTTTTCCTAATATACGATCTAAACCTACTGTCTTTCCATTTAAAGCCATTTCCCCTTGTGACGTGTCCTATTTGATCTCACAGAACAGATGAACATGTCTTGAATTGCTGCCAGTATTTTCCATCCAGTTATAAATTAATTAACATGATTCCAAACATGTGAAGGCTGCCCTAGAACAGAGACTGGACAGAGTTAAAGAATAAAGCATGGATTTATTAAAAGGATCTCCTCCATGGATGCACCTTGGGCAGCACAAGAGCCCAGCCAGGGCTGCACCCAAGATGAACCAAAATGGCCCCAAAATGCACCAGCGCTCCCGGGCTCTCTCCCTGGGATCAGTTCTGCTCCATTTGCATCTTGCAGTTCATTGTCCCATTCCAGCTTTAGCCCCTGCAGTCCCACCCTGCTTGTTTTTCTCTCTCCAGCCCACGGTGTTTGTGCTCTTGGGCTGAGATTTGGATCATTTGTCCTTGGTGCCCAGCTGGAGCAGGAATTGTTTTGTCTCCCTGCTCTGTGCACAGAGCTCAGCATGCCCTGATGTGAAGCTCAGACCCACACACTAAAGCAGCACAGAATCTGAAAAATAGAAAAGCTAAAACCTGAGGCATCAGAAGCAGCAGATTATTTAGGGATAGTTACCCCATGTGCTGAGAGCCAAGGAGCACCACATCAGGAGTCCATGAATTAAATGGAATCTCACAGTCCGGGGGACTGCAAACACATATTCACAACCCTGCAGTGGCTGGTTCAGCACCCAGAGCAACCCATCAGGCCCACATTATTTGCATGGATTTATTATCTATCAGTTTCTTCCCTGGAATTTTAGGAAATGGATAATAAACTGATCTGGCAAAACTTCACTGTTTTTACCATGAAAAATTCAGCCAACAGTGTGTAAACTGGTATATCAGAATATTTTTTAAAACATCCTGGTTTTGGCCAAGTTGTTGTAGAGAGAGTAAATCACCCCCCAGAAAAAAAAAAACCCAAAAAAACCCAACATATTGCTACAGAAATGCCTACACAAAGCTTCAATTCACACTGTTATTTTCACAAGCATTGTTGCATTGCTGAAATATTCACTCTGGAGAGAAAATCATCAGCATCACTACCAAAACCCACCACTATTATATTTAGTAGGTGCATGATGTAGATGCATGCTGTAATAACCCTTAAGATTAAAAAGACCCACACATTTCCATTAAATCTTTGTTTTTTCATTCATTTTCAAGTTTCAAGCACATATAACTGAAAAAAAAAATCTTCTTTTTATTTTATTATGATTTCCAGTTTCTCACGACTGGTATAATTTGGGAGGGGGAAGCTTGTTTCTGCTTTTGCTTTGACAGATTCTTCACAAATTTTGTATCACATGTTGAAAGCTCAATGAAAAGAAAACAAACCCCACATATATATCTAGCTAATTCAGGTCTACCTCATTCCTCCAATCAGCATCTTGCTGGAAAGAAAGGAGAATCATGGCATATATCATAGGTAGGTATGATTTTACCTATGGTGCAACCTAGAGGGTTTAGGGCAGCAAAAGCAATGTTGTAACCCAGATGTTTTGGTAAACAACACTCCTCTGAAATTCACCTCCAAAGTCACTGGAATCGCAGTGATTCATTCTGCTACCGCTTTGTCTTGCTGCAAGCGCTCAGACTGCCAGAGTTGGTAATTATTGACAGGGTCTTGGTGCCAAAAGGCTGAGTTTTTGACAAGCAGGTGGCAGATGTTGGATGGACACTGTGTTCTCTAGGAGGGCACTGCAGTTTCTGACCCCCAGGTGCTGCCAGCTGGGTGCTGGGACACCCAACGACCCAGCAACAAAGGGAACTCGTGTCCTTGGGTTAATCCTCTTCCACCACAGGAAAATCCACTGGGACACACAGATGATGGTCATTTGATGTTGGTGCATGATCAGCAAGGACCTGGTGCTCATTTCTGAGGAATGCCAGGGGAGTAGATACTTGCTGCTTTGATCAACATTAATTCTTGATTTCTTTATTTAAAGTACTAAAAAAATGTGCTCATTCCCTCCTATACTTTTCATGTGAATTGCCCAAGGCAAATTATTACTTTGGGTGCTGGTTTGATTTTTTTTTGTTTGATTTTTAATTTGGAAGTTTTGGGTGGAAAGGATGGGGGTGTTCATTTGTGCCAATCTTTTCAGGCAGGGATTGGAAAAACCTGAGTGTACTCATTTGGAATTTAAGATCATGCAGGCTTTGTACCATAATTAGCAGGAGTGTAATTAACAGGGATTTATGTATTTTCAGATAAAATAATCAAAAGCCCTATTCTGCTTTGATTAGCTATCTGTGGTTTCAATTGCTAGAAAATCAAGCAGGACAGAATATTTATTATGTTTACAATGTGTCTGGGAGCTGCTATTGCTACTGACCAACTGAGGATAAAATGCACCTAAATCCCTCAGGTGCCTGTGGCAAGGATAGGAAGGTGAATTTTTGGTTGTCAAATCTACTTTCCCAACCTAAACACTGCCTTTCATCCAGTGCATCCTTTACATTATTACATAAGTGATGAGATTAGAGCTAAAACTATTTCTACCTTGACAAGGGTTTTGTTATCTCATGGGCCACCAGCCAGAGGAAATATTCCAGAAGAGCAAATCAACATTTATAAAGGAAATTCTTTTTCCAATCATATACAAGCACCTGACCAGAGCTTTGGCAAGATCTGATTTTGAAATCAAGGCTCACAAATCTTATTTCTTGTTCATGGAAAAGGGTTCTGCTTCTTTTATTTGGAAATCTTTAGAAGGCAGATTTTAGGGTGCAAGGCCTTGGCCTGCACAGGTGGTGTCTGTGTGGTGGAGGCTGACTCCTGTCCTTTTTCCTCTTGCAGTAGTATTGAAAAATAGGCTGACTTTGTCTTTAACACTACTTCTGTGGCTGTAAGGCATTTTATTGTTTAAATGGGTATATAGACAGACAAAAGGATACAATGGTGATTTTGTGGTTGATGAATTAATGAGATTTTGAAATCTGCCTGGGTTTCACATGTAAGAATTCTCTAATGATGACTTAAAATTTCTTCTTGGCTCCATGATCTGTGGCAGCCTTTAGGAACAAAGTTCTTTGTCCACATGCTGCATGTTAAAATAGCAAAGCACAGACTTTTTCCCCCCCATCTGTCACAAGAGCAAGCCATGAACTGAAAAAGAGCAATTTTGCATTAGAAGAGAAGCCACTAAAAGATGCTCCTTCCCTTGAAAGATCAAGGAGGTGTGCAGGTTAGTGAGGGAGAGAATAATGCCAGCTTTTATCCAACACTGCAATTCTCTTTATAGAAATGTTTTTTTTTTTTTAAGAAAACACAGCAAAGCTTGCTACACTCTCAACAGTTGTATCAAGGGTTGGATTAGCCCTAACAGCCCTGTTTCCACAGAGTTTGAGGCACCAAAAAAAGGCTAAAGGGTGTTTTATGAGTTCTCATTGAAATTTTAATGTCATGTATCTGGAAATTTCAGATATAAACACTTTTCAAAGACATCACCAAAGCCATCATGGCTTGATTGCCATAACTGGTATGGAACAGAACTCAGAACACCCAGGGGCTCAAGCCAGAGGGATTTATACATAAGTGCTTGCATCTGTAGGGTGCCTGTGTAAATTTAGGATTTTGCCCACGCATGTGCTGTCTGAAACACTTTAGAAATCTAAAATTGTTCCAGCCTTGCTGCTTAAAAGGCCACAAATACTTTAGCAATGTGCACAATATAAAGCTTCATATTGTAAAGGGAGAGTGGCTGCATTTCACTAAATTTGCTGTAACCTCGCACATTTTGCCACACACTGGAGCTTCCTGATTAGCAAAAATGAGGTGGCTTTCAGGAAGAAAATGCAGAATGGATCTCAAATGTGCTTCTGAAGTCACTGCACTTGGTCAGAGTGAAAAATCTAATTTTGATGTGTATTGATACGCTTCACTTGTCATGGAGATCAGCAGGATAGGAAACGTCCAGTGCCCAAGGCCACTGAGCTTTTTGAATTAGCCATGGATTTGGGTGCAGGATCTTTTATCACAGCAGCTTGCTTAGATCCTGGGAAAATTAAGGGTTTGGAGAATCAGAAAAAATGTCAGTAGTTTCAAAGTTGAGCATTTGTGGTATTTTTGGGGTCCCCAGGATGAAGGAGGAATTGAGAATCTGACTCCATGTTCTTAGAAGGCTAATTTATTATTTTATGTATTATATTGTATTAAAGAATGCTATACTAAACTATACTAAAGAATGGAGAAAGGGATACTTACAGAGGGTTTAACAAGATACTAAAAAAATCTTGTGACCTCTTCCAGAGTCCTGACACAGCTGGACTGTGATTGATCATGAAGTTAAAACAATTCACATGTTGGATAAACAAACCACATTCCAAAGCAGCAAAACACAGGGAGAAGCTATGAGATAATTATTGTTTTCATTTTTCTCTGAGGCTTCTCAGCTTCCCAGGAGAAGAAATCCTGGCGAAGGGATTTTTCCAGAAAATATGACAGTGACAAGGGTTAAGTTGGGAATATCCAAAGCAGACCATTCTGGCTGTTTGTCCTTTTCCTCATGCATTGCTCATATCTAAGTTTGCTGGTTTGAGTGCACTGCTAGACTGAAAGGGATAGATCTGAATTTTTCTTCGTCCTCGAATCAGTTTGCACCTCTGATTCTTTGAATCGGTAACTTAACGTAAAGGTGAAGGTGGAGCTGAGGCAGCTGGTCATGCAGCAGTTCATGTGAGGCTGCAGGAAATGGGGAATAATTCTGACATCTCTGATCCTGAACGTGCTTTCAATTTATACCAAGGCTCAATGGCCACCAGCAACCATGGTCTTCCACTTAGTTTTTCCCACCATTCACACTTTTGCCTCTATCATATGAGGACAACAGGCATTTACTTTCCCCTCAGTGTCTCTGTTTCTCCTTGCCATTGATTTATTGTGTCTCACTTCAGCAGCTGGCATTGTTTCGCATCCAGTGGGGTTAGTTTCACATCTGGAGAATTTTTAGGATGTACTCCAGGCAAGCACACAGCCTGAGGTTGTGAGGGGACAAGGAAGATGGTGCTGTCCCAGTGCAGAAGGTTTTTTGATCTGGAAAGACAAATTTCTTGTGAGGATCTGGTGACTAACACTGTGTGTCCAAGGAACTGTGTGGTGCAAAGCAGGCCATCAGTTTTCTAAGAACAAACTCTGGCTGCCTTGGAGAGTTAAAGAACATCCTCAAAGGCCACCAGGCTACAGAGGCTCAGTGAAGGTTGTTGAAATAAATGCAAACTACCTTAAGATAGGACCACATGTAATGTTCATATCACAGTCTTAGTCCCACCTGTATCATTATTGAGGGATTTGAGGGATTTCCAAGCTGTAATTCCTCTTTAAATTCCAATGAAAACATTGGAGTTGTTCAGCTGGTTAAGTGTCTGCAAGCCCAGGTTTTTTTAACAAAGGCAGTGCTCTCGTTTTTCATGAAGGAGAGTTGTAGAGATGGGTTGCACCGTGAATCTGCAGGGATATTGTAGAACATGTAAGGCAGGTGAGTCAAAACAGTGTAACTGAAGCTTCAGAGCTGCAAATTATATAAACCCAGTGTAGTTATAGTGATGCTGAGCTCTGCCAGCTGACAGGAACCAAAACCTGTCTGAAATGCTTGAAAATCCACTTCTTGTGTCAGCCTGGGATGACAAACTCTCTGTGGGCTTTGCTCATTTGCTTTCTTTCAAGGACAATGAGCTAAATCCCAGTCTCAGATATTTATGCCTGGATCTGGACATGCACATTCTTCTTTTCAAACAGTAAAGTATTCAAAATTTATGCAAGAATCTCATTTGGCATGGTACATTTTTCTCATTGAATATCCTATTGTCTACTGCACCTCAGTGATGTTACTGCACCTCCATCAGAATTATTCCACAGTGCACAACTTGGATCTGTGCTCTGCACTCAGAGACAAGAACCCAGCCTGGGAGAACAGGAGCTCCAGAATTAATACAGGGCAAGAACCAGGACACAGAACCTTGAAGCTACAGTTGTTTTAGTTGGAAGAATTCTGCCCTCTGCTATCAGCTTTATTCTCTATAGCACAGGCAAATATTAGGCTTAATCTCTTCATTATTTAACTCCAAGTATAGCAATGGTGTTCTCCTTTTCATGTCCTCTCTGTAGAAGTTAGAAAAGGCAAGAATGAGCACTGTAGATGGGATTTATGGCTCTCTTTGACCATTCTGTTTCACCTTCAAGACTCAGATCTACTCAAGGGTCAGATTTACTGGACAAAATGTTCTAGTAAATTCACATTTGTTAAGCATTTGTTTTTAACCACAGCATTAATCTGTAAGCAGTCATTCAGCTTCAGCTTCTTATTTTGGTGGCATTAGCAAGGAGAAGTAGAACTCTAGGTAACAAGACAACAAGACTAAGAATTTGGGATTTGTTTTCCATTAAAGACTAGAGACACAGTTTCTTTTTTTTAATTTTTTTTTTTTCCCATGAAGAGCACAATATTTAGGAAGATAGCAGGGGATATACCTGGTTTAATAAATCAATCCTGCTGGGCTCCTTCCACAGTCAGTAGAGACCTACCCAGTCCAGAGAAGAAAATCCATTACTACAACTTATTTCACTTTAAACAACAAGTTCAAAATAAGTCAGATAAATCTCACTTTATGGCCTGTTTCTCACCAAGCTGGCATGGGGTGACAAGGAAAAAGGCACACAGCTAACAATTAGGGGAGATACAACTAAAAGACAACTTTTCTGAGGAGCACCTGGGCTTACTCTGTGTCTGGGTGAGAGGGTGAATGGTTCTGCCTGCACACAGTGGGTCAGAGCTGCAGGGGGATGGAAGTGTCGGATCTGTTGCTCACAGAACAAGTTCTGTTTTCCAAACTGCTCCATCTGATCTGTAAGGGCGTGGGGTTTGTAAATGTAGTAGGTGTTTCAAAGGGAAACAAGTGCAGTTCCAGGGAATCCTCAGTTCCTGAGCAGCAAGGAGAAGATGTCTCCCAGCCTAGAGAAGTATCAGCTGAGGGGAAGAAGGTGTGTGATATAAATTATATATATTAGACAGGTCTACTTTTCAATTTTCTCCTCTCTCTGCCATACAATCTCTCTGCTTCCACTTTGGTTAACTTTCTACTGTATTTTCAATGCTTTATTTCATTGATTTGTTTCTGCATTCCTTCTCCTGCTACTGCACAGCTGCCAATCCTACTCGTGCTGAGGTTACATAGAATTACTCGAGCAGGGTGCACAAAGATTCTCCAGAAGGAGCAGTTTTAATTTGCATGAATCAAGGTCTACCTTTACTGCATTTCCCAAAGGATTCCCCTTCAGCACATTCAGAGACAAGGCACAAACCTCATCATTCCCTGCGTGTTGGTAGCGACCAAAATTCAGAACCCTGACCATTTTCATGATGGATGTACTTGGATAATGCAGCATAACCTGGATCAGCATGCTCGTTTTCCTCCTCTTAAGCACCTCTGAGACCTCCAGAACCAAATTACAACTCCTTTTGCCTCCAATTTGTGTTCTCTCTCATTTGCATCGAGACGTCCAGGTGTTGGGCGGCCTTCAGCCACATCATCCATGGCTCATTTCACCCCGGGAGTGTTTAACTTTTTCTTTCCCCTTCCACCCTAGCACCCTCCCTCTTCCTCCCAGATGCAGCTGCAGTCCCTGCCCAGGACACTTGCGGTGAGACTCAGCTTGTTTGCCTTTAGCTGTCTAAAGTCTCGTGCTCGATCTGAGCAGTCCAGTCCTCGTCTATGGTCACTCGGGGACACCAGGGCACCTCCGTCAGACAGAGCATCCCCTGTGCCTTAGATGTCTCTGTCACACAGGCCAGCTCAGCCTGGAAGTCCCTGCTCTTTCCCTGAGTGAGTTCAAGGTGATAGTTCAGTTTGGAATCTGTCTTTGGCACGTAGAGTTAGATGTGACCAGCTCCGTTCTCTGTGTGCCTACAGAGGTCTGAGGATCCTGCCCTGATTCGTGCAGTGTTTTCATAGCCATGCTCTCATTTTAATTCATTTTCTTATATTTGTCTATTTTTTTCCTCCTTCATGGTTTTTTTTTTTTCCTGGTTCCTGCCTCCTCTGTCTCTTCTCTCTTTCTCCCTTTCCTTCCACCAAGGTTTCTACTTTGATAATGAATAAAGTTTGCAAAATAAAAGGGGAGGGAGAAAGGAAAGAAAATGTCTATGAATTCTGTACTCTAAAGATCTGGGACACTTAACACCATCTAAAATCAGAGAGGTGACTCTATCAAAATTAGAAATGGCAGAAAATAAGTGCTAACAGCACTAAAATATTCAGGTTTTCCTAAGAAGTACTAGCATTGTTTTCCATCACAAACTCATGTGTCAATGTTTCCTCACTGGGTATGGAGCAGCAGTTAATCCATAGATAATATTTTCAAAATCAAGTCTGGTTTTTTCAATAATTCTAGTAAATACCAAGTTCTGTCACATTAGATCTCTTCACCAGGAAAACCTATAAAAAAATCAATCCCTGTCAAATGAAACAGGACATAGGCAGTAAAGGAAACATGGATGGGAATTTATTTCTAGGTTGCCATGGCAACATTAAGTATATCATTGAAGACCACAAACCTCTACAACAACCCATGGCTAAGACTTTTCAAAGTGATTATTGATTTTTTAGATGTTTCCTTTTCAGGCTCTGTACCTTAATATGCCTTGTAAGTGCTTCTTTTCAACACAGGCTGAGCAGCCCTCTTGTGGTAAAATTTGGTCTGAAAAATGTGTTTCAGATCAAGTGATCAAACAAATGAGTGGCACTCAAAATCCATAGTCACTTCTGAAAGCCTCAGTCACAATAAAATGGAGCTATCCCTTAAACCTCCTTGCTCATTTTTGATCTAAGAGGACAATTAATGCCCAACTCAGCTCTGTAAAAAGAAGGTGGTACAAAAATCTAGCACAGAAATTCTAGTGCAAAAGGAGCAGTCATTTTCGTGTTTACTTCCTCAGCAACATCCAAAAAATGAAATTTATTTTATGAGTTGAAACACGGTGACTATATCCATTTGCTGGATGTGTCCATGCCCCAAGACTGTGTTCTTTCCAGCTCTTATACTGTAATATTTAATACCAACACAGTTATCAGGCTTTAATTATCCAAAAGGAAGCAAAACATAACTCCAGTAATGGGGATTGACTTAAAGCAGTTAAAAGTAGGGGGAAATGTATGTTTTCAATTCATCCTGGTTTAGAGCTCAGATTATAAATTCCATGAATTGTGAACAAGATCTTAGACTGTATAATAGAAACAGAGTTGGGTTTGTTTGAACAAACTTAAATGTTTGCCTTGGAGGCAATTACTTTAAAAATCAACTTTTATTATCCTTTATATTAATGGGGATTTATCCTTTATTATCCTTTATATTAATGGAGACTTAGTCAGGGTACTCAGTGGTGTTTGGTGTTCATCCCATCCTACAGTGGACATCTAAAACAGGTCAGATGTACCTGGCCAGTAAATGTGTATTTCTCTCTCAAATGTTTATTCTGATGAGTCTCAGGGTTCTGAGGATGTCCATTTTGCTTACACATCTGTACTGTAAACATCCAGCCTCTCCTGAGGTGAATCCCACCAAAGCAACCACGTGTTGAAAACAAAACAAAAATTCTCCCCTTGAAAGTCGACAAGAAATCACTATTTTCATTTTTCATGTTTTTCAGCCCAGATATAAAATCTCTTTTGGGATCCCTCCAAATGCCTCCATGTTTCAGATTACCCTTCTGATTGATTGATGTAAATGAGCTTTCCTGGCTGGTTGGAAAGGAACTATTTTGTTCTCTGTTACTAGAATCCAACATGCAGGGATCAAGGTCATGCTCCACAGTGTATGAGCCTGCTGCTTTGATGAGCACACTGTCAAAAAAAAAAAAAAAAAAAGTGGTACCTCCAAAATTACCAGCCAGACATTCAGATTCCATACTGAGCTCCCTCCCCATCACCAAGGAAGATGGAAAAACAGCTTTGGTGTCTTTACTAGAACCTTTTGTTAAAAACAAGAGATCCACACCACAACAAAAATGAGGATTAGACCTTAGATTGATCCCCATCCTACGAGTTTCTGTTATTCTCTGATTGTTCTCCATGAGCATACAGTCAACTCTCATTTAATCTATTGTTCTGTGACCCCCTGTACAAAACCAGACCACTCAGGTCCTGTGTACTTTGGATGCGTTAGCGCTGCCCCCCTGCCCTCAGGGTGTTTGAGTTTCGGTTTGTCCGTGAATCAGCACATCACAACGGCCAGCAACAGCCAGTGCACTTCAATTTTTATTTGGTCTTTTAATTTCTGCTTCAGTCAAGCAGCTGGTTCGTGCTGTGAGTCCATCCTGTCGTGTCCGCTTTCCATCTTTGTGACGTGTCTCATGAAATGTGTTGAAAGTGACCTACCTTGGCCTGTTCACGATATGCTGAAAAAAATGCTAATCTTGTCATATTTAGCAGCTGCGTTCAGAAATGCTACTGTAAGCCTAAGAGGGCTAACCAGCACTCTTGCAAGATGTCAGAACTATCAACCATTACCCTGTAAGTGTACGCACTCCTGTGACATTACTATGTGTGCATGTTGCAGTTAAATGAGTGGATGAGAGCAGAGGGGAAGTAACCAGAGAGCAAAGCCTTCATTTAGTTCTTGTTGCATGTAGAATTTTTTCTTTGTTCTTGTTCTGTGCTTTTGCCGATGCGCCACGATCGAGGGTTTTAAGGTTTTTTTGTTGTTTTTTTTTTTTTTTTTAATTATGGCTGATGCTATTGATGGTTTTGGGTAGTGTCTGTATAGAATTAATAGCTGCTCTTTATTGCACAGCAAAGAGGTGAGCACCTTCATACTGAGAGAAAATGTTGAATCTGAAAAGTTTCCTAGAATAAACTGGGTGAGGTTGAGTCAATCAGACCCTCAGTGGGTATAAAACATCTTTTGTCCATTGGACTGAGTGAAGTTACCTTAATAAACACCCAGGGGTGAGGAAAGTTGACCTCATATCAAAATGAATTGTGTCTATCAGAAGTTATAGAATCACTGAGTTGGAGAAGACCTCTAAGATAATCAAGTTCCGTCCAATATTGTCAAATATCATCAAAGATAGAGTGAGTCATCCAGAAGAGTGAATAAAAGCCATTCAGCCAAGAGTTAATCACTATCCCATAGTCCATCTGACCCCTTGCTCCTTGCACAAGAAGCCCACAGGTTTTCACAGATTCATGGAATCATTAAGGTTGGAAAAGAGCTCCAAGGTCATCCTCTCATTTTGTTTAGATGATGTGCAATTTCAGACATCTATAATATGTTTTCTGATGATCTGTCTCCTGAATTTCACAGCAGTTCTATAAGTGTGACTCAACATTCTCTGAGGTGTCCTGGCACGCAGACCCCCAACTCCAGGATTTTGTTAAAGAATATTTAGTAGTTATCTTCAACACCATTAAGGAAAAAAGATTGGTTTGTAACCTAACTACATATATGGTTATGATTTTTAGTTAAGAAAAAAAAAATTAAAGTGAATTTTCTGTGTGATTTCATATATAATTGAGGTATTTAAGAAATAGAACAATGGAGATGCTGAAAAATATTCAGTCAACAGACTAGAACCGTGCAAAAGCAGACAGAAATAGAGAAGACAAAAAGGAGCAGCTCCATCTTCTACACAGAGAGCAGCTGAAGACTAAGAACAGTTTGGTAAAACTAGGAGTTAGGCTTAGGAGGAGATAGTTTGAAATATAAAGTTCAGTGCCTAGTGGACATCCTGAGGCAGCACAGACATCCTGTTGGGCCTTTGCAGAGAACCAAATTTTACATTAAATGCAGTTTCTGAAAGATGGGAGACTGATAACTCTTTAAGGTGAAATCCTCCACCTAGTCAAGGGCAAGAAGAGTTCAGCCTAAACAGGAGGCATTTAAACCTATGTTTTTCGTGTCTGTTGAAGTAGGAAAGTCTTGGTAAGCTTCTCTGGTTTTCAAGTCCTAGGTCTGAAGATGTGGTTTATACATGGGAAAATTAAAAATCTGGAATCATTCAGGTGTTAAGTCAGGTGTTTTGGAAGTGATGCTGCAGACCTAATTAAATTTTGGAAAAGATCTGTCAGGGAGATTACTGAGGTTCCTGAAAGTCACATTAATATGTTCAGCATTTTGTGATAAAACAGAATCTTCAGTTTATTAAACATGAGCTGTGTTGAGCATTTCACTATAATGACATCCTGTGCCTTCATGGTTTGCTCTTTATCCTTCAATTTGAAATATTGTCACTATTCTTTTTTGCACAGATTTATCACAGAGATGAGGAATGAACCTTTGGCCAGAGAATTTGGGTTCCTCTAATCTACACCTCACAAATCTACAGGGCAGAAATTTTTGTGACAAACTCAGTCCAGATCCCTTTGAGGTCAATGGATAGATTTAGGATGTGATAAGAATTTCCTTGGGGGCAGAGGATTTGTCTTTTTGTGTCAGTGATTCTTGCTCTTCATTGACAATAAAGGGAATTCAAGTCTGCTTTTAATTTAACTAAAAATAGATGCCATCATTGCAGATACGTCACAGCATTAAGTTAATCAATATATACATAAATAGATGTACTCAATACCCACAGGGTTTACAACAGGAGTCACCTTTTGTTCAAAAGACATCTGTAGCACACAAGAATTATGTTTTAAAAGGGTATTTTTCTCTGCATTGACTTTAGGGACAATTTTAAAATAATTTCATTATCAATATCTACACTATGTATTTCCAGTCTTTGGTGAGGTGAATGTTGCTTTCAGGACTACACACCTTGATGTCTTCATTGCAAAAGTTTATACTTGATCAAAGTATTTCACTTAGGACAGCTTTTAAACTGGGCAATTCTCTTACTTTAGAGAGGCAGGTCTAAATGGCAAAACAACAATATGATCTTCCTTCAGATTCTATGATTTGGAGATTTTTGTTTCTTTTTTCATTTTTTCTCTCAAAAAGGTTCAGAGGTTGAGACTTCAGCAGTCTCCTTAATAAATGTGGATGTGCAGTGGAAATATAAAAGCATGATTCTTTCAAATACTGGTCAAATTAGATAACATTCTTATTTAGGGTTTCTTTTAGCATAAAGTTCTAATTTCATTATTCCATAGAGGAGAGAGGGAGAACAGAGGACACCATTATTTGTTTGTACTAACACTTAATGGAAAGTCAACATTCATAGCCATGCTACTGGAGAAAGTCTCATATTTGAAGGGATTTTAAGGAAAATAACAGCTGGAAAACAGAAGGTCAGCCTCAACAAAAATTTATATTCAAATTGCTTTTTTTTTTTAAAAGTAACCTTATGACTTTCCTCTCCCTATGGGAATGTGAACAAGGCTTTTGCTGGATCTTTTGGAGAATATTATCTTCCAGCCACCTGAACTATTATTGTCATCAGAACTTGTAGATCTACCCCCTCCAAGTCTCTTGCCTGTCTGAAAGAGTGGGGGAAGAAAAGAGGATTCATATCTTTGGCTGTTACACACCTGAGAATTCCCCTGTATCCTTTAAGATTTTCACTCCCTGTTGCACAGAAACTTACACATCTCACAGGACCTGCTTTAAATCTTCTCTCTTCCCAATGTTCTTGAAGAAAAGCAATTTTTACAGGCATTCATGTCTCTCAAGGTTTTTATCGTTAAAATCTTCTTTTCCTCTTTATTGATCTTAACAGTCTCTAAACTTCTGAATATGTTATTTAATGCATTTTCTTCTCACTTTTCTGACAATATTAATAACAACACCTCAAATAACTTGATGATGGCATTATACTTCCAGATCCTGCAAACTGATTGTGTGATTAATCAGGTATGATTAATGCCAGAAAACTGACAATAAAAAAGTCTTCCTCTGCATCTTCCCCTAAATTAATCTCCCTAGAGTGCAGCAAGACAGAACACATTAATAGACAATTCTGTTCTGACTTTTAGATCAAAACAACATTTATCCTTTTGTTATTGTTGTCATTAAGTCTGAATATAAATGATAGAAGATATGGAGAGATGATATTTTTTTGTCCAGTTTATTACCTTTAACATCGGGGTTTTTTTTATTCCATGACTACTTTAAGACACTTATATTCTTTACATCCCTTTTGTACAGAGATAACATTATTCTTTAATCTCTTTCTTGAAATTTCTGTTCCTTTTAATTAATCTGATTGTATATCCATAGAGAAAAAGGACTAGAAAGGACTCCAAAAGCTTTTATACACTGGCTCACTCCTGTATAAATTACTTTTTTTAGAGATCATCAAAGCTGGGCACTCTGAACGCTCTTCATCACCCTCTTCCCAGATCGTTCCTCTCTTTTCAAAAGATTTTGGCCAATGTGTAATTTTATAACCCACAAGAAGAGTTTTCTCTGTTTTGTGGGGTGTTCCACCAAGACCTGAGGTTTGGTGTCCATCGGATTTATGGCTCAGGTGTGTTTAGTGCAAGAGCTGGGATGAATTTATCCCAATGGGGCCAAAGTCTGACTAAGAGACACCAGCACTGCACTCATGTCCCATCCCCAGATCACTGCTGGAGATAATTGTGCTCACAAAATTTTTGAAAGCGTGTTAATTAAATCTTCTAAAGCAAACACATCATTTTGGGTTATCACTGAGCATGAATTAGCAAATTCAAATCTGTCTGCAATGCACCAAATAGGTAAAAGCAGAGGGAACATTTGAATTTAAACAAATATGCAGCTCTTTGAAAAATCTTTACAGCTTTTTACCTTGCTTTGTCCTCCATCTGCCTTCTTCACTTACCTGAACATAACCAATGATATTCTTCCCCTCTGAAAATGTCCTGCAGGTTTCTTAGGTCACTTGGTTTGTAATAAAGCACTTGCCTTTTTTTCAGAACATTTGCTTTCTCTTTGCTCGTTTTTTTTGCCGCTCAATCACACAGTGACACTCACCAAAATATGCACAAGTCTTTGCTGGCCCCTGCTATGGGGGCATTTCACCAGTTAAGTGCCCAGATGTCAAATATTAATTTCCAACCCTTTGGTTTATATCAACTGAGCTTAATTTCCCTCTGAAACCTCTTTATTCTGAAGCAGTGAAATAGTTAAAGAGTGGAATTGCACTTAGGTTCCCAACAGTATAAACTGAGACCAAAACCAAACCTTCAGGAATAGTTGTGAGTACAAGAACATGCAGGGGGGTTAACTTTTATTTGTGCCTGTTGGTTTTTTAGCTTTATTTGTGTGGTTGTTTTGGAATTTTTTTGCTGTGTAGAAGCATATTCACACACAGAGAAATCAACAAAAAGTGATTTAAAACTCCACTGGGATTAAGCAATTGGGTGAGAGGTTTATAATTGTACCATAGTAGCAGTCTGAATCCCTTAGCAAGATTCCCCTCATTTTTTGGCATGGTAGGAGAAAATTCCTGCTTATAATAATGCAAATAAAAATAGCAGCAGTGAGCATTAAGCATAATTAACGTGCCATTACTGTAGCAGTGTGAAGAAGGGGGAGCAAACTGCAGTGTGTGTGCAAACAGTCTTTGGGAACAAATAGGAATGTTGCATATTTGTTTGTATAATTACGCGGTGTACGTATTCCCCAAAAGTCTGTCAGAAAAATATTTTCTGTGCTTTCTTCTTTAATTAAAGTGCAGGTTGCTAATTGCAAGGCTGCATTAAAGTTCTTTCCCTCTGTTGTGACAGGAGACTGGCTCGCTCCACCCTGCTGCTGATCCCTTTGTTTGGAATTCACTACACGGTGTTTGCGTTTTCTCCTGAGAATGTCAGTAAGAGGGAGAGGCTGGTGTTTGAATTGGGACTGGGATCCTTCCAGGTGATTACACACTGAATTCAGCTTTCCTTAGAACCAAACCTCTGTTCTTTATATGTACTTTGCATGCACAGGTCTCAGAGCTTGTCTCTGCTCATTTTTGTGTAGGTTTTGTATACCAGGATTTTGGGTTTGTTTGCATGTTGTGGTTTTTTTAACTCCAGCTGTTTTCTATCAAATGCTTTATTAAAACAATACTATATTACATTTATACTATATCATAACTATACTAAAGAGATACTAAAAGATACTAAAGAAAAACCCATGACTGTCTGAGACAGCCAGGACACAGCTTTGACCCAATTGGCCAAGAAAACAAAACAATCCTCAGCAGAATCCAATTGACAAATCCCTTCAGGTAAACAATCTTCCTAACACATTCCACATGTGCAAAAACAACAGGAGCAGCAAGTAGAGATAAGAATTGTTTTCTCTTCTTCTCTCTGTGCTTCTCCAGGAAAAATCCAGGGAGAGAGAATTATGTCTCACTCTGACTCTTATGTCATTCCTTCAGGATTTGAATTACTTTTTTTTCTTTTCTCTCCCATTTCCCTAGGGTTTTGTTGTTGCTGTTCTCTACTGCTTCTTGAATGGGGAGGTAAGATTTTTAATATTAAATGTCCTTCACTCATCATCCACATCCCATTTTCTTGTGGGAGTAACTGCTGTTCCAGCTGTCCATTCTAACTCTCATCTACCATAATCCCTGATAATTTAGTCTTAATCTCACAATTCTCAGAAAAAAAAAAATAAAAAAAAAGAAAAAAAAAGAAAAAAAAAAAGAAAAAAGGATTTGTGATGTCTTTATCAAACCAAAACATTGGCCTTACCAGAGATGATGGCTTAGATTGAGGCTTCCTGACAGGGGTAGGATATGGACAGGTCTCTCTTGAAATGTCATCCCAGAATTTTGCACTGGTTTTATTGAACAGGGCAAAGCCCTGTTCTTGCCAGCCCACTGTCCCAGTCTTTTCAGATCTCTCCAAGAGGTCTGACATGTCTCTGCCACCACTCAGTTTGGAGCCAGCAGCCAAACTGGTGATGGTGCTTTCAATCTGAGATACACCAGAAGATGGTGAGGGCCTGGCACAGGTGCCCAGAGAAGCTGTGGCTGCCCCTGGATCCCTGGAAGTGCCCAAGGCCAGGTTGGACAGGGCTTGGAGCAGCCTGGAGTATTGTATTTGCTGGGAAATGTCCTGATGAAGGCAGGAATGATGAATCTGACTCCATGTTCTCAGAAGGCTCATTTATTACTTTATAATACTATATTATATTAAAGAATACTATACTAAACTATACTAAAGAATACAGAAAGGATACAGACAGAATGCTAAAAAGATAATAATGAAAACTCCTGACTCTGGGAGTCTCGACACAGCTTGGCCCTGATTGGCCAAAGAGTGAAAACAACTCCCAGCAGAATCCAATGAAACAATCACCTGTGGGTAAACAATCTCCAGACACATTTCACATGAGCACAACACAGGAGAAGCAAATGAGATAAGAATTGTTTTCTTTTTCTCTGAGGCTTCTCAGCTTCCCAGGAGAAAAATCCTGGGCGAAGGGATTTTTTCAGAGAACGTGAATGCTACACTGGGGTAGTTGAAGGTGTCCCTGCACGTAGCAGGGGGTGGAAGGAGATGACCTTTAAGGTCTCTTCCAACCCAAACCATTCCATGCTCTGTGTGGAACAGTGTGGGGTCCACTATCAATGCCTGGAGGACACCATTAGTGATAAGGTGCCAGGCTAAATAAAAAAACATTGTTCACCTCTCAGTGTGGTCTCTTTCCCCTCTGGAAGATCATGCATCCACCTTAAATCTTTCCAGCTTTCCTAGGAAAAGGCTGAGGAGAACAATATCAAACCCTTCACTGAAGGCTGTTTTCTTGGGCACCACCCAACTGGTGCCAGCTTCTCTCCTGAGCACCTTCCCCCCTTCACACTTACAGCCCAAGGGTGGCAGGTGCCCAGAGCCACCGCCCAGACACCACCTGGGTGCCTTGCAAGCCTCACACTCCTCTCAGCCCATGGCAACTGCTGCTGGCCACATCTGTGGTTTCCTCTGGTTCTCCTGTTCCAATCTGCATTTCCCTGCCTGTTTATCTGACTGAATAGCTGAGGTAATTGTTCTCTGAATTGCTGGAAAGGTGTTCCCTGCTCAATGTTGCCTTAAGAGGAGCATGGAACATTGAGAGTTCATCCATGAACAGCTGAAACCATGAACTCTAGAACATCCATGAACTCTGAGTGGAGTTCTCTCCTCCCCTGCTATGCATCTCTTGTGCAGCCCAACAGTAAAATCACCTTATTTTCTTCTTTTCAAGGGGGCTGACTGCAGATATAGCCTGGAATTGCTGATCTCTGGTGCAAAGAGGTCTCAAACTCCTTGATCCAAGTGATTCCTTCTCAGATAAACCACAACAATCTCCAAGCTCATCAAACAAACTTATGGGTTGTCTTTGCTTATGGGCATAGTCAAGTTCTCCTGAAGCCCCTTGGAAGGAGTGTGGGGTAGTTCTTAGCCAAACCAACACAACCAGGTTAATTAAAGCCATTTTTCTTCTCAAGATATCAGAAAATAGTAATTAGAGAATGTCTTGTGCCTCCACTAAATTTCCTACAGCAAGAAAATGTTTGGAATATCACACTCTTCCAGATGCAAATACTATTCCCTTTTTAGAGAGAAATTATAACTCCATTCTCTATCTGATTTTTAAATATCTATGTTTTAGATAACTTTAACTCCAATTGGAATTTTTAGGTCTTAGAAGGAGAATGTAAGTTTTCCAGTTGGATTTTTCCTCCCTGTAGTTTTTTGTCTGTACAGTTGAAGCTCTTATTTAGCATTTTGACAATATTAATCCAGGGAAATCCAGCAATGTCTGTTGTAGACAAGACAAACATCTTTGACACAGCAGGTCATTGGAGATTGGAAAAATATATTGGGAAAACATCTCTACATATTCCCTTGTTCTTACACTATTTCATCCAGAAATACAATACAGGAATGAGTAATCAAGTAAATGTTGGCCTGAGCTACTACAACCTCATTTACATTAAATCTTTACTACTTTATCTATTTATACACTTGGGCACCCCCCAGCAGTGTTGCCAGGAAACTGATAATGAGTGAAAAGTAGAAAAGCTGTGGGATTATTTACATATTGCCTAATTGAAATTCTGACCTTGGATTGTTTTACTCTTGGTGATTTACTGTGGGTGCCAATAAAAAAATAACCTCCCAAGAGAAGGAGGATGGCACAGATGTGCATCAATCCCAGAGCTGCTCTGCTTGGAGAGGATCTGAAAGCAAGAGGCAAAATTTTGTGTAAACATCCATCCATTAATGGCAGGTGAGAGAAGCTGCCTCTGTGGACAAGGTATTTCAATATTATCCAGTGTTTTTGATTGCTGGTTTCTTTGACTCCTTGCTGTATCTTTGGTACTGGCCAATGATGAAAACAGGCTATTTTTTTCCTCCAGGTGGTGTTGATCAGGTCTTCCATGCACCTCTGGGCTGATCCTAAATTATCTGAAGTCAGATACAGAACCTGGGCTGGGCTGTAGTTCCCCACTACATGCCCAGACCAACCTCTTCCAGCCATGGAAAAGTAATTTCAGATTTTGCTGAACACAGGAGTTTAATAATAAATAACAGTTTACTAAACCTTAAAACCAGTTCTGTCGAATTGTGGGTTTTTTTCTAATCTTGATAATTTGTCAGCATGTCCTCGAGCGGCTAAGTACATAAAAAATGACCTTTTGAAGTTTCTCCCTAAAGGTGCAATCAGAAATAAAGAGAAAATGGAGGAGCTGGAAAGTCAACCGGTATTTTGCTGTGGATTTCAAACATCGCCATCCTTCTCTAGCGAGCAGCGGAGTGAACGGGGGGACACAACTCTCCATTCTGAGCAAGAGCAGCTCTCAGATTCGGATGTCCAGCATAAATGCAGAGAACCTGGCGACATGAGCAGCTGAGGAGAGCAAAGCAACCAACGAGCAAACCAAAAACCATCCCTTGAAAAAGAAAAAAAAGGAAATAATAGTTTTGGTGGTGGTGCAGGTCTCGCTTCCTTTCCCTTTTCTCCTTTTCCTTTCCTTTCCTTTCCTTTCCTTTCCTTTCCTTTCCTTTCCTTTCCTTTCCTTTCCTTTCCTTTCCTTTCCTTTCCTTTCCTTTCCTTTCCTTTCCTTTCCTTTCCTTTCCTTTCCTTTCCTTTCCTTTCCTTTCCTTTCCTTTCCTTTCCTTTCCTTTCCCTTTCCTTTCCCTTTCCTTTCCTTTCCCTTTCCTTTCCTTTCCCTTTCCTTTTTTTCCATTTTCCATTCCTTTCTTTCTCCTCTCCTTTTCCTTTCCTTTTTCTGTTTTCCTTTTTCCATTTTCCTCTCCTCTCCTCTCCTCTCCTCTCCTCTCCTCTCCTCTCCTCTCCTCTCCTCTCCTCTCCTCTCCTCTCCTCTCCTCTCCTCTCCTCTCCCCTTTTTCCATTTTCCTTTTTCCATTTTCCTTTCCTTTCCTTTTTCCTCTCCTCCCCAGAGGTGAAAAAACAAAGGAAATGTGTAAATATCTCTTTTTAACAGTCACTGTAAATACCCAGCTGTACTCAAGGCCATTAATGGAGAATGTTTAAAAGACAACCAAGAGGCCAAACCTACCCACTGAACTATTCCCATTTCAGAGCATCTGCGAGTAATCCGTGTCCGTCCAAAGTAACAAGTGATTGCTGTGCAGTTGTGATCCTTGGCTGCCAAACTGACCCTACTCTGTGAATGGAGTCATTTTTCCACCTGGTTTCCATTTTGGGTTGGATTTGCCTATTTTTTTGTTTTTCCCTAGTCCAACATGTCTTAGCCTGTCCCTGTCTTTTGGCACGTGAATTTCCGCAGTGTTTCTCTTTGGAGTCTTAGGATGGAGCTAATGTGCTTGGGTTGATCAGTCCAGCTTGATTCAGGAGGATCTCCGGAAAACTGAGTCCATGGCTGGATTCAGACATCCCCAATGGATTCAGAGGAACAGCTGTGCCAACACTAAACTGCACATCCGTGTAGGAACTTCAGGCAAGAGCAGTGGGATCTGCTGTGCTTTCCATACCCAGGGACACTCCCAGCAATGCTTTCTGTTCTAGCCAAGCTGTGAATTTTCTAAAAGGGCCATGCAGTTGAGATATAGGTCTATTTTTGGCATTGATTGATAGATTGATCATTTGGACTCTTTATATCACCAATAACTGTCCCTCCCCTCCCACCTTAAGAGCAAGAGGCAGTTCCAGGGTGGCCTTTCCCTCCAGATGACCTTGAACCCTCTGCTCCAGTGGCCGCACGTGGCACAGGTGGCTTGGGGGGCAGTGCTGTCACACAGAGTGCCGTGCCTTTGCCACCTGGTTGACTTCTGAGTGTTGACTCCTCCCTGCCAGAGCAAAGAGGCACGAGAAGGACCTGGTGGGATCACCCTGGAAGGTAAAAAAAAAAAATAATCACCTGCATTTGGTGAGGAAAAAAAACCAACTAAACTGAACACTAGGATGGCATGGAAGGAAAGGATAAAGACTTTGGATGACTTCCCACACCTGGCAGTTCTCTCTTTCTCTTGGGATATTCTGTTTGTTTCACCACCAATGGTCTTACTGCTTTTCTTGGAGAGGAACTCGAATGTTCTTTCAACCTTTGCCTTGTAGTTAAAGCCACGACTGCTACAAATCTACTTCAACCCGATGTCAATGATGTCAATTCTTAAGAGTCTTTATACAGCGCAAAAAAAAAGGCCTGGAGGGCCGTCCTAGCGCTCCCTTCATCTTGGATTTATGAATTTATGAACTGAGAAATATATATATATATATCAAATATATATATATGTGCGTGTATGTGTATGCATATATTACAAACAAAGATGAAAATGGCATTTTAAATGTGAAGTTTTGAACTGAAACTAATAGTAACCAGGAAATTCAAAATTCAGGCTTGTTCTTCAGTGTTAGTTGACATGATCATAAACTAAAAAACAGAAAAAAAAGTGAAATACTTGGAATATTAGTGTCAGCTGAGTGTGAGCTTTTAATTTCTCTGGTTTATGTTAGTTTAAGTACAAAAGAAAAAAGAGTTTTGATGTCATTTTAAGCAGAGATTTTTAAAGATAATCCTAGTTTACTTATTTTTAAAAGGAGAAAAAAAGAAAGGTCTCAAAGTTGTGTAAGAAAGATTAATTATAATAATACTTAACACTTATATACTCCTTTATGGGAATATTCTGCTCTTGGCTGGAGCCATCTAAATGAATGTAAATTTAATTCAAAACAGACAGAAATGTTTGAGGTCATATTGGTACAGGATCATGCTCTTAAGAGATGGGGACAGCCCTGTCATGTGAAATCTGCCGTGGCACAGAGGACCAGCAAAACAGCTGAAACCACTTCCATTGCACTCCAGGTTCACAAATGGGATTTATATGATCCAAACACCTTTTTTTCCCCAAGTCTACAGCACTGATTTGCTGCTCTGACAGCAGAATTTGTTTCCCTCTTCCCAGCTCTCTGTAAAAGTCAAAGTGTTTTTAACTGATGGATTGGCCCTTTGTCTTTCTTCAGATGCTTCTTAAAGCTATTTTAGAATGTTTCTCCAGAAATCAGGTACTTTGTTGTCCAGACAGAGTTAGGGAAAGGCAGATTTATCAGGTAAATGCATATTTGACAATTTTGTGTAGGATGGGCTTTCACAAGGATTATATTGCCAACACTGTAAATGTATTATTTAAAAAAAAAAGCTTTTTTTTTGCATGAATGGCTATTAGCCAGTTTTCAATCATTAATAACTTAGAATTGTGGAAAAAAAGATGTCAAATAACTGCCTCTAGCTGGAGACTTTTTCTTGTTTCAGCCCAGAGCAAGAAGGTGTTTGGATCTTTTCCTTATTTTATTTTTTTTTTTTGCCGTTGTTGAAATTTTTCTGAGCTTACTTCTGGGTTTTGTTGTTTTCCTGGCCATCCTAGAGTGCTCTGCAGTTTGAGTTGGTGGATCTCAGTCCAGTGCCTTGTGGGCAAATGTCCACATCACCAAAACCACCCTCTGACCCTGCACACTGGAGACCAGGTCCTCAGCTAAATTAAATCAGTACAGAAAAATGCTGTTGTTGTTAGAATAAACTGCTTCACCTGGAATTGGGATTTGGCCTCAGCACATTGTTATTACCATTAATTTTTGGTGGTCCCAGATAGAGAGTCCAGGGATGGAAAAGTTGTGAAAAGTTGGATTTGCTCCTTAATTCCTTGAGCCAATGCTCAGGAGTTTGAAGGGCAGTGGAGGGGAAATTTCTATTGTTGCAGACATTGTGTTTCTTGTTCAGTAGAAAAACTGAATCTGTTCACCAGCACTGAATTTACCAGAAGAAATGGGATCTTCAACATATTAAATATAAAATCTATTATACAAAAAAAAAAAAAAAGGAAAACAAAACCTTCTATTATGATTTTATTTCTCTGAATAGAAGTGTTGATGCACTGGCAGATTTGGCTTTTCCTGAGTCACTGGAACTTTCCCAGTGTCCCTGGAAGGGACAGGTCACACCTGAGGTGGACACAGTTGTGGGATCCAGACTCTGATGCCATTGGCACAAATGAGCTCTCCACAAATCTCTCTGTTGAATGTAAGCTGCAGGTGCTGGCCAGGCGTGGCCACCCCACAGTGGCTGTTTTTCCATTTTGTTTCAGGAGGGAAGAATCCAACAGGCAGTTTGCTTCTCTGTGTGTGTAAATATCAACTGAGTGTAACAGTGCTTTGTTTGATTTTTCACTGTGAAATATATTTTGGAGCTAGAAAGGCTGTGTTATTAAAAACAGTACAAGATTAAAACAAAACAAAAAAAAAAAAGTGTGCAGTGCTCCTTGAGCCATTTTTTCTACCATGTCCATAATGTATTTCCTGTCTAATTTTCTTATTTTGCTTTTATAAATGTACAGAAAAATTTTTGTGCTGCAGGTTTTGTGACTATTTACTGTATCTAACCACTGTTTTGATTATTGACTTGTCAGTGTGGAGTGCTGGTACTGCAGGACAATTCACATCCCAAAAATGAAAACTACAACCTAGATTGTAAAGGATGAGCCTGTTTCATTGCTGCATGGTGATGTCACCTCCTTTTACTGTCACTTTTAGTGTTTCTGGAACTCAGAGCCCAGGGAAAGAACCTTAAATGCTTAGTTCTGGGAAGTTTTGAATCATAGAGGAAAACCACTCAAGTTCCTCTGCATTATTTAAATGTTTGCATTAGAAAACCAGGTGTTAAAGTGGGGTGGTGGGAGAAGGGATGAAGGTAGGTGAGTCCAGAGGAAAATGCAGTTTGGAAATTAAATCCAGACACTTTATTGGGTGTTTGGCTGCTCCCTTTCAGCATCTGTCTCTCATTGCACCTTAAGGACAGTGCAATGACAAGGCTAAATAACAACCAGGAGTGACCATGAACTGATAATTTGAGTTTCCCTTTGCAAAGATGCCTCTCCCTGAACCCTCTCCATCATCAATAGCAAGTGTGGAATACCTTCCAGAAGGGAATGAAGTTCATAGAACCAACAACCAAGGCTGGAGGTGACCTTGAATGACAAATGTGGTCCAACCTTTCCTGAGAAAGGGAGCCAGGATGAGTTTATCCCACACCCTGTCCAGTCACCTCTTGAAAACCTCCCCGATAGGGACCACCCCTCACCTCTGGGGAGGTTCTTCCCATGAATGGCTGCTCTCACCCAAAAAAAATTTCTTTCTTATATCAAGATGATCCCTCTCCTGGTGCAGCTTGTCACCCTTGCCTTCTCCATGTGGATCCTTGTGGAAAAGAGAACCTTCATCCTCTTTCTGACCGCTCTTTTAGTACTGGAATAGTTTGGTGAGGTGGCCACGGAGGCTTCTTTTCTCCAGGGAAAAATTCCCAGTTTTTCTTCACTGCCCCCATTGTCCAGCCCTCTGATTATTTTCATGGTCCTCCCTGTGGCCTTCTCCAGTCTGGCCACATCTTTCTTTCATTTTGAGGACCAGAATGGGACACAAGAGAGAGTTTCTTGGACTCATGCTAAAAACCTGACTGTGAGACTCCTCAGCAGTGACAGAAGGATCAGTTGCCATAATTTGCCTCGCCAATTTATTATAAAAATTGTGGCTTTTCATAATATTTTCATGTCAAGGTGGATTAAATTCTACTTCTGAACAGCAGTGTAGATCCAGTGCTTGCATATGAAGGGACCTCTGGTCAGCTCAAAAATTCAGGGTTTTTTTCTAAAGCCCCAAGGACAAAAGAAACCAGTAACTAAAAATAGGCAAAGCAAAAATGACCAAGGACAAAACATATTCACTCAATATGAAGGAAGCTTTTTAATTGGCATTATTTTCATAATATTTTACTCCCATTCCTAAACTGATCACCCCTCCTTTAAAAATTCAGCATCTTTTTTTTTTCACCTCTTCCCATTGGAAAGTTACTGTAAAACATTTTTGGCAGCTAAAAACCTTTATCTGAACCTGGAGTTGAAATAACTCCTGGCTCACTTGGCTCCCTTGTCATACTGATCTTGCCTCCAGTTTCCTTCTCTTTTCCTGAGATATAAACAGCTTTATTTCAGATGAAATCTACAGTTTGTATTTGATCATACAGCTGCAAGATAAGGCTAAAAATAGTCAGGCTATTAAGCTGCATTTCTCTCAGCTCTAATCCAAATTTGGGCAGCAAAACCAGTGCAAAGAATGAAATACAGACAGACATGGATTCTTTGAAAATAGCAGGAAAATTACCTGCAAGCAGCTGGCCAAGCATCCTGGGAGGGAAAGGAAATAAAAAAGGAACAATAAAAATTAAGAGAAAGATTTTCAGTTCTTGAAAGTGTATAAATGAGATTTGGGGTTTGAGCAATTTTTGTTCAGCCAAACCTAAAAGGGAAATAGCTCCAATATTTTGTTTTTTGGTTTTCAGTTAAATCTTGCAAGGGAAGCTTTTCCAATCAAATAGATGGGACACACATTCAGTCAAAATACTGCAGGAAATCATTAAAATATGTTAAAATACACCAATGGTGTCAGTTTGGGAGGTTTCAGTGCTTTTGTCTGGCACTACTACTAAATCTCTACTAAATGTGGCCTGTGAACCTTACAAATATCCAACTTTACACTATTTTTTCTGCCCTGACAGAAATTAGTTATCAAAATTTCAGAGTTATAGCAGAAAAAAAAAAATTGTTCACAGTGAATTGAACAAACAGTAGCAACAAAAGAAATGCAAACCCCATTATTTTAATTGGCTTTATTTGCCTTGGCATTTGTACTTGGGTTTTAAGAGTGTTTCAGAAACAATTGCCCATGTCAGAAGTTTTCAGTTTGTGGCCTGTGGAGGCTCCAGAGCCCAAAGATGGTTTCTGAAGTGTTCATGGATGATTATTAAGGAAATTAAGTTCATTCTTTGTATAGCAATAGATTCTTTAAGGCTATTGAAGAGCTTTAGTCCTTTCTGCATTTATGCCAAGGCTCCCACTGATCAAAAACCTAGAAAATTCAATAAATTAAGATTTTCCCCATAAGATGATGTGATTCCACAATCAAAAATCTAGAAAATTCAATAAATTAAGATTTTCCCCATAAGATGATGTGATTCCACAATCAAAAATCTAGAAAATTCAATAAATTAAGATTTTCCCCATAAGATGATGTGATTCCACAATAGCAGACCTTCTCTTTTGTTCTGAGATCTTTCTCATGGGGCAAGGCTTCCAGAGCAAGGTGTGCTCATATTATGAATATTGTTCTTCTGTGACCTCAGCAGAGCTGTCATAGCATGGAAGGTCCAAAGTCTTGGTGAGAACAGGATTGTGGACACCACATGGGATCCTGCCTGACAGGATCAGTGTCTGCTGTAGCTCCTAAGTCATATCTGTGGACATCTAGGAAATAGATAAACTCACAGAGTGGGATTCAGCCCAAACTCAGACTTGATCATCTCAGTGGAGGCAATGTTCCTTGGACTCCTTTTCTGCAGCTGTGAAAATGTACATAATGCAAAAATACAACCAAATATCTGTTCTGAAGTAGTTTTCTTCCCTAGGAGTTGAATATCAAGGGCTGTATTAGATGTGTGCCTTTCAACACCTGGCACTACTGGCATGAGGTATTTGGCTCAGAGCTAAACCAGAAGAGCAGAAGGCTGAGGACACACCCACATCATTTATACAACAAAAGGGAAGATTTCTTCCTTTATTCTGGTTTCTGCACTTTGCCTTTTTGGTCTCAAGAGAGAAATGAGCAATTTCAGAGGACAAGCATCAAACATTTTTGATGTCTGCTCCAGGGTGAGATGATTCACACTTTGCAAGTGGCTCTTTCTCTCCTCCAGGACATCTCCCTGACCAGATTAGAGACAGATGCTGACCCTGGGGAGGCCTAGATAGAAATGAATTTTCCCTGGCAACTTTGCCCAATCACTATTGTTCTGTCTCATGCATGCTGAGAAATGATGGTCTTGAAAAGCTTTGAGCTGGCTCCTGTTGGGTATTACCAACCAGATTTGGGGGAGGTGGATGCCTGGTAAAGAGTCAGAGCTCTCATGGAGAGTTTTCAGGATGCTTTGTTCTCCCTGTCAGATTGTGTCCACACAACCAGCACTTCTGTGTCCAGGAACAAACCATAATAACAGTGCACATGCAGTAAAAGAAAATAAACCAGAAAGGATTTTACCCTCTGATTTTAGCAGTCAGGCACATGCAACCAGTTCAGAATTGCATTTAAGAGCCAGGTAGGAGGATATGGAGGATGCAGCAGCAGCTGAGGATGCTCTGATGTTGATGATGCTCTGTGTATATCTGTACTAAAGAGCTAAGTTCAGCTAAATACACATTGTACTTTGTGTATGAAAACACACCAGCAGAGCTTGGACAATGTTTTGAACCTCATGGTCTTTCACCTTCTTATGATTCAAACTGCAATTTCCCATTGGCTTTCTTTTGGGGAATTCATCCATGTGAAGAATTACTGTGTGATATGACACTGTGTGATCTGACACTCTTCAGTGTCTGAAATTACTTAGGCTTCTGCATATGCCTTTCCCAATGGACTTTGTGCTTGCAGAGAAGTCTCAAGAGGCCTTTGTGTATCAGTATAACCTGTAAAAAAACAAATATTTGGTGTGTTCATTCTCTTTCCCTTCTACTTGTCAATTTAGTGGCAATGCAACCTGCTATAGCTCAGAGAAGAACCAAGTTATTGGATGGAAAGCTGTATTTTGGCTTTTGACTGTGTCAAGGTACAAAGTTCCTGGCCTGTTGGGTCTAATACTGACCTTTTTTGGTCAAAATTGGTTTAATTGGTAATGGGATCTGGGGTTATTCAGCTTTGTTATGAGGTGGAAACACAGATATCAACTGCTGCTTTCTAACCTTTTTTGTGTTTTGAGAAATTGTTTTTAACATGTATACTGCTGTAGATGACACAATAAATGTATTATCATTTTGTAAAAGTCTGTTCTGATATAAAATTGCACCAAAGAGAACTTTTTGTCTGTGAACTTACAGGGTAGTGTTTTCTTTTCCTGCAGCAGAAGCTCTTTGGGCTAAAAGGGTTCACTGGCTTCTTCATGGGAAGAAGGAGACCCTGGAATCTTCTGGCAAAGTCAGTCCTGGCCCAACCAGGGATGAGATCTTTGCCATGCAGTTCCTTCTCCATAAACCACTGGCGCTTATCTCCCTGCATCAGTATCAGACAGGACTGTGGGCCAATATCACCAAACCAAATGTAACACACTCTCTAAAAACCCCTGTGCCTCTGGGTTTGATCCACAGGGGACTAAATATTATTCCTACAGGGTGTAAACAGGAGCAGAAATTCTGTTGTCCTCAAACAAAGACGTTGCCAGTGGCCCAAAGTGGAAATAGATCTCTGTAACACCTGAAGTGCTTCAAGGCTTCCTTTCTTTCATGGCCAAATCAAACCTGAAGAGTTTGATCATCAGGGTAATGTTTAAAGCAGCAAGTAAAAATTTTTAAAGCAGAACCAGAGCACACAGCCTCAAGCTGCACCAGGGGAAATACAGGTTGGATAGCAGGGAAAAATTTTTCACAGAAAGAGTGATAAAGTTCTGGAATGGCTGCCCGGGGAGGTGGTGGAGTCCCCATCCCTGGGTGTGTTTAACAAAGCCTGGATGTGGCACTGGGTGCCAGGGTTTGGTTGAGCTGTTGGGGCTGGGTTGGACTTGATGATCTTGAAGGTCCCTTCCAACCCAGTGATTCTGTGATTCTGTGAATTCCATTGAAACTCCAGAAACAGAAGATGTGGGATCTCAGCACATCGTTCCCGATGTCCAGAGATGCCAGGAGAACCCTTGGGGATCTCGGAAATCCTGGAATGTTGCCAAGAGTGTTTGGTGGCTTGATTTTGATCCATCCACAGAAGTGACAGCAGTTTGAGGACATGAGAATCACTTTAGAGTAAAGGGTGTAAAAGGAGCACATTTAGAGGGTGAAATATAAACTTTAAGGTTTTTGGTACAGGGGGGTTATGGAGACAAGATGGAGGGATCAGGGCATGTCTCATCCTTCTTCTTTCTTCTTCTTGTCCTCCATCTCCTGTGGTGATGTTGGCACTTGGGGATTGGTTTATGGTGAGGGTGCACTTGCCAACATGGGTGAAAAGTATTGGAAAATAAAGGTAAATATCATGTACGTAGATTTTAGTAAAAAAAGACATGACCGCCCCGTGGGTGGTCAGAGTGCCCTTGGCTGCCTTGCAGATCAGACCTCTGTTGGGCAGACAGAAAATTTTGTAGATAAGAAACAATAAACAATCAGAAGACCGAAAAACTGAAGAGTCCAGACTCGTCCTTTGAAACGCGTGCCACCCAAGAACCACCCTACCTGTGTCGGGGCAGAGACAGACAGCCGGACCCGACAAGAAGATTCCACAGAAGATGAACTATTTCTGGTATTTTCCCCATCTTCCTCCATCAGTTACCATCAGCCTTTGCCTGTCCCTCATGGATCCCCCACACAGGAGGCATCATTTAACTCATTGTTGGGCCAAAGTGCAGGTATTTGGAGCTGTGATGGGAAAATGGACACACCTTTAGTGAAATTGAGGTCAGAGATGTGTCATGGAGCAGCAGGGCTGGAGATCACCACCCCAAAGCAACACTGAGGCAGGACCTGGGAGCAAAGGGAGCCACGGGCAGGTGGGGATTTGGGAAGGACAGGGCACATCTACGTATTTTCACTTTTGCTACATTTCAAATCACTGTAAATGGCCTTCACATGGATCTCCTCCATGACCTGAGGCAGCCTCAGCACTTCATTTTTTTTTTTGAGGGCTGTATAATGGGGCACAGGATGTGTCTCCCCTTCCCACCATGTGCAGAATGGCTGCACCAGTCAGTGTCTCCCTAATCACAGAAATCAAATTAAAAAGCAAATGTAGAACAGGTAATCTGGAAAAACCTCTAATTTCTAAATTTTTTATGTAGCCTAAGTGTTTGGGGTTTTTTTAGACAGAGAAAGAAAAGGCACCTCCAAAAGTATTTCAGCCACTCTACAAGACCTGTGTAATTATTCACTATTTCAAAGACAAAATACCACACAAAAGCACATTTGCTCCAAATCCCACACACCTGATTTCAATGAGGAAAGCTTCATTTAATCAAGGAGCAACTACCTTGAATTCAGTTGTATTTTCTGCAATTGAACAAATCCTCCTCAGATGCTCAAATAATTCTTGCTCTGGGTGTGTTAGGCAGCCTTGAGGAAGCTCTCAATGTGCAAAATAGATAAAGCTGCCTGCTGGAAGGATTTCTTTCAATTTAGAGCCCAATAAATCAAAATTTCTTAAACAATCATGCTGACATTATCAGAGTTAGACATCTACTCTCAGAAATTTCAGATACCTTAACAAACTGTCATTGCTGCAACACCATAAAAAACAGCTGGAAAAAGTAGGTTTTGATCTTTTAAGGGTGTCATGTAGTTCATAAAGGGATTTAAAAATAATTCCTGGAGAGTTAAACTCTGCCAAAGACACCAGGGGATTAGAGGAGGAGAAAGCAGCTGATGTAATTGAATTGTCTCTCGCAGCTGCCCTTCGGGAGTGGTTTAAAGCTCACTCATGAGAGGTATGGGAGCCCTGCCTGGCTCTGTGGCTGCACACATCCAGCTCCAGGAGGTGGCAGTGGCTCCACACGGAACACACAGCACAGCTAAACACGGCTTGGGACAGTTCTTCTGCTTTCCCAGGCTTTCCAAAAAGCAAAATATCCCTCCCTGAAGCATTCCCGACTCATTAACACACCCACACGAACTCAGGTGTGTCACCAAAAAGGGATCAGGGCTCTTTTCACAGCCCAAATCAAATATTTCTGCAATAAATTTTAGCACTGCCCAGGATTATTAACCATTTATTTTATAAAGCCTCAAATGAGATATTCAAACTGACACAAAATTAAATGTACAAACTCAAATGGAATGTACAAACTGACATGAAGTAAATGTACAAGCTCACAACAGCTGTAATTACCACTTGCATTTTATAGATGTACATCATACATTTTGGATACAAATTCTCATTACTATGCCCAGCAACAAAACACAGGAACAGAGGTTACAAGTAAAAGTTGATAAGAAGGTCAGAATAGACAAAATTACTCATTACAACAAACATATGGTATTGTGACAGATGGGTTAAATGCCTAATTAATAAACAACTTATTAGAATCATTTCTAGAAGCCTGGAAAATTCACCTCTTCTCTAATAGGACTAGAGATGAAGCACCTAAAATCAGCAAAGAGATTTTCAGGAGACAAATATTTGCTGACCTAAATAATTAACCAAGAGCAGGGCAAACTGAGGGACTGGAATATGGGGGTTTTTAAAGCTGAATTGATACTGGGACTCAGAGAGTGAATGGATGGCTGTGTTTATGTAAAAATAAAGTACACAGACGTTAAGCAGAAAAATCATAAACTTATGTTTCTATAGTTGTAAGTAAGAATATGCCTTAAGTAAAAAACTGTATTGATAAGATGGTGAAGGGTTTATAATGCAGGGGTAATGTTGTATAGGATAAACTAAGAGTTTAGAAGTTATAATAGAAGCTGATCTGTGTAAGTGTGACAGAAGCCATTGGATAAAAGTATCTGCAGTCCAGGAGAAATAGGTGATAGGTAAGAAAAGCAAAATAAACCTTGTAACAACTGTCCATTGGGTTAGAAAGTTCTACATTGTCTTGTAACAAAGAAATTATGACTACTCTGAGCTATGGCCGACTGCTTGCTCCTCTAAAATCTCACAGCCTCTGAGGCTGGTGTTTATCTGAGCAATAAATCATTTTTAGCCCAAAAATAGCCCCATCCCTTCATTGTTAGGGGGCGAGAGCTCCTGCCACTATGGGAAGCCACAGAGGATCCAGTTGGCCACCTCATGGGTGGAACATTGCAGAGCGCCAGCAGCTGGTCCTGCTGGAGCCCCTCAGACCGTGGTGACACCATCCTGGAGCACTGAGGTTCTCCTCTTGGGGCTGATCCTGTCCAGCAGGGAGAGCTGAGTGACGTAGTTGACAGGGCTGGTTTCCCTGGACAGAGCCCCGTGCTTGTGGCTGAAGGTCAGGTACTCCTGGTACTGCCACTTGCACAGCTGCTTCTTCAGCTCAGTTTGAACCTGCAGGAAGTTACAAACAAAGAGAAAATTAGGACTTGATGAACACTGGAGGTAAAATACGGCCAAAAGTCTGCTTGAGTACTTAGCCCAGATAAACCAGGATTAAGCATTAATGCATTTTTAGAAGAATTTGATCTCTGTCCTTATTCCTTTTGAAAAGAAACAGATTTAATTTCAAAAAATCAGAGGATGGCATGCAGAAGTACATTTGGCCATCAGGGCAGGTTGCTGGCAATAATTATAATTTTGGTGGCCCCTATTCTGCCTTAATTTTCCCTGTTAAGCACACAGACAACCCCTGGGTACAACTTCATGGATGGCCCTCAGGATCTTCCAACAATCAAATAAACAAGAGGTCATCAAAAGTCATCTACTTCAGAAATGTAATTTGAAAGTTTTGTTTGGGTGCAATCCCACAGTGTGTCTTCTGAAAATGATAATTTCTACCCTGTTTTTTTGATATGAGTTATTTTCAGGTTATAAGGTTTCAAAGTGGATGTCAGAATAGAAAATGCTGAGAGTGGCTTGTGTTCATGGTGAAAGGCTTTTTGGAACCAATTTTGTTTTGTTTGAGGAAAAAGGCTGGCCAGAAGTAAAGCAATATGAATGGTCTGGTTTCAGGATCAAATGCTGGTCCTATTGAAGTAGAAAAGGAGACTGAAGGCTGCGACAGCAATAGGAATACACTGAAGAATTCGTAAACATTTTCAAAAATAAGAAAACACAAACTTGAAGAGGGAGGTATTTACTGGATAATTATTGAACATTCATGAAATGCTGATGAGCTCTGGCATGTTGTGTGCAGCTACTGAGAATGTATGAACATTGTGAGTTCATAGCTAGTAAGTGGTGAAAGAATACAATTCCAGCTGCATCATTTCCTCCACCAATCCAGTGTTCCAGCTCTATCCCAGCAAACTCAAGGCCCTCCAGCACTCCTCAGTTTCATCCATACTCATAACACCTCCCCTGGCAGCAGCACAGCCTCTCACATTGTCACAGACACTCAAAACTGAAGAAACACACACACACACACACACACAGAAAATAATAATTAGTTTTTATGATTGCAAGGAACCACAGCAGATGCACTGCCAAGTGGTAATGAGTGGCCAAGCTGCTCCAGGAGCAGATATCCCTAAGGAATGTGGAAAAAAGCCAACCCAGCTTCATTCTGGGGCCAGAGATCAGGCTCTGCCTGTCCTGATTTTAACACCTACTGCATTTCTGTGTTGTGGGGTACAATATGCAAGCTATTAAAAGGCTGTTGAAGCAATTAAAGGGCTGCTGGCAAGGAGTCTGTGATGCAGAAGACAGGTTGGAAGTAGAGCTTTCTGTATTCACAGCTAAGTCCTGAAGGCACTCTCTCAGAATGGCCATTATGAATTGTTTTCCTAAGTAACAAACATAGGTTAGGAATTACCCATAGGTAGTTACTCACAGGTAGGGTTACTTGCACCTTGCACCTCCTTTTAGCCATTCCTGTGAGGTGCAGTGGTGTCTCCAGGGAAGGGATGGAGGGATTGGAGGGTAAATCCTGTGAGGAGCAGCTGAGGGGCGCAGCCTGGAGAAAAGGAGGCTCAGGGGGGACCTTCTTGGTCTCCACAACTCCCTGAGATGAGGTGGTAGGTGAGAGTTGGCCTCTTCTCCCAGGGAACAGGGACAGGAGGAGAGGGAACAGCCTCAAGTTGTTCCAGGGCAGGATCAGTTGGACACCAGCAGGAATTTCCCCATGGAAAGGGGGCTCAGGCCTTGGCAGGGGCTGCCCAGGGAGCTTTGGAGTGCCCATGCCTGGAGGTGTCACCTGGAGGTGGCACTGAGTGCTCTGGGCTGGGGACAAGGTGGGCATGGGGCACAGATGGGACTTGACAATCTTGGAGGGCTTTTCCAACATTAATAATTCCATATTGTATGAGAATTGTCCAAGTTTAAGCCACTGCAGAGACTGAGGCACCATTAGTGTGTCATTCTCAACTTATTTATTCACTTTTCTCAGGATGAAATGCAGTTTTACATTTTCTCATCAGTTTTGATTTGTCCTGCTCTTCTGGGGGGAAACGCCAGCAAATTTAGTGAGGTTTTTAAATGATGTGCTCACTACATTCTACTGCAGGGAGTTTAGCCAAATTCTACCATTGCTATAAAAACAGGAAAGAAAGTATTTGAACAAAAGTCTTGATTACATGAGCAGACCTGGAAAGGGGAAAGGGGAAAAGAGAAATAGGAAAGGAAAAGGGAAAGGGGGAAAACGAAAGGGAAAGGGGGAAAACGAAAGGGAAAGGGGGAAAACGAAAGGGAAAGGGGGAAAACGAAAGGGAAAGGGGGAAAACGAAAGGGAAAGGGGGAAAAGTAAAGGGAGAAGGGGAAAGGAAAGAGAAAAGAGGAAAGGAAAGGGAAGGGGGAAAGTAAGCAAGTCACCAGGAGAAAATAAACCTAGAGAAAGTGAGGAGCTCTACAAGGTTTCCATTGAGTTATCATCATGATAGCTATCAAACATAAATCAGGAGAAAAGTGCCCTGACAGGAAACTCAACAACCATTTTTAAAGGGTCATTGCTTCAAAGTTCATTTTGTGTCCTCCTGCCAGAACTGTATGAATACAAATAAAGTCAACAAAGCTACCAAGGGACAAAAAAAGATGTGGGGATGTCATGGCTTCAGGAGCAGATCAAAGACAGATCTGTTCTGAAAATAGGAAAAGAAATTAAAAAACGAGAGGGAACTGTGAGTTTTAAAGGTTTTGATAATCTCATGTACTTTAGTTACTCACCTCTGCATTTGAGAAGCAATATAGGAGAGCAACAACAAAACCCTAGGACAGGGAGGGTAGGGAGAGAAAAAACATGGATTTAAAATCTGGAATCAATAACAGACATCGAGTTTCATTCACAGTGTGTGCAAGACAACAAAGAATGCATATTTCCCAGTTTTCTATTGGAGTTCAGGCAGTGTGACGCTATTTACTGAGTTTTCATAACAGAATTAAATTTCTCAGTGGACTGGTGACATTTTATGTTTATTACTTATTATAATAAATATTATTTGTTATAATAAATATTATTTATATATTATATACAATAAATATAATTTATGTATATACAATAAATATTATTTATTTCTTGTCCAGAGACAAAAAAGATAAACTTGCTCTTCACTGTACCCTACAAACAAATTCTCCCTCAGATAAGGCAAGCATGGGAGAGGGATCATTTGCAACACATGTCAATGTGGACAAGCTGTGGTGGGGTGCAGGGGAAAGGGGATGGGAAAATAAATCAGCTGTTCAGTACAAAATGTAACACACACAGGCCCTGACCCTCTCAAATCCACGTTCTGAGTAGTGGAACAGCAAAATCAATGAGATATTAAGGTGGTTCACTGCCCCTGAAGGGTAAGGGCAGAGCAGGTGGTTATGTCCTCTTATTCACCACCCCTCTTATCATTATTTCATGTAAAATCATTTTCAATCAGTTCACCTTAATCCACAGCCTGGTCTTCACGGTGTTCTGTCATTGTTATTCAAGAAACATAGATATTTTATTTATTTTGTGATTATTCATACAAAGTCTGACCCAGAGATTTCAAATAATAAGGGAGCAAACAACAGAAGAGCTCCTGAAGGAGTGAGATGGGATGTGCGCGTTGAATTTGGATGCATTAATAAATCCTGCTCTAAGAACCAGCCTGAAGTGAGGTGGTGTCACTGACACATTTATGAAAAATCCTTGTGCCAGGATTTCTTCTCCTGGCAAGATAAGAAACCTCAGCTTCTCCATGTTTTGCTCCTCTGGAATGTGATTTGGAGAATTGTTTACCCAGCATGTGAATTGTTTTTACTTAATAACCAATCCCAGTCCAGCTGTGTCAGGACTCTGGTCAGTCATGGGGTTTTATTATTCATTTCTTTCTAGCTTTCTGATGTCTCCTCTCCCTTTCTTTAGTATAGTTTTAGTATATCATTTGAATAGATATCATTTTAATCTTTTAATATAGTATATATCATAAAATAATAAATCAGCCTTCTGAAACATGGAGTCAAGATCCTCATCCCTTCCTTCATCCTGGGGACCCTCAACCACCACCACAGGGTGGTACAGCCCAAACATCTCAGGGCTGTTCAATTTTTGTCCATCTTACCTGAAATGAGCCCAGGCCCAGCTCGATGTAAAGCCGAGCCTCCAGCCCAGTGCTCTCAGGGAAAAATGCAAACACAATGTAGTGCACCCCAAAGAGGGGGATCAACAGTAACGTGGACTTTGCAAGTCTCCTGGAAAAGCAAGAATTAAAGAACAATGCACTGTTAGAAACAGGGAATGAGGGACAGCAATTGCATGCAGGAATATTTTAAAATTCAGAGAACAGCTCCAAATGGAGGCAGCTGCATTCATTTGGATGAAGAAATTTGGAGAAGTTGTGGAAAGGTCTTGTGACTGCACTGATGGGATCCCCAATGGTTGTGAGGGGTTTGTAAACAGCCAGGACCAGGCTTAGTCCTGTTACTACATCTTTATTTATTTATATATTTTTTATTTTTTCTCTATTTATTTTCTCTATTTATTTTATCCTGTTTCTGCAAGGAATTTATCCTGTTACTGCATCTTTCTCTATGTGGCCATTTGCGTGGAAAGGACTGGGAGTGACATGGATTAATCACCTGACATTTGGTGTTTACACTTTCAAGTTTTGAAGTTTCCTACTTTATTGTTTTACTTTTCTCTTTATCCCTGACACATGCACCCCATCCTTTTTGCTCTGAAATAAAAACGACATGTGATATTTGGGCTGAA
The DNA here is from genome assembly GCF_037042795.1 of Molothrus aeneus. Taxonomy (NCBI): domain Eukaryota; kingdom Metazoa; phylum Chordata; class Aves; order Passeriformes; family Icteridae; genus Molothrus; species Molothrus aeneus. Next base: position 3,410,978 of record NC_089646.1, on the reverse strand, counting down.
AAAGAAAGTTCACATTGTCATTTCTTCTCTTTCTATTGGAAGAGGAGTAGAACATTCTGTTCTCCTACTCAGATAAAATTTTTGCAGCAGTTAGAACAGGTCAGTCCTTAGAGACACAGAAATACTTACACAAAGTGGCTTGAATGGCTCCCTCCTCCCTCCTGGGATTTCAGTTTATGGACAAGAATCCTGATCACATTAACGAATATAATAAAGTTAATCTGCAAAGACAAGATAAAATCTGTAAATTTACTACAGTCCAGGACATGCCTTCAGTTGTTACAACTAACTAAAAATCCCCACTTTCAGTTGTTGCGCTGCTATAAACAAGTGCTCATCCCTTCTCAGCTCAGATCAATAGCTTTACAAATAATTATTATATTTCCCACCAAAATATAGTTGTACACAAAATATGGTGAAAGTTACGTTGAATTATTGTAGACCAACACATCTTAATATCATTTTATGTCTGATATTAATGCCTTGTACTTCTGCTCAGAACTTTAAATTTAGATTTTAAATTTAAATTTTTAAATTATCTAAAAAAGTTCCCCCCTGTTCTCATCATTGTTTATGACAGGGATTATACCAGATATAGGCCTAAAAACCAGATTGCTCCCTCCCTAAATTCAGGTGGTATAAATTCGTGGATAAGGGGGATTTTTTTTTGTCTTAGTTTACAATCATAAGAACTCATTTTAAAAGCACACTAGATAAAATTATCTATATGCAGAAACTCGAGGGAAAATGAGAAACCTTACCAATACAGTCAGCAGGATGGGGCCTTTGATGATCCATAACACCACTCCATTTTCATCATCATCCCAACATCTGAAAGAAAAACGGAATCAGGTTTTTCATCTGTCCCATGGGAGCTTCCTCCCCACAAAAGCACTTCTGCCACAGGAAAGGGAATTGGTGGACACCAAGTTTGTATCACTGTCTAATTGTCCCTGGTTTCCCTGTGGTCCAATCTAAAGAAAACTCAATCAGCAAGAATCACAGATTGAAGAACCAAAGCAAAGTGAAAGAAAACCACATTTGTATTTTTAAGCTTCTTTCCTGCTCTTCTTACCACTCTCAATCAACTTCTTATTCAACTCTCCTGAGTTTTGACCAGGTGGGTATAAAAGAGAATCTTTTTCAGCTGATGTGAAATGATCTGAAAGGCCTTCAGGATAGTTACAGCAAACAATATTTCTATCTGGGGGTCATGTTAAAAGATACAGATAAAAATAAAATAATTGAATGAAAACAAAAGAAGAAACTACTGAAGACAATGTTGATTGTTTGGGAAGTTCTCATTTGAGGAGATTTGGGTTAGTTATTTATGGTTGAATTTATACAGAAACAGCAATTTTCTTGTAATACAATTATTTCAAGGACTGGAATTAGGGAACTTAGATGAAATTTCAATAGTTAATATGATATTCTCAGGTTTTCTTACACCACATATGGACATGGATAGCTTACAGCAAACAATATTTCTATCTGGGGCTCATATTAAAAGACACAGATAAAAATAAAATAATTGAATAGAAACAAAAGAAGAAATTACTGAAGACAATGTTGATTGTTTGGGAAGTTCTCATTTGAAGAGATTAGGGTTAGTTATGGTTGAATTTATACGGAAACAGCAATTTTCTTGAAATACAATTATTTCAAGGACTGGGATTAGTGAACTTAAATGAAATTTCAATAGTTAATATGATATTTCCAGGTTTTCTTACCCCACGTATGGACATAAAAATCACAAGACCTATGGTATTTTTTCACTTATGTACAAGCTGTAAAAATTAAAGGTACAGCTTTGAATCCTGAAAGTTTTTTCCCCTTACCTTTTTCGGTGCACACCTTTTTTCCCCTTCAAAAAAACCAGAAGACTGTAAAAAATAGGATCTTTTGTGTTCCTTATCCCAGCTCTGACTCACCCAGTGTTCTGTTGATGGATTCGTGTGAGGACCCAAGCAAACATCACGGCAGTGGGAGCTCCTGTGCAAACCAACAGCAACACAAGAATTGGTTTGAAAATCCTGTCCCTTGGAATTCTTTTTCCAATAGGTTCACAGTGCAGCAGGTTGGATTAAAGGTCAGTTTGTGGGTCAGACAATTTTCAATAACTTCATGAAAGAATTTAATTTGCAGTTCAGAGAAAGGAAAAAAAAAAAGAAAGGAATAAAAGGGCAGGAGAATGAGATCATAACAAAGGAGAACAGGGGATGTGGTGAAACCATGTTTTCAGAAATGAATGTAAAGAATTACTTGAAGGCTGGGATAGGAATTGCAAGCACTTACGAAGCTGGAGTAAGCATTTATTTAGCTGGGGCTCTTTTTTCTTGTGGATTGTGGCCAACAAACACCCTTTGTACAGCAACTGGAAGAGTTCATAATTTTGTCCTAAAGACTCTAATCACCCCAGAGCAATCAGTTGATAAGAATTCCATGAAAATTTAACTGAATCCAGTGATTTCTAGCCTTGCTTTATCACTGCTTATCCTTCTGTCCTACATTTTTGACTGGGGGTTTTTAAGGCCTATAAAGCAGAAATTGCTTTTTCCCTCCTCCTGTGGAATTGAATTTTCAAAGACTAAGTGACTTTCAAAACTGCCACAAAAGGGACTCTAGTGTGAAACAGGTGCACCTACAGAAATATAGCGAATTTATTTCTAAGTATCATTTGAGATGTGTGGGAAGGGCTCAGAATTTGTCCTTCCAGATTTTTGCCCTTTGCTCAACTCCTTTGAGCTGGGACCTTGTTAAATTCAAGCTGGCTTTTTAATTAAGGAAAATAAATATTTCCCTCCACATCACCTAAGATGAGCGTTATCCCTGAGGTATCTCTCACCTTCCACTGATTGCAGAAGGAGATGAGGATTACCACATTATTAATTGAGTTGTTTGCTTTCTTATCTCAAGTTGGCCATGATTAATCAAGGGCTGAGAGTCTACTTTCAGACAACCCTATTTGGAATAGCTCCCAAAAAAATTAATTACATTAAATAAAGTCTAAAACTCTAAAGGTGAAGGATAAATTAATATTTATTCAGGATAATTTGGATTTCACTTCTAAGTCAAAAAATGTCATTGTAACTACTCAGTTTGGGTGCCTGCATTTTAGACCAGCCAAGGTGAGACATGGGAATATCTGAGAGTCACAATCAACAATTCTGAGCAGTGAAATAAATCCTATTTATTTCACATTCCTATTCTGAGTATCAGAGATAACTTCAATTGCTGTATCACCTCAAAAGATTCCTTAAAGTCAGGAGATCTCTGAAAATAAAACCAGAGCTGTTTGATTCCTCGGCCTGGACTCACATGATTTAAGATTAATCTGTCAAATTCTGCTTGCTAAAAACAAAAGGCAATTTAGTCACCCAAATTCCTTCAGTCAGTGGAGGAATTCAAGACATTTCTAGGATATTATCCAGCCATATCACTCATCCTCCTGAGGCCTGGATTATTCACCACCATGGTGCAAATAACTGAGATATAAAAGGGAATAAAATGATGTTACTTTGATGTAACAGCACTGGATGAACGGGCCACTTCCCTCTGTAAAGTGTCACCTTTGACAGGCTCATTTCACCTCAAAACACAGATTTTATCCAGTTCTGCAAGCAACCAGAAACACTGAAGGGCACAAAGAGGAAGGCAGTACTAACCCCAGCCAGTAAATATGAACCACCACACAAACTTCTTGTTGGAAACAAAAGTCAGCAGCAGCAGGGTTTGCAGGTAGATCCCTTCGATGAGAAGCCAGAAGAAATTGGCTAAAATACTGAACTGAAAGAAGGCCACTGCAGCCTTACAAGCAACCTGGAAGTGCAGAGGAAGAAAAACCTTTTAGGTCTGCTCTTGTTATGGCTGGTTTCTACAGAACCGTAGGCAAAATTCAATGTTGCCACACAAGAATGAAGAAACAACAAAATTTCTGTAGGTTTAGGGTTTCATAATTTAAATTAACTTTATTTTAGATTTTTGAAAGGGAAATATTGGGGTTTTTATCTCACAGATTAAATTCTTTACTGGTAGAAATTGTTAGAGCTTCATTAGCGCCAACAGACCTAAATGTCAAAGCTGAGTGCAGACTTAGCACTTGGTCTTTGGGTTTGTATAAAATTGTTTGTTTAAAGATTTCAGCTTTAGCAGTAGGAGAAATAGTATGAAAATATCTCCCTGTTGCCTTCAGGTAAAGAATTAAATGTTCAGTCAAGGGGGAGAGAGAGGGGAGGTTCAGTACCGTGGACATGAGGCAGTGGTCCATAGTTTCATCTGCAAACAAAACAGCATCTTTGGTGAAAACAGCAACTGCTCTCAAGATAAAGGAGACAAACAGGTGCATGTGGATGTAATTCCGTGTGCAGTGGAATTTTCTGGCATGGAAAGAGAAAATAAAAATTGTTCTTTGAGAGAAGTTACTCCAGGTCACATCAAAAGTCAAACAGGAGCACACGAGACTGCAGTAAATGCAATAAATGATCTGTCACTATTTGAGAGGCAGACAGAGAGACAGGAGGGAGCAGAGAAGCCGTTGCCTTTTTCAGCTAATAAAAATTCCAGGATAATTGTCTTTGGATCACCACACATTTAAAAGAGATGCCAGAAGCAGAGAATAACTGTGGGGGTCTTGGGCTGGATTATGATAACACCTCTTAATTATTTTAAATAACATTTTTGTTAAACAAGCTTGCATCAGGCTTTTCAGCCCCTTTTGGGTCAAAGAAAAGATTGAATTGGTGCCAGTCACATGGTATGGGATGGCTCCAGAGCAGTTGCCCTAAACTGCTTTAATCTGATGAGAAGCAGTTGAGGGAGCTGGGAAAGGGGCTCAGCCTGGAGAAAAGGAGGCTCAGGGGAGACCTTCTGGCTCTGCACAGCTCCTGACAGGAGGGGACAGCCAGATGGAGCTGGGCTCTTCTCCCAGGGAACAAGGACAGGACAAGAGGAGAAGGCCCCAGGTTGTGGCAGTCACCCAAACTTGACATTGGATATTAGGGAAAATGTCTTTATGGAAAGGGTTGTCAATACTGGCACAGGCTGCCCAGGGAAGGGGTTGTGATGCCTTAAGTTTTAGCTTTCATATTTTCCAGATTCTGTACTGCCTTGGTATATAACTCTGAACTTCACAAAAGTGTTATCAAGTTCTTCTCACAGTTCAGTCACACAAAACAATCCTTTTCCAGCCCCAGAACCAAGGACACCATTGCAGCTTCAGGCCCAAAAAGTGCAAACAACAGCAAATTGAGGAGAGCAAACTGGGAGGATGGGACTGCATAACCTGAAGCTGTAATTGGACAATTAACCCCAATATGGAAATGGACCAAAACTTATAAAAATGTGAAAACTCATGACCCAGCATCCATCTTGGGTCCATCTTAGGTACAGCCACAGCCAGGCTCTTGTGCTGCCCAAGGTTTATCCTTTGAAGGCCTTTTAATAAATCCCTAATTTTTTCCTTTAACTCTGTCCAGCCTCTGTTCCAGGTCAGCCTCTTTAGGCATCAGTTGAGTCCCCAACTCTGTGGGAATTTAAAACACGTGTAGCTGTGGTGCTTGGGGTCCTGGGTCAGTGATGGACTCGGCAGTGCTGGGTTAATAGTTGGACTTGATCTAAAATGTCTTTTCCAGCCCAGTAATCCTCTGGTTCCCTTTCCCTAGACTGCCCTGTGCACATTTTGCTTTCAGCTGAAGGAATCTCCCCCAAGGTTTGGATACATCAGCCTTGTGCTCCTGGGTCCCTCTGTAAGGGCCTTTGAGGCTGCCAACCCACTCCAGTCAGGGAGCTGCTCTGTGCTCTGCCTCAACCAAACCCCAGATCCACTTCCTAATAACCAACATCATCAAATGAGGCATTGAAATTTAATTAAATCTCTTTTTTATAGCTCTCAGTTATGGAAGCAATAGCCTTTCACAGAGGGAATGGACAATTTAGGAAACTCTGTTCACAGGACGTGAGATAATGATTCTGCAGAGTCTGTCCTGCCATGCACTGTATGAATGATCAAAAAATGTTAAAATTGATCTAAAGTTAGAGCATTTCCACTGTATGGTGTCATTAAGGAGATTAACAGAGAATGCCCAGCTTGATTGTTTTAACATTTGAAACATTGCAGCACGAGTAGGGAAGGACGACCGCCATCAAAGGAGTTATGTCTTAGAATGATTAGAAAACAACCATAAAAAAATCCTACAAAACAAAAGCACAGAGGATCCGAGAGAAATTGTCTTAAGGCATGCTGAGAAAAAGCCCATTTATATTTACCTGAAGGCAGCAAAGACAATTAGAGCTGTAATGAGCGAAGTCACGGATGCTGCGTAGCCAGCGGTGTAGACACGCCAAAATGCAGAATAATAGGATTTCTGAGGGGAAAAAAGACACAGCCCAATGCAGGTGGTGGTGCTGGATGTGTCCTGGGGGGCTCATTCCACTGGGACACATTTCCCTCATTCAGTCCCACAATCTCTGTGCTGTTTTTCATGCTTAAGATCTGTTTCAGGATTTTCCACCACTAATAAAAGTTTTCCTTTGAGTCTTACTTAACCCTACACAGGAGAGACGTTTCACACTCCACAGTCTTATCTGACCCCTCTGAGCATGTTCTGCAGGAAAATATTAACTGTGGTATGTAAACACCTTTTCTCATGTCAGTACATAAAAACTCTGGAGCACTGGAACGTTCTGGTGGGAGATTTGTGAAGCTGTTGCTTTAGACCCGGGCCAAATTCAATAAGTATTGATTTTCATAAACAGCTACAGCTGAAAGAGAAATAAAACTCTCAATTTGCTGGTGAGAAAGCTGAAACATTGATAAAGAGTCACATCAGGTTGTGAAGGTAATTAAAAGCCAAGGAAATCACCTCACAGTCCTTAATTCTCTGGACAATTCTTCCTTGCTGTGTATTGTAGCACTGTAAATTTTTTTTTTAGAATTTCCTTGTTCTCAATTAAGACCTATATCCTAAGAAATCTTAATCTATGTTTTAAAAAAAATAAAGCTTGTTTAATTTGCTTTAACTATGCAAATTTTATTCTGATTCACTACAAGATCGCCTAATTATTTAAAATCCCATGACACTAAATTCTCTGGACCCAGGCAAATTTCCTCCTTATAAACCCAGTGGACACTTTGTTCTCTAACTGATCCCAAATCTGTTTATAAAAAAGGCTGCAATTCTAGGTTGAGACAGCAAATTAGAAATTTTAAATAGATCCATAAAGAGATCTTGTAAACCTGACATGATATGAATCATCCTGGTGTTTCTGCAATAGTCCTGATCTTTTATACAGCATTTTCAAAACACAGATGAAAATTAGAAAAGAGATTATTTAATTTAATAATAAAGGGTTTCAATTATTTTATCTGGTTTTGTAGGATGGATTAAGAAACAACACTAAGCAGAAAAGACATCATAAGTGTTCACTGCACATACAAAATACAAAGCAAGTGGCTCTATTAGGACACAATTGAGATTTTTACTCACTTCCCTATGTGTGCAGTGCAGCAGAGATTGCTGATTTTATCTTCCTTTTGTAGTCAAACGTTGTGGATTTGACTGGAATAACAAGCTAAACACAGACAGAGCACAGACAGCGGCTCTGTGCAGAAATCTGCTATCATTGTGAAATATAAATACAGCTCCTTGCTTGATTTTAGCCTAGACCAGCCAGAAATGATGCCTGGTTTAGCATAATCCAGGGAGGGCTTGGAGAAGCCACCTGGAGAGTGAGTTTAGCCCTGTGGGAGAGCCCCATGTGGGCTGGAGATGTGTGCTCCAGAATACACCTCCTTTTATGAATTTACATCCCTCTGAACTGTTCAGGTTATTTCCAGCATCTTTCTAGAAGGCTTTTAAGCAGTTATTTAAATTTTCTAAGCATTTATTTAAGCTTTAAAAACATTTCTCTTTTTTTTCTTTGCAAAGCACAAATATTCTTATTTATAGAAGGTCATTGAGCTCTAGATATGAACTCCAGTAGGATGAGGAGGAATGTGGAAATTTAAATCATATCAAGATGTGGATGTGAAAGAAAGTCTGAAGCTTAATTGAGCATGAATGATGATTTTCAGAGAGGAAAAATATTCACTTCCTGCTCCACTGAATACCTGATGTAAAGTGGGGAAATATTCAGTGGCATCCAAGAGTTCCCTCCTAAGGGTGTGTGTTGACCACCAGGCTATAAAGTTAAGAAATATTTTTTTCTATGACTCAAAGATAATCTGAAAAAAAAATGCAAATAGGAGGAATACAAAGGAATTTTCCCTGAAAAAAAAAAAAATCCCTGAGGATTGGTGGGTAGGGTTTCCCTGAGAAATGTGTGCATGATAAGGATTTACATCACCTCTGTCAGGGAACCAAATCTTAGTTTGGACAGGTGAACTAAGCATGAGTTTAACCAATGGGAGAGTTTTGGATGAAGAGGACAGTGCTGACTGCTGCTCACTTGCTTTATGTTAAACCCAATTTTTTAAACAAGTTCTAAGTATTCCTTAAAAGTTTTGGGTTTAGCACTGAAAACGGGCAATTTTCAGACGTCTGGAGCATCCAGCTGCTCAGGAGATGTTCAGAAGCAGGAAATGAAACTCCCACCTGATCCTCAGGTCCTTTACTGGAACCTTCATCAAAGCCACAGGCAATGGTGTATGGTGGGAATGGCTCTGACCAATATTCCTCCTGTGTACAGTTCCTCTGAAGGAAACCTTCCAGGGGAAAACACAGCAGAAAATGAATTAGGGGTGCTGCTGTTCTTTAAGTTGTGATGAGTGGCAACAATTTCTTATTACCCCTTTGATTCCTAAGTTAGGGACTTAGAGGTTGAGTCATGTTCAGAGAGATTAGCCATAAGAATGGCAATATTCTCTATATCTATCCTTTAAAAAATTGAGGGACACGTTCCCAGTCATTTCAAGATGCAGTGGGACTTGTGCATTTCATATGGGAAATCAACTCTGTAAATTCATTCCTTCCACAGAGGAAATCAAATTATATATTCACAACATATTTTGGGATTTTGGGCAAAGCCCTGAGCCATCTTTTCCAGACGGGAAGCTCCATACAAGTTTTAATCTTGGTCCCGCTCTGACTGGAGGATTGGACTGGCTGACCTTAGGATGTTCTTTGTAATATAAATTAATGTACAGTTTTATAAATCAGTGATTCTAGGAGATATAAATTTATAAATTTAGCAGCATGGTGCACTTGTCTATTGTATTTACATCACCAAAGGGATTAAATAATTCAGTAGAGCAAAACACAAAACACAAGAGTGTCAATATTGACCCCAAGCTGAGATGTGTATCTGGATAATTACTGAATGCTGACTGACATAAGAGCATTGAAAATCAGGAAAATATGAAAGAATCCTCAACTACTAGAATTCCTTTAAAAAAATTTAAAAAAAACCAAATAGGGATAAGAAGAATGGGAAAAGTCTTGCCATGTGTACTGGTGAACTCTTCAAAAAATCGTGGGCAGGGAATTTTAACCACTTCCCCAAAAGTGGCTCTGGGCCAGCAGGTTAAACCATCCCAATCTCTGGCACATCCTGTAAAAAGAAAAAAAAAGTGCCTCTAAATAAAGAAAATCACAGAGAACATCACACATTTGATCTCCCATAATGAGACTGTGGCTTTCCCACTCATTCACATGCAAGAAGAGCCACAGCAGGACGTGCAGCTCTGCAAATGAAGGAGTGGAGTGTTTTCCTTTTCTCCTTGAATGCATCCTTGCTCACACTTGGTATTCCAGCTGGACCTTCCCCCTCCTTATCTCATGAGAGAATGTACCTGAAATTCAAGCAGACACAATCCCAAAGTCAAATCAATTGGAGCTCTTTTGTGTTGTCAAAACAAAAGCCACCGAAATAAAAGTATTGAATAATGATTAGCACTTGGGATTTCTCATTACTCCTTTCCCATTCCTTGAGATTTCTCATTAGAGAGTCTAACTGAAATGCATCAGACTTAAAACTCAGCATTAACCTCTTTATTTCATGTTTAAAAATCTACCAATTTCACCTGGCTTAAAGGAAATAAGGACTGAAGTCCCAGTCTTAGGCAATCAATGGCATTTTTGTGATGGATTTCCAAAGGGATTAAATCCATCCCAAACTAGAACATCTCAGCATTGTAATAAATGACCCTCACTGGGAGTGGGTTTGAATGTGGAATTCATGAGGTTCCCTAAAGCAGAGACTGCTGGCTGATGACACAGGGTGTGCTCCTGGCTCTGAGCTCCCTAAAAAGGATTTTCAGAAGTTTCAGTGAATCACAGCTTTGTCACAGCTTTGTCACAGCTGCATCACACTGAGACCTCAAGCTGTTGGCAAGTGGGGGTGGGGGCAGCACAGAAAAAATTGCCATCATGTAAATGTGCCTGAAACAATAAAAAAACCCCATCAGGCTCTAACCAAAACGAATCTCTAGGTAGTCATAAGGGGGATATAAAGCAGGGTTTATATAAAGTTGGGTTGGGAGATGTTATTTCCTTCCATGATTCTTCTCTACGATGGATGACGAGGCAAATCTGAAGTTGTCAAGTTGAAATGTGGAAGCAATTCTTGCCTGTAGCTGAGCAAAGTTCCTGACTGACTTTCAAAAGGATAGTCCTGAGAATCTCCCACAGAATTATCCTCACATCACCCTGGGGAGGATGAAATTCCTGGTGTACCCAATTTTCCAGGGAAAAGAGAGGCCCTCACTCATTAGCTGTAACTTTAATTGCCTCAAATAAGTCAGCTAATCTTTGTTATGTTCTTTTTGTGATCAACAGAAAGAGACAGAGCCTTCCAGAGCTGATTCATCCCAAATATTGGTGCCTTCTTCCTGAGGACAGGATGAATCATACTCTGCAGATACCTGGCTCTCACTGACGCTTACAGCCTAAACTCAGCTGCTAATTGTCAAATTAATGAAGTCAGGTAATATCAGCCCCACTTAGACATGCAGTGGCCCCCACACTTACAATTAGCAGCTGAAATGGTTTTTTTCTTAGAAAAGCTTGGCAGATTTGAGGGGCTGGGTCTAAAAAACTATTTTATTTGGCAATGTGGAGTTAAAAGTTTTATTTATGTGACCTTGTATAGGAACAGAACTTGTATGTCTTAAGTCTTAGAAATTATTTATTGCCAGTGACTCCTACAGTTCATAGCAAAGAAACAGCTGAGTGCAGGGAATGAAAGGGAATTTTACACCCAAGGTTTTCAAGAGCCTGGTGGTGTCCAAATCACCCAAGACTCCACAGAGAAAAGTGCAATAAGAGTTGTAGCTATGAACGTTGACACCATGGATGTTTAAGTCTTGTTCAGTAATCCAGGAATTTTTAGAAGTGAAGAAAAAAAAAAAAAGGGGGAGTTAGGACTTTCTTGATTTGACCTATTTTACACATCTGCTCCAAAATTGGAGTAATTTCACCCTGGCTTCTGCTGGTGGCATTCATTGGACACTGCTCTGTACAAGAAGAATGTGGAACAACTTCAGACTAAACTCCCTGCCACACAGACTGATTCCAGCCCAAATTCCCTGTGACTGCTGAGGTTTGACTCTGCAAACTGTGATCCCTCTGTTTGTCTAGCTGAGCTCCTGAAAACTGAAACACAAGCAATGGACTTGTACCCATCTTAGTGTAGCTTCCAGATAAAGTATTTGGGATAAATTAAGCTTAAATGATGTTCACAGTTTTTGGATTTTCACCTATTTACTAGCAGACCAAAACTGCAAATTTTTTCCAGCCCTAATATTTAATCCCAAACTATATTGAGAAAGGCTGTAAATATCAGAACAGACTTTTCAATAAAGTCTTATCTGGAGAATAAAAAGTGGAAAGGGGAGCTTTGAGAAGCTCAGAGGGGAGGTTGAAGATTTTTTTAAAAATTTAACAGAACTCTCAGAGATTTTTATTTCTTTTGTTACAAACAGGATTCTAAAACCATGTCATTATTTTTGTGTTGAAGAGGAAGATGCCTGGAATGACATCCTGTAATGTAGGTAACAATTAATTTTTGAAAATGCCTAATTTATAACAGATTTTTTGTGGTGGGTTACTGTGTGTTCTAAATGCAAAATGTGTCCAAGAGGTATTTTGGACTTTATCAAAGTGTGTGTGAGAAATAGCACCAAAATAAAATAGGAAACTAGAAGAGGAACATGAAGCATGGGAGTGATTGGAAATTTTGCAGAATAATACGAAAGACAAAGGAAATATTTTGGGGTTAGACTCTGATTTGCACCAGGCTGCTAAAGGCAGACTTCCCAGTGGTTCTAAATATTCTATCCCAACCAAATGCACGAGGTATCTTTGTCTCATAATTCCTCTGCAGAGAACAAACATCTTAAAATTCATGGAACTGAAAAATCTCAGTGAGGTGGATTCAAATTTTTCTAAGCAAAGCTGGCCAGAATAAAATATGGCTGAGTTTTGAAATAGTCTGACCATTCAGAAATTCCATGCTGAGTTATTTCAAAGCATGTTTCCAAAACCCCAGGAGGGAACACCTTACACGGCATTCTAAATATATTTTACAGGCTTTGTTTTGTGTTCATTTTAGTTTTCAAAATTTGTATCATGTAATAGACTTCTGAACATCACCACAATAAATCTCTACAAGCAAACAAGCAACCTCTACATTTGTAAAAATGTAACATTTTGAAAAACTTGGGATTTTCTTTAACTTTTTTGCCCCCCCCCAAGAATATTTTCACCAGATTGGAATGATTCCCAATGTGATACAATTTCAGTAGGGTCTTCAGGACCTTCTGGGGAGTTTCTTTGGGGTTTTGGATGTAAATAAAGAAGACTTCAGTAAAGTGAGACATTCCAAGCCAGGGGATGCCCATCAGGACCTTTACCTTTAAGATCAGGTGAGGCAGATTCGTTGTGTTGCGAGCACAGAGCCTCCTCTTTGACCACCTGCTGGAATATTTTGCATTCTGGGTGGATTCCCGTAACCTTGGCAAGAGAAAAACAAAAAAAAGAAAAAAAAAAAAAAAAAAAAAAAGAAAAAAAACCAGCAAACAACCAACCAACCAAAACCAAAGAAAACCACAAAAAAAAAAGACACAAAAACCCCCACAAATACAAAAAAAAAGCATCCAAAAAAAACCAACCAACCAACAACAAAATAAAAAATAAAAAAATAAAAACACAAAAAAAAGGGAAGAACTTCTGTGATTATCAGAATGAGAAAAGCCAGTTTGTACTTCATGAGTTATATCTTGAGGTCTGTGAATGTGAAAACTCCAGCTGAAGCTGTTTTGTTGTTTTTGGGGTTTTTTTACAAATAGAACATACACAGCACCTCTTCTCCAATCTGGATATTTTTATCCCCTTTCTTTTGCAGTTATGTTTTCCACAAAACTTAAATGTTCACAGGTTTTGGATGTTCATACATTTCACCAACTGGCCAAAATTGGATGAATCCACCAGCTGTGGGATTATTCACATCAAGTTCTTCCAACTTAAATACAGCCTGACCACAGAAATATTTCCTCTCCATAAACCAAATAACATTAAATAATTATTTAAAGAATGCTAGTCTTGGCCATAATTTATTCTGAATGATTGAAAAATTCTATAAATGTGTTATCCAAGGATGTTGCACACACATTAGACCAAGGAGCTGCTTCCATTTTAACAGATGAAGAAATGAGAAAAAAAATTATTTGAATGGGAATCTTAAGGAATTTTTTTTTCTCTCACAGGTAAGGGTACATTGAAGCAGCTAAATGGATTTCTAGACAGCACTTGTTGAACAGGGTTTAAATTCATCCTCTTAGTTACAGATATTTAGTCCCATTTATTGCCATGTATTTTGCTTGACCTCCATCTCCCCCTCCAGAAGGTTTCATGTCCCCTGTACTCCTGTGATTGTGAGATGTTCTTAATGTTCTTAATTAAATGTTCTTAATAACCTACACAACCCCAAAACAGCTTCCTCTGCAAAGGCAAAGAAATTCTGAGAAAGAAACTACATGTCAGTGTCTGCACTTGATTTATCTCATCCTTTGCAGTCCTTGGGAATTTCAAGGATGTCTCAGTCCCCCAGTTGCATCTCAAGGATGTTAAACATCCCTCAGATGTAACCCACAGTCCAGAAATGGTTGGGATGTTTGGGATGTTGGAAAATACCTCAGCCCTCTTGTGTAGACTCTGCATCAAATGTAGGCTCTACATCAGTCCTGTGCAGAAGTCTAAAATGCATTATTTGAAATCTCAAATGTGTTATTTGAAATCTCAGATGTGTTATTTGATGTCTCAAATGCTTCTACACCTTTAGGAAACTGAATTAAACTGAGTAAAGCAAGCCACTGAACTGGATACTGGATGAAATATTGGGATATTGGGATTTTCAAGACATAGGGAGTCTTACATGGAATAGAAATTATCATTTTTGTTTTGTTTCTTGCTTCTTTCTGACCTGTGCTATTTAAAACAAAGCCAGGGGCTCAGTTAGCAGGGATTTTAATGGGAAATGGATGGACCGAAGACTTTCCAACATGTTTTTGAGGAAGGCCGTAGGCCCTTTTAACCTCTAATGACTTTAAAAAGTCAGTGCAGATGCAAACATCACATCCATATTGCCTTTTCAACCTCAGAAAACTGATTTATCGGCTTTCAAAGGGTTTTCAGTGAGCAGAGCAACCAAGATTTCTTTTAGGTTCCACAGAAATGTTACTGGAAGTTATGCAGACTATTCCATCCCAGCAATAATATCTGCCAAGGGGCAAAAATTAGAGCACAACTTCATCTTTAAAAACCCTTAAAAATTCTGCCTACATTTGGGTTTTAAAGTAGCATAGACAGATTTGTCTTAATTATGAGGCCCCAGAGATGGTTCATCCATGCTAATATTAGAACAGAAAGAGGATTAGGGGCACTGTTCGAAAAGAAGTTAAGACATTGTGCTTTTTTTTATTACTTACTTATATTACTCCAGTGGGTAATTCAAAATACATTTTATAAATCAGCAAGAGTGACTCTTAAAATAGTACTTTTTGCTCTTCAACTATAGTAACTCAATTCTGAAATGAATTTTTTTCAGGTATTAATAGGATGCCTGCTCATCACTTTACATTTAAACAGACATTTCGCTTTGCAGTTTGCCCACATAACAAATGAGTTCTCTGAGTAGAAGTAACAAAATAATTGCTCCATAAATCTCTCAGTATTTCAGTTCATAAAGGTGGATTCAGCTGGACAGGAAAAATGCCATTCCTCTACTTCCTGGAATTCCTGGATTCTGTTATAGTGATAATTTTGTATTTGGAATATTCTTAGGTTTGGAGTTTAACAGTCATGGCAATTTGAGATGATGCTCTACCATCTACTCTGAGTCCTCTGCTAAAAGGTTATCCTAAAAGGCATAACCCAAAATGCAAAACAAACCACAAAATCTGCAACGTCTTAGAAAAAAAGCACTGAGGAGAGGTGGGTTAAATTAACTCCCACCTCGTGCCAGAAAAGTTGGGAATCCTAGAAACACACAGAAGCAGTTCTGAAAAAATTTCAGAGGAGGAAGAGTTCTGTTTTCTCCAGAAATCGGCCTGAGAGACACGGGCAGGTGGAATGAGGGACACTGAGGGAGTGTGCCAGACTCCTGCTGCTCAGAGTGGCTGCACCTCCTGTCTTCTCCCCCTGCTAAATCCACATCTGCTGAACCAGAGCTTCAGTCACCATTACTCATCAGAGCTGTGGGAAAAATGGAATTCTTCATTTGCAATGGCTGGGGAAGATCATACCCCACCCCTGGGAAGATGGCACTGCCTTGGTTTTACACATGACAGAGGAATTGCTGAAACAGGTCCAGGTATTCAGTCCTACCTCTGAAATTTATCTGGTGAATCATCAGGAAAAAAAAAAAAAAAGAAGATGTGATGATTTCTTTTGGAAATCCTGATCCACTGGTAGTGATACCCAGAGGTTGGGAAGGTGCTGGCACAGGGTGCCCAGAGAAGCTGTGGCTGCCCCTGGAAGTGTCCAAGGCCAGGCTGGACAGGGCTTGGAGCAGCCTGGGACAGTGGAAGGTGTTGGGGTTGCACCTGGCTGATCTTTAAGGTCCCTTCTGGAGAGAGTGGTAAAGAGAAAGAAGGCAAGGGCGTGGTAAAGAGGATAAGAGAGTGAGGTTCTCGTTACAATACCATAAATCTTCTTCTGTGCTGAATATTCTAATTCTCACTAACCAATCTAGTACAATATACAAATCCTGTAGCATTTACATACAGCCTATAAGAATCATTACATTACCACACTGTGTTACATTTTAAACCCTAAAAACTCCTCTTTGGGCCCCTTCTGCCAAGCTGGCAGGGTCTGCTCTGACAGTTGGGCCTGTCTGCAAGCAGAGGGTGTTGTTTCATCAAAAGGGGATCACCTTCAGCTGGCCACACCATTGTTTTCCAGTTGTTCAGTAACTGAGGTATCTCAAAGCTTGCTTTCATTTCAATCTCGCTTATAGTTTCTATATTCTCAAAATCTTTTGCCAGGCAATCATATTTATAAGGCTTTCCTGTTTCATCTTCCCCAACACCTTCCAACCCAGCCCATTCTGGATTCCTTGATACCCACGGTGGTACTGCAGTAAATCCCACTGACACTCATAGGTAGAGCAATTAACCATTGGCTCAGATTTGTTTCCTTCTGGGTTCTGGATTTGGGGTGGGCAGGGCTACAACCACAGGAGCCCAGACATGTTATCACAGACCAGTGACATTAAATATTAAATGTGGAAACCCAGGGCACTGGGAATGTTTCTGTGTCTGCTCTGGGCTGCCCTGAGCCCCAGGGCAGCACTGACTCTGACCCTCATTCATGGAGAAAGTTCCCCAGACTTCAAGATAGACTGGAACCCACAAAAGTGTGAAATAGATTCTAGAGAGCAGCGCAGGTGTGTCACTGGGTGAGAAATTGAGGTTTTGGGGTTTTTAGTGTGTTGTGGATGGCAGCAAGATGGAGGGCACAGGGTGTCATCCTGGGTTTCTGCTCCATGCTTCTTCTTCCTCCTTCTCCATGGGTTTGGGTGGCATTTTGTAATTGGGCAGAAAAGTCCCCATTGCAGCTCTGTGGGATCAGTGATTGGGTTCAAAGGGAAAATAATCCAGGTGTCAGCTCTTCATTGGACAGTTTAGTCTGAGAAGGCCTTGGAACAAGAGATTGTGGCCATTTTGTGCCTTCTGATGAAAAGCTGCAGAACTCACAGCAGTGAGGCTGTTTTACTGATAAGAGATAATAAACACCTGAGTGTGAACATGAACTACTGTCTCAAGTGCCTTCAATCCAGACCCAGAGAAACCCACAACTGGAACCACCACAATTAAATATCACTGACACTTCAGGGCTTGAGAATCAACATCAAACCCTATTTCAGATGTAACCTACAGACTATCCCAGCAGAAGCCAAAACAGGGCTGGTGTTATTAATTTATAAACATACAGCCTCACTCAAAGTAATCCTACTGTTGGACAGAAAAAAAAAGAAGAAATGATACATATACAAGAAATCAAGAGCAGTGATGATGCTTCAATTTGTTGCTTTTCCTCAGGCTTTGAGAAAAAGAAAGACAGAGAACCATTGTACAGTTAAAGAAAAGCCTTGTGGGCAGAGCATTACTTGTGATTTTTTTGTCTATGGCTTGTTTTCTGTTATTAATCTCACAGTGCCTTGAGTGAAAAGTTTTTGCTCTGATCTGGCTGCAAGTGTTGTGTGATGGGGCTTTCTAAAAAAAGCAGGAGCTCTGCATTTGGTGCAGGGGCATTTTATGGCAATTTGGGAGACATCTGCTGAAAAGTTGGCTTTTGTAGGGAAAAAGTAGCTCCTGCTCATCATAAAAAAGGAAAATTTAGGAACTAAAGCAGAGCAGAGCTTTCTGAGGCAGACAAGTCCAATCTGGCACAGCGCTCCCTGCCACAGCAGGAAGTGTAAGAGGCTGATTTAAGATGTTATTCCCTGGATCAATATTTCCCAATATCTCAGCAGTAACTTGGCCTGACTCTCACTCGAAATCACAGTGGGGTGCTTTAATTCCAAGATTCACACATAAAACTTTGAAATTTTAGGAAATGCTGTGGACAGTCCTCAAGGAATTGAGCTCTGCATTCCTGAGCATCATAACACAAAGGGTTTTTTTTTTTACTGGATTGAATGTTACAGACCAGCTTGAGTCAAAGTTCACAGGGGTATTTTGATTTCTAGTCCTTGCCATGAAAACAATCTTGCCTGGAACACTGTGAACACTAAAAAATGACCTATGAATTGAACACTAAAAAATGACCTATGACAACCACGAGCCTGCTAAAAACCTGAGACAGCTTAGAGAGACAAATGTTTGGCTTGCATTGAATTTTAGACTTCATTTTCTTCACATCTTGTCAGGTTATTGCACTGAAACCTTAAGTGGCTTATTCACCAAGAGTAGTATAACATGGTTTTCTATTTCCTCTGTTCCATGATAGTTTATTTATTTCCCCAAATCTGCACAGAAAAATCAAAGTAATGGCACTTTGGGCTTAGATATACTTATGTTGGACAACAGGAAATTTAGCAAGCACTGGGAGGAGTGTTTCTAGCAACATCTTCATGCCACACTTAGTGCAATTTAATTAAATGCAATCTTTCCTGAGAGTCCATTCAAAAATGGTGCCCCTAAGCTGCTGTGGGGGTAGAAAAACTGTAATTTAGATGTCACACAAAAGACAGATCTTCACTAATTAACAAGTCCATTAGCCCACTTGGGGAAAAGTAAGGACATTTTCTATGCTCTCTGAAAATCAGGGAAGTGCTTCAAAGCTGGGCACTGAATAAATTATTCACCTTTGAAAAAGCAATTCCAGGGGATCAAAGAGCCAGCAGTAACACTCAGTGTTTTTTGAAAATTAATCAAAGCTCGAAGAATTGGCTGAATTCATTGACAAGATGAGAGGGCTTCAAGAACTTGAAGGCTCTTTCCAGTGATCTGTTTCAGCTTCCCATGCCCTGCCATCCTAAAGCCTCACAAATAGGTTTTACGTCAAGTACATAAATCATTGACTGAGAATATTCATCACTGCTCTTTCTGCCTCTGCCTCCTCAGCCTGCATTCGCACAGATCCCATCTCAGATATGCTCTGAAATTAATCCTCTACTCCCAGTCCCCTCTGTCTGTGCTTCCCCAGCTCCTCTGATATGACTCTGATGCCTGAATATTTTAGTTCTCCCTCACACAGAGTTGTCTGCCATCCATGTCACACACACAGAATCCCACCTCGGAGGGTTAAAACTCACCTGGTATTGTAGAATACAGAAAAACACAGCCAAGACAACTCCTGTTGTCTCTTAGGTGTGGAATGAGGTGTTCTGTTAGTCCTGAAAGTTGGCCAGGATTGCCAAAGCCATCAGGCAGGAGAATCAGGACATGCTTTGAAATACACACATTTTTTTCAGTGACATTTTAATGGGAAAGGCTTTCAGGATGGAGGAAGATTCATGGTAAAAAAGAAGACAGGTTGAATAACAGACAAAGAAAACCTCAGCCTTTTTCATAAACTTCCCAGTCTGTTGAATGTGTGTGAACCTTCCATCTGCTTAATTCCCCAAAAAGCCAAGTGCTAATTAAAAATCTTTGAGACTGGGGAGTGCAGGGCACTGAAGCCAATTTTCACATGTGCTTTGGAGGGCTCTGGGGCCCACCCTGAGCTCCATGAGCTCCTGTCCATTTCATGGCCACATTCCCAGGCATTGCCCTAAAAACCTTCCTGTCCAAGCCCCGGCCTATGAGTACTTCTGGAATATTTATAATGCCATGAGTGTAGTGTTGTGTTCTGTCAGAAAACAAGAAACTATAAAAGAAATAAAGATTTCTTATGCAGTAAAAAGCTCAACTCTTACAAGCTCAATTGCATCCATCCAGATTTTTTTCCACCATCCCCAAGCCATGTTTGCCACTGTGGGCTCTGGAAAGCACCAGGTGAGCCCAGCAGTGACAGAGCTGCAGTGCCCAGCTGTGAATTCAGCTCTCACACAAAGTCCTGCCCTCAGCCTCCAGCTCTGACACCATCCTGATCCCAGGAGCTTCCAAGCCCCAAGCTAAAGCCTCATTTCCAATCCTTCTCTTCAGTCAGTTAAATAGATTATTTCACGAGTCTTTTTGGCTGAAAATGACTACCTAGAGGATGTTTTCTGTGTTTGTTTTCTCTCTCTAACTCGATTACCTATGGAAGAAGGGAAGCTGAGACACTGATTGCCTCACAGTCATTTAGAGGAACATATTTACATATTTTCAATATTGTTTTCAAGACATTGAAGCAATTCTTGAATGCTCCTCTGTGGATTGGGCTGTATTTATATGACTGTGTTTAACTGCATGACCTTACAGAGAACAGCACTTGCTATACATATTTATCCATGTATATCATTATATTCATTCACTCATAGGTATTCTTTATGAGACAACACTGCCATACTAATTTATTTTGTTTATGAATGCTGTGTAATTAGTATTACCTTGAGAAAAATTAATTTATCAGCGCTCTTCTAAATTGGGTAGAGCATTTAATTATTACTAATGCTTGAAGAATAACAGAACACTAATAACTGAGGATCCCCATTTTCTGCTGTTGCAAGTATTCCTGTAAATTAAAAAGAAATGTCTCCTTTTCAGTATCATTTTTTTGCCTGCAGGTGGGATTCATGTCATCTAATCCCCAAGTCCTGAAACCTGGAAGTCAAAGTCCTACAGCAAGTTCATTTAATTGATCTGTATTCTTGGAGTGTCTCCATCTCCTCCCAGCAATACTGAAGAAGGCTCAATGAGTAGCTTTAGACCAGATTCCTAATTTTAGACAGTTAATTGTAGATGATTAATCTAAATTCCCCCATCAAGCCTCCCTTAATGATCAGTGAAAGCAGACAAGCAGTTCCAGGGAAGGATTCCTCCTACTTTGCTCAGACACCTGTGTGAGGACAGTGACTGCCTGTACAGGAGCCTGTCTCCCTTCATTAACTCCCTCCAGGCTTAAAAAAAACCTAAAACCAGATTATTCCACACATCCAGCTCCCCATGGAGAGGAACTGAAGGTCTGCAGGGACCAGCCTGGCAGAGGAAGCACAAATTAAACACAGAAATTGAGACACCCAGGTTTGTTTCACTGGGAGCTCAGCATCTTGCCATGGGTTTGGATCCCTGTGTCCACGAGCACAATAATTTGGTGAATTGTACAGCTCAGTGGTGACCCACCTGTGTTTCCAGTCTCACCTCCATTCATTAGATCAGACCAAAGCCCTTCCCAGAAATGGGAAATGTAGGGGTTTGGAGAGGAAAGCAGTTTAGCACAGCAGGGAGAGCAGTGAAGGCAGAGCCTTTTCTGCTCTTTGTCCTCTGCTTCCTGAGACTTTGAACTCTTTAAGGCATAAAAAGTCATTTTTAGGCATTTCAGCCTCCTCTGCTCTCTGTTCCCTGTCACTTAGCAGTGAATGGCAAATCTTTTAGTGTCAAGGACTCCATTCTGCAAGGCACAAATACACCCCTGTGGAGCTGACAGGAGGCAGCAGTGCCCAGCTCCACAGAGGAAGTTTTCAGGATTAGCTCTCTGCTTTATTTTCATATCTGATTCATGACTTATTTGCAGAATCCACACAGGAATTATTTCTCTGCTCAGCCATGATCCTTTGAAAGAGGAGTGGATTACTCCCTCAGTACATCTTAGGGGTCTCAGGCCTTCCCGGACCCACTGAACATGCAAGGAGCCCCAGATTGAGACACAAACCCCACTGAACATTCACAGCACTGCCTCTCACCAGACATGGAGTTGGTGTTCATATTTTGAGGCCAAAAGCTTTGTAGATCATGCAGTTCATAGAATTTCTCTTGTTATGGGCACAGCCTGCTGCAATATGCTGCAATATTAAAATGATGTATGGCAGCCCCCAGATGTGCACAATCCATCACTTTGGATCAGCTCCACTCTGCTGACAGCTGCAAGAATGAGCTGGGCCTCCTTTAGGTGTAAAAAAGGCTGGCCCAGATGCCAGAATCACTTTACCTGAAGCATTCTAAGCTTTTAGGCTGCCTGGTTTTGCATGGAAGATCAGTATTACACATGATAATAGCTGCACTGGTGAGGTTTGCATTGCAAGGACCCACAAGCTACCCCTTGTAGATAAATCTCTGTGAAGACAGAGGAAAATTCAAGATCCAGGGGTTGTGCAGGTGTGAAAATTTACATCCCATCTCCCAGTGTTCAGAAATGAAAGATCAG
The DNA here is from genome assembly GCF_037042795.1 of Molothrus aeneus. Classification (NCBI taxonomy): domain Eukaryota; kingdom Metazoa; phylum Chordata; class Aves; order Passeriformes; family Icteridae; genus Molothrus; species Molothrus aeneus. Next base: position 3,388,752 of record NC_089646.1, on the reverse strand, counting down.
GATCAGTCTGTCATTTAGGCTCTCACATTTACCCAGAGAGGAAAGCAGGCCCTAGAGAAGCACCCAGTCCATCTGGCTTTCCCAGGACAAGATGGAATGTTGCCTGGGAAGGTGACTCTCTGTTTCCTGCTGAATCCCTGCCCACACTGAACATTTCACTATGAAATGAGTAAAGTTTGAATTAACGAGTCCCTGGTAATCACACCCAGAGGAAAGGCTCCAAACACTTCCCCTGAGGCTGAGCATTGAGGGCAAAAAAGAGAAATTTCTGAGCCTGGATTTGCACTAATTTTTGTTAAGCATCCCAGGCAGGGGCAGTGGTGGAGTGTGGAGATCAGGGAGGGATGGCTGTGCCTGGATTGTGTCCCTGGGCTCATCCCTGATGTCCAGCGGCACAGGCTCGGCTGCTGCCCTCAGGGCACACAGACACAGACAGTTCATGCTCCTGCTTGGTGATTTTAGAAACCTCCAGCTCTGAAAACATCCCTGCCCTCTCAGAGAGGTAAATGTCCCCATCCATCAGGAAGAACTGTTCCTTTCTAGCTATCCTCCTTGTCCTGCAAAGTTGCCTTTCTCAGGACAGCTGGGACAGCGACCTGTCCCCTTCTGTCTGTCTAAAGCCCTGCTACAGCCATTCTGATCTGGGGAGGCTCCTCTGTCCTCTGCAAACTGCAGTTCTAAAGAATGGAAAAGTCATTTATTAACAGCATCTTGAGGCTGGAAAATTTTAATCACAGGAGCTCGGTCAACACATTAACTCAGTGATATTTGTTTATTTCCTTCCCACTAATATTCCTGTCTCGTTTTATATTTTTCTTGTTATCCTTTCCTTGTTTCTCTTTTTTTTCTGCCCGCTCCCCATCAGGAGAAAAGTTACCCAGCTCCTGCGGACTTTCCCCCACCCCGGCTGCAGCGGGGCAGCTGCAGAGCCATCCAGCTGTGGCCGGGCTCCAGATGTGCGCTCCCCCCGCCCCAGCGGTTCCCACTCACCAGCGGCAGCAGCAGCCAGCGCAAAGTTCGCATCCTCCGCAGCAGCCGCCGGCTCCTGCCGCTGCCTCTGCCTGTTTGTGATGCTGCCAAGAGCCGAGGCTCTGCCCGCCCCCACCTGCCCAGGGCCCGCCCCGAGAGCCTCGAAGCTCCCTGAGCATCCCCACCGCAGGATGGGAGCAGAGGAAAAGGATTCTCCTGTGTGGAAACCCAGGGCACTGGGAATGTTTCTGTGTCTGCTCTGGGCTGCCCTGACCCCCAGGGCAGCACTGACTCTGACCCTCATTCATGGAGAAAGTTCCCCAGGCTTCAAGATAGACTGGAACCCACAAAAGTGTGAAATAGATTCTAGAGAGCAGTGCAGGTGTGTCACTGGGGGAGAAATTGAGGTTTTTGGGGTTTTTAGTGTGTTGTGGATGGAAGCAAGATGGAGGGCACAGGGTGTCATCCTGGGCTTCTGCTCCATGCTTCTTCTTCCTCCTTCTCCATGGGTTTGGGTGGCATTTTGTAATTGGGCAGAAAAGTCCCCATTGCAGCTCTGTGGGATCAGTGATTGGGTTCAAAGGGAAAATAATCCAGGTGTCAGCTCTGAATTGGACAGTTTAGTCTGAAAAGGCCTTGGAACAAGAGATTGTGGCCATTTTGTGCCTTCTAATGAAAAGCTGCCAAACTCATGGTTGTGACACTGTTTTACTGATAAGAAATAATAAACCCTTGTGTCCCAACATGAAACTACCATCTCAAGTGCCTTCAATCCAGACCCAGAGAAACCAATACCCCAGGGATGTTGGATTCACCTCTGTGCACCTGGCTGCTGCAAAATGATAAACGTGACTCAGAAAAAAGCAAAGCAGGGAGCTGGGACACCAGTGTGGGTTTTGGGGTGGTTTTGGAAGCAGAAATTCTCTGTGCTGCATTCACCCCTCCTGGTTTTCCAAGGATTCGGGAAAAAAAAAAAATTAAGTCTGATTTTGATTTTTTCCCCGTCTGTAATGGATAACATAAAACTTTGGCCACTTTCTGAGTGGGTCTGGCAGTGTGGGATTCCCTTTGGGACTCAGAGATGGAGTTTCTGGGCTTTGGCATCCCCCTCCTCTCAGACAGGAAATTTTGTGCAATGACAGAATTTCCTCCACAACTTGAACAAGATCTTTTTGACTCTTTGTGTCACAAAGATGTCTTGGGTTCAGGTTTATTTCTTGGTGCTAGGAAAGTTCAAGCTTTTCTTGCCTACAGATTAGATTTTTTTTGGGAAAAAAAAATTTAAATGTCAGGTTCTTAGGGCCCAGGCACCAGCTCTGGCTTTTGCCCTACTGAATATTGCACCAAGATATTTACAGCAAAGAGAAACCAAAATGATGAACATGGCAAAAGCAGTTTTCCTTGATAAGTCTGAATTGCTGTTTCATATCCTATTTATCCTTCATTAGTTCCCAGTGGTGTTAAGCACACGAGTTCTGTACAATCAGAGGAGATTCAGGGCTGGCTTAACTTACCCCAAAATAGGCATTCAATGACATTAGAAGAAATATTTATTTCTGCAGCTTTGTCCATAGATGTACAGCTCTCCTACAAGTCCTGTGTCTGGTTTTCCAGCTCCACCTAAATATTTCAGATATACAACATTTGTAACCAAATTCTCATTTAATCTGCTCTTTTCTATATGTTCGTCTTTCATCACTGCAAAATGGCACCTGGTCCCTGACATGCACAGCCTCAGATGTTACTCCAAAAATAAGATTTGTGAGAAAATACTTTAAAAATTAGGTCTGATTCTGACTTGTTCCCCATCTGTAATGGATAACATAAAATTGTGGCCACTTTCAATCATCAGCAAGGTGGTTCCTGTCACCCTGGAATAATTTTTAGGATCCCATTACAAGGCAGACAACATATGCAGCCAGGCAGTTCCTACTTCTAATGCAAAGAAAAATGCGAAGTGCAGACCTGTCAAACACCCCTAGGAGAGGGACAGCTCATAATCCCTGCTGAATTTTATTCAACCAACTCAAATATCCAAGATCAGAGAATATCAGAATAATTTGGGTCAAGGGACAGAGCTCTGGCCCCAACCCTCTCCCCTCACAACTCAAATTTCACGGTCAGGAATTTGTGTTTCAAAGGGAATTGCTCTCAGGAGCCACACTGTAAACACAAAAATGCCACTGAAGGAACATTTGTGGCAGCCTCCAATATTTCACCTGGATTCTGTTATTTAATGCCTTGAAGGTCACTTAAATGAGGGGTTTTAGGTCATCACAACCAGCTTGGAGCAAACCCAAGTGTGAACAACTTTTTTTTTTGTTATTTTTTTATGTAGGTTTTAGGCATGAGTATTTGCAAGAAGTTTTTAGGAACTGATGGAGCAGACCTGGTCTCTCAATATTTGCTTTCTCATACATTTTCTCTGCTCCATCTGCTTTTCCTATCTCATCTCCAGCTGATCAAAAAAGCAGTCCACGTCCCCATCCTTGAGATTTAAATTAATTTCCTGGAAATTCCTCTTGTAAGAATATTTTTCCATCCTAATAGGGAAACCAAGCCTGTTTTTATTGGGTTTTTGTAGCATCTCACTGTAGTCATAAACCTCACCTACATTAAAGTCTCTAATCTCCTCAGTCTTCTCACATCCCTTCATTACTTTAACAGATCCTTAAAACCTTATTTAGTCTAAAAACTAATTTCTATTTGTCATATTAAGTTGCTTTATTCATTTTACTCTTTGCTGTTTCTCTGTATGTACCCAAAGCTCCAATAAAGAAAAAAATGCAGGAAAAAAATCATATTTATTTATCATAATATTTTCACATGCTCTGATGCATTTTGCTACTTTTTGTCACAAAATAGGTCCTTGCCTGATAAACTGTCTCTAATTAAACATTACTCTTTTATTTTCTCCAAGAATTACAGGACAACTCATGAAAGATAAGAACCACATTTGTTTTCCTGCTGCTCCACAACATCAACCTGGGCTCAGAATTCAACAGATCTGCATAAAAACCTCCTCCTCTTGTTAAACAACAACAAGCCATTGTGTTGGTATGAAACTTAATCAATGAGGCAACAGACCTGAGATTCCTCCTAATCCCCCTCATGGATGTTCTGAATCAATTGGTGCCATTTCATGAAAGTGATTTGACATTTGCTGAGCACCTTTGTGGAAGCTGGGGAATGGGGTTTCGATGCCATATGTTACCTGAAAATGGGTTTTTCGTAATAAAAATCTTCCTAAAATGCACCTGAATTTCTTCCAGCAGCACTTCAGGCTGGAAAATAGGGTGCCCCAGCCCCACACTGCAGCATGAGCCATCAGCCAGAGCATAAAGGTGAATTTATTGACCTTTCTAAACAATCTTTTGACAAATCTGACTAAAGATGCAAAACAAAAAGCCCTGGGATTATGAGAAGGAGGCTGCAATTACCGAGAGTACATAATTCAGTGCTCAGGCAGAACGTGGTGTTACTGAGAAACATATTGTGACTTTAATTAACAGCAAAACTTCACGGTCTTTAGAAAAAGGAGGGTATAAAAAAAGGCTGGAGGTTTTATTCCTGACAGTGATCTCTGTGGGGTGTTTGAGACAGAGGGGTGAGAGCAGAGAAATCAAACAACTGAAGGCAAAAGGGCTGAGATACTAAAAAGGGAAGGCACTAAATATCAGACAAGTGCCTGGAGCTGCATGAGGATAATTTGTCCAGTTGGTGTTCTCTGTAAGCCCTCCCTGTGTTATCTCCTCACTGTTTTTCTTGGATAAAATTGACTCCTGCCATGTCCTGGGGCTCTGACTCCATATGTGCCCATATTCTGTTACTGTTCCTTGGCCTGGCCCCAGGGACACCTGGGACACAAAACAAAGAAAAAAATTACAGACCCTTGGATTATGTGAATTCTGTCCTACCTGTTTGATCTGTAAACTTAATTTCACCCAAGTATCTAAGGTGCTTCGTGAATTTGAAAAGCATATCTGACTTGTACTCATCTTCCACAAACATATCATTTAACTGTTTTAAAAATAAACTCCTTTAATGTTTTCAGCATTGAAAAAAAACAAATCTGTCAGCGATCCCTTCTCTACTTCCATTGTATTTTATTCGAGAATAAGCAAGTTATTTTTCCCGACCTAAGGGATGTTGCTTTTCCCAGTGACACACAATGAAATCTTCATTCCTATTAATAGTCTCTAAAGAGTTGACAGACCAGCTGTTCCTGTCTCAGAAATTGTTTTATGCATTGTATTATTCATTGGTTTCCTTGCTTTCCTCTGGCCACTTCAACTCAATTTCAATTCTGTTTCTTTTCCAAGAGGAGGAGAACAACCCTGATTTTTTTTCACTAAAATGCAGGTTTAAGACTAAGCTTGCTTCCTTCCTAAGGGCCAAGAAAATATTCATGTTTCTCCTAGGTACAGACTGAGCCTATAAAATTGAATTTGGGTAAACAGGAATAGCCTATTTTTAACAACACATAAGTCTAGTTACCGGTGTAGAGTGGTCTTTGCTTCCTCTGTGTTTAAAAGAGAGAGTCATGGAATTCCAGGATGGTTCGGTGTCTTGGTTTGAAAAGCCAGGTGTCTGCCTTCGAGGCAGGAACCTCCCTTGAAATGGAAAATGTAAACCCCCTCCCTCCGAATTATTGCAATTTGGAAATTAAGGGGCTCTCAGGCAAAGATATGGGAATAGGAATAACAGTTCTGTACTAGGGGGAAAAAATAGAAATGCAGTAATACAGAGCAACCCTGCCAGAGTCAGAGCAGTCCCTGCCCCCTGTGTGTCAGGGGGTGGCACAGCCCCATCCCATGGGGGCTCAGCCCTCCTGCAGTGCCAGCTGTGGCTCTGCTGCAGCAGGGATCCTGCACAAGGGGGGAGTTTTCCTCTGCAGCTCCAGGGCTGCTGGAGATGGGCCTGGGCTCCCTCTGGCAATGCAGGGCAGCAGAAAGCTGCTCCTCTGGCAATGCACTGGGCAAAGGCTGCTGGGCTGTGCCAGCACCTCAGATTGGATCCAGGTAGGAATGCTTGGCTCCTCCCCTGGGCGGAGCATCTCCCCATGGGATGCTGGGATTGGATCAGCCCTGCAGGGACACTCAGTGGCCATGGACAGCAGAGATCTCCTGGAGGGAGGATTGGCTGTGGGAGAGAGAAAGAAAAAACTGCCCCATGGACAGCAGAGAACTGCCCCAGCTCTGACAGATGCTAATTGAACACACACCCCCTGCCACATCTTGCAACCTGAGACTTTTGGGTTGGGAGGAATCTTAAAACTCATCTCACTCTACCCCCTGCCATGGGGGGACACCAAGGGACACCTTCCACTGTCCCAGGTTGCTCTAAGCCCCTTCCAGCCTGGCCTTGGACACTTCCAGGGATCCAGGGGCAGCCACAGCTTCTCTGGGCACCCTGTGCCTGGGCCTGCCCACCAAAAGGACATCTTTTTTCCAGCCTTTTCCCTCTGATTATCCCAGTTTCTCCAGCGAGACTGCAGAGGGGCCTCACCTCATCCTCCTACAACAGTACTCATCTCACCCAGTCTCAGACACTGAGAATGTAAATGTGAACTGATTATTCCAGGTTATTTTCACAGTCACAGACAGCACTAAATGCAATCTGCCTGACATGATTTGGATGTCTATGGAGGACAAGATATTAATTTCCTCAGGGTGTCCTCCTCTCCACCATCATCTCTGAAAAGAGGGAAGGATGAGAGCTCAGCTCTGGATGTTTGTTGGGGGTGAATTTCCACACACTTCACACATTGGGTTATGAATGCCTAACACAGGCTGGGCAAGCTGGAAAAGTGAACTCCCACTGTGGTTAATCACCAGCCTAAGGTAATTGGTCAGCTTACCCTTGCAGTTCTTGTTAGAACCTCCTTTGTGCTGTGTTGTGGTAGGAGACCAAAGCCAAACCCTGTCTCTTTTAGTGACTTCAAAGGCAAGTGTGAGGTGGAGTTTGTTAAAGACAGAATTTAGAAGTTTAGACATCAACATGTCGGCGTCCAGGTGCAAACTGGATGTTTCAGCTTCCTTTGGGGTCAATAATCACCTAAAAAGGGAACCTTTCAGTCAGTTTAGTCCATTGAATGGCTCTTTAGAGTAGAGTACTGGCCAAGATCCTGCATAAATTCACACAGTTCAAGGCTCAGTTGTGCTTCCCAATAAGAGGAGACCATAACCAAGTAAGATCCTATAATTAATATAATATATAATAATAGAATAGAATAGAATAGAATGTAATATAATATAAAAATGTAATATAATATGATATAATATAATATAATATAATATAATATAATATAATATAATATAATATAATATAATATAATATAATATAATATAATATAATATAATATAATATAATATAATATAATATAATATAATATAATAATCTGTGGTTTTAAGTATTTGCAGTGAAGGGTCAGAAGTTAGATCAGGCCCTGTGGGCCCCAGCAAAGGCACAGGAGGAGCAGGCAGGAGCTGATGCCCAAGAAGTTCCACCTGAACATGAGGAAGAACTTCTTCCCTGTGCAGTGACTGAGCCCAGGATTGTCCAGACAGGGCATGGAGTGTCCCTCACTGGGGATATTCAGAAGCAATCTGCACAAACCCCTGAGTAACCTGCTCTGGGGGGCTCTGCTGGAGCAGGAGGTTGGACCCCACACCTCCAGTCTCCCTTCCAGCCTTCCCCAGTTTGTGATTCCCTGATTCCACACCTCAGGAGCTGCCAGCTGTGACACGGGGACACTGAAGGCATGGCAGGGGGAGGCTGCCTGGGCAAAGGGAACCAGATTCTTTTGTGTGGAGAAATGAATCAAGCCCTGAAATCAAATAAGATAAATCCCAGACAGACCAGATACCTGATTTTGGCTGACTTTTCACATTCGTCTTCAGTAAGAGGAGTCCCTTGCCATGTGTTTCTCAAAGATTAATTGAATTGCAAAGCCTGGCTTCCTTTATCAAAGCCTATTTTCCTTTTTACCTAACTCCTTACCTAAACCTATAGTCCCCACCATCCCAGGCTGCTTTCCCTCAGGACACAGAGCTTCTTCTGTAGTTGTATCATCTGGTGGAAGATTTCACTTCTTCTATTTAAAGCAAATTCTTTAATTTCACATAGAGAAAAAAAAATAGTCTTTTGCTGAGGGGAGATTATCATAAGAATTTTGTTTCTTGCTTGTTGCATTTTTTCATATTACAACGAACCACACAAGTGAATCTTCCATTATTTATGGTTGGACTCACAATTAAAAAGGATTTATGTCCATGATTTTACAAGCATATTGTGACTCCCTTATTAAAGAGCTCAGAACATGTAAAGAATCACAAAGTTTATCCTTGAGTTTTCTGGGTGTGGTAAAACACCCACTACTAAGAGAAAACAGTTTCTGTGGTGATTTTAAAGATGGATGTCAATACAAAAACAATTTGAAACTCTGGGAAGGAAGGTTAAAAAGCAGATTTGTGACAAGAGCTGGTTCAGGAGATCTGTGGGATCTCCAGAACTTTCCTGTTGGTGGGAAGCCAGAGTTCCGTGCTGCCAAAAATGACGGGAGATCAGCTGTTTCTGGGCCCCCGTGTGTTACTCTTCACCTTAACCATTAGGAAATGTCCTCAGCTCTGTTATTGATGAGACAAACCTTCCTCTGAGCAATGAACAGAAGGCTCTTTCCACCACTGTTTTCTCTAAAAAACAACAAAGTTCTTGGTGTGTTCCAATTCTTCCTGTCATTCAACACAACTTATTTTTTTAGCATTTCTCCCTAGAGTCTCAGCTTTGTGGAAATATCCCACTTTGCTCAGTTCAACCCAAACCCCAAACTGTTGGGAAGGGCCAATTTCTAAATAGTCATGGGACAGTGTAAATAGAGACATCCAGGAGGGCAATTAGCTAAGGATTGATTGCCTTTTGATTAGCTAAAGATTGCACACAGAGCAAGATTGCAAGATATAAATACTCTTTTTTTTTTAATACCTGTTATTTAGTGGTTTTATTACCTGTTATTAGTGGTTTTGGTTTGTTAATTTGAGATTTTGTTAATTTTGAGGTTTCTTGGTTAACGAATTAAAGAGTGTGGTGGGTTTGGTGCTGGTTAATTACTAATGTATTTACTTTTTGTTGTGAGACAGGTTTAGGAGAAAGGTAAAGTAGGTTTAAAATTTTGAAAAGGTATAAAGAAAAATGTATTAATAGCAACTGAATGAAAGAGTAATAACAATTAGAATAATTTTTTTTAATACTTCCCTTTTTTATATATATATTTTATCACTGATAATGCAGAAGCAAAAAAAAAAAAAGAAAAATGAATAAACAAACCTAAAATTTTAGTAAGTTTACTTTTTTTAAAATAGTCTTCTCTTTAGTTTACTTATGGAGAGAAGTTTAGTTTACTTAGGGAGAGAATTTGTTATGAATAGTAGTAAAACCATGACATTTAAAAAATAATGTAAAATATCTAAACAGAAGTAAATAGAGACACAAGTCTGATGTATCATCAACCATCATTCCTCACTGATTAATTCATTCAGCCATTCATCCCTGATCCTAGAAAGAAGGAGGTTCTTCTCTCCTTCTTGAAGTTTTTTGTGATATATTTGTACACCTGAAATTCTCAAGCCATACTTTTATTTCCAATGAAAAAAGAGAACATACTTAAGCATCTCTTTTTCATGAAAATTTCCTGATTTTTATTTTACCATTTACCAACTTTCATTTTACCATTAGTCCAACCAGATCCTTTATGCATCTGCATTCCTTACAAAAGGAATCCAACACATAAATCCTTTATGTGATCTGCTCACTGGAGACTCATTATTCTGAGTGTTGGCACTCAGGAGAATGAAAGAAAAAGGAAATCATTGCAGGAACCAAAATCTTAACCACAAGGGAAACTTTGTGAGCTCAAGGCCAAGCACTGCAAGTTGTACATAGGGGAAAATAATTGATTCCATTTCTGAGAGGGCAAAATATTGTAACTAAAGATTTCTGAGTCAGAACCCTCAAATGAAACAGGATCTTGTCTTGCAGTGATGAAACTTCCTTGTAGGTCTTCCAGCTCAAGCTGTGGTCATCAGAGCACTGGTGTTTGCCCAGAAATGGAATTACCTCAGGGAAACAGGAGGTCCCTCAGTCTCCGGTACTAAAATCAAAACCAAAACCAGGGAATTCAACCACAAAGTGGTTTTGGTTTTGTTTTTTAAGAGAACAGTGCAATAGCAAGTGTAATCAGAGACTGAGCCTACTTCATGCAATATTCCGTTGAATAATGTGAGAAAATTCTTCTTGCAAAACCCCAATGAAAAGAGCTGGGTGAAAACCACATCAGCCTTAGGACTGATCTGTACTGAAAAACTCACAAACAGAATGGGCATAAAAATTAACTCAGGGTTACAACTGATTTACACCTAGGAGGGCAGGAATAAATAAATGTTTCATGAAGCACAGACAGGGGAAACTTTGAGATTTAGAGCCTTTGCCTATTCAAAGATTCTATTGTGTTAAATTCTTTTATTTGTCAAAAAATCCTTTTATTTTTAAAGACAGTTTTTTTTGCTTTCCTCCTCTTTCTCCACCAGTATGTCAAAAACTGTAAGAAAAACTCTGGAATTATAGTAGTCAGGCCAGAAAACATAAACTCATAAATTTCCTCTTGAAAAGGGATAATTCCATTTATATTTTTAATAGAGAGTTTTCTGTGCTGAGCAGTTTGTCATTTGTACACATCCACTGATCTCCTTTTCCTGGTTGTTGATTTTGTATAAAGAGATTTTAATTCTCCCAGATGAATTATTTGAAAAATTGGTGAATAATTCTTGCATACTGACAAAATAACTGTGACTTGAAGCTTCAGGCCCGTGGTACCTTTACATGCTCTGATCACACCAACTTTGCTTATGCTTTTGGTTTTCTGATGCAGAAATTATAGTGATTATTTCAATATTTGGCCTTTTTGTATGTGTGTGTATGTGTGTGAAATGATGAAAGTGGTTATTTCCCTGAGTTTACTTCTCTCCCAGGTAAAATAATTGTGAAAAATGAAATCAGAAAACAAGATCACAAAATCCCTGCAACAGTGGTGGTGAAAAGAAATCCTGTAATCTGTGAGGAAAGTCAAGATTTACATACAGGGCAACTGAAATATCAGGAATTCAGGATGGTGATGGTGCAAACAGATTAAAGAATGAAATCAGACACCAACCTTTACAAACACCTCCTTTTAGCACCAGTCAATGTGAATTTCTAGACACCAAATGGATCAACAGCCACCCAAATGTGTTGGGCCTAAACCTTTGTGCTGAAAGTGACTGGCCAAGGGAAAAAATCACAAAACTATTCAGATTTGGCCCAGAATATTTTTCAGGAGCTGCTGAGCTGCAGATTTGCTGGAAGTCAGCCGGGTATTCTTGGAAGGATCACTGCATGTTTGTGATGTTCTTTTACCTTTTTGCTACAACCACAGTTTTCATGTTCTAAAGCTTTAAAAAGCAGGAAATAAACAAAAAAAAACAAAAAAAATCCCTCACCCAACAACCAACAAACCAATGTAGGTTCTCATTTTAAACATTTCAGGACTGGAAGGTTGATTCTGCTATTGAAATAAAAAGCTCTTGGAGCAATAATGTTTTGTTGTAATGGTTGCCATTAAGAGCCCCCTGATTTTTTCTCCGAGATGTTATTAAGGGAATAACAACATAACAACACTCCTATTTACACTTGCTGCTGGATCTAATCCTGGCTGGAAATACTAACAGCAAATCAAATTACACACAGAGGTAGAAGGTGGGCGAGGATGAATGCAGAAAGCAACGTGGAGTTTTCCACATTGGCAGTTTATTCCTGGAATTGCTTTTCGAGCAGGGGGATAAATCTTGAAAAGAGCCATGATTACATCCTTGGCCTGAGCACACATCCCCAGAGCTCTTCCTGGAAGCCATAGCACCTCAATTCAGGCTGAACCCAGGTGATTGGTGGGTTATTTCTGCAGCTCCTATTACAAGAGGTATAAACTATCAGCTGCAAATAAAATTCTCTTCCCAGAGGGACAAAAACAGCTCCTGTGGCCTCTGCTAATTAATAGATGGCAGTGAGCTTGGCATGGAGGGCTTAAATGTTTCCTCCTAATGCAGGGCTTGTTGTTATTATTGTTTCTCCTCCTGACAGGGAAGGCTTATTATAGTGGAAAAGCTACCAAGGTAGAATCACCGTAATTAAAAAGACATTTCATGGAACACGAGGCAGCAAGAGGGAGATTGTCTTTTTTTTTTCTTCTGGCTAAATGAAAATACTTTGTGGCCTGAAGTTCTTTCATACTGGACATGAGCCAGTGCTGTTGGTTGGGAAGAAAAAAAGAAAAGAGTGTGGAAGTCCAGGCACCACAGAACTGAGATTTTTGAAGTGAAGGGGCAGAAATTATTGGTTTTCCATCTTGCTGTTGTTTCTTAAAAATGGAAAAGATATTCAGGCTGGCCTGGTTGGGTTTCTTCCCTTCCAACACACCACTGAACCAAAAAATCCCAAATCTTAAATAAGTAGGAATAGTATGCTTAGGTTTTATGAAATCTCCATTTTTTTAAGTGAAGTTCATGGAAAATCCCAAATTGCCTGAGGTAACATGGTAAATATCAACACAGTAAAAAAGAAACCATCCCCAAAACCCTCTGTGATGTTTTTGTCACCTTAATTTATCTCCTTATTTCTCTGCAAAGCTAGAACAGGTAAGGAGGGACCAAACACTGAAAAGTGTAAGAATATAAATGCCACACTTATGTGAAAACAGAGGCAAGTCAAGCCCTTGGAAAAGTGTTTGGAGCTAAGAAAAGTGCAAGAAAAGCAACGATTTATTGGCATGCAGATATTAATAGAAACCACATGGACAGATTTTAGGTCTCCATTAAAATCTTCCCCTTCATTATGGCACCCATACAGAAATGTGGGTACACTAAGAAATGTTGGTGTAATGCACATTTATAAACTTATTATAAAATGTTTGTAAAAAGCCAACTCTTTAAAGAACTGCTGCCGCATAAATTTAAATGAGAATCCCATGTGAAATGAAAAAAGAACAGACAAAATGAAGTCAGAAATAAAAGAATTCTAAACAATGTTTGGGGCTTGTTCTTGGGTTTGTTTTGTTTTTGTTTTTTTTTCTTGTTGGGTTTTTTCCTTTTGTTTTGGGTTAGGGCTTTCTTTGAGCAGAACCAATTACCTTATTAAAAAAAAAATATATAATCAGGTTTGATTGTTCTTTGGACTTCTGAGAAAGGGTAGAACATCCCCAAAAAGTGTTTGCTCACACTTAGAATCCAACATTTGCAACCAGACCAACAAGGTGATGTTTGTAGAGACACTCTGGTCTCTGCATTGCTCATAACTGTGCCTCAAAGAATTAATGTCATTCCCATGGAATATCCAAAGCTGGACCTGAAGGCGGTGGAAATTGGTTATTTCCTCATGGAATCCTGAATTCTGGAAGCAGAATGCCATGAGATGAAGGCAATCTGTAATTATAAATTAAGTGTCCTTTCAGTCTCACTCCACTTCCAAAACAATCATAATCTGTTTTTTAAAATTAGTTGAAAATTTTCCAAATAGGTGTAACTTTTTTCTCCCCAAAATGCCAAGATTTTATGTGTGTGATTTTTATGAGTTTTTTTTACAAAAAATTTAGATGCTTTACTGAAACCCTCCAAGTCAAAACAAAAAAAATAAATTATTTCTTCAGCGAATTTGATAAAATAATCCATTTTTCTTTTCCCCAGGCAGCTACTTAAAGAATAATTCAAGTGCCTAAGGATGGACATCTGGCCTCATTTGAGATTTTTGGGGACATTCTGCTTGGTCTTCAGCTGCTGCTCCAGGCAGACAAAATCTATGAGCAAAGTACAGCTCTGCAAATAGTGATATGGAGCATCTGAAAATGAAATCCTTCTGTGAACACTTCAGTGGCTTCATGGAGGAGGAAATGTGTGATTTCTGTACATCTCTGTGCCCTCAATGGTTTTCCCCTCCAAAAAGTTGAAATCCGATGTCCTTCTTCAGTCACTCTTGAGAAAGTGACAATCTAGATGAAATAATAAAAATAAGGTTTTATAGAGTGGAGCATGAACTCTTCATCACTTTTTATTGTGCATGAACAGTGCATGAGACCAACCCTTAGAAGAAATCACCTGATAGTTCAAATTTTCTGGCTCATTTTCATTAAAAATAAAAAAAAAAATAAAGTCCTTCACTAGGAAACAGTGAAGGAAAGTGATCACAGATCAAACTTATCACAGATCCACCTTCATTATTCTGGATCTAAAAGATCTGAACACTGAGTAAAAGATGATTTTTTAATGCCCTGCTGGCACAGAAAAAGATCACATAGCACTGTTGTATATGTCAGTAAATAAAGCTTTGTCTGTCAACAGTAATTTAGTGTTTGGTCCTCACATTTTTATAGCTTTTCTTTGAAATGCAACTCTCTGGAATATATTAATATTCTTATGAGCATCTCTAGCCCTTGGAGACATCAATTATGCCTTTCAAAACTCTGGGAAAAAAATAAAATAAAATAAAATAAAATAAAATAAAATAAAATAAAATAAAATAAAATAAAATAAAATAAAATAAAATAAAATAAAATGTGCTAACAATACAACCCTTCCCAAAAGACCAAGCCCTTTCTACCCTTGCCAGCTTCACATCCTGTTGGTTCTTGGCTTCTTTTCTCTGTCAGGGTTGGTTGAGACAGTATCTCATGTTTAGACTCAGGTGTTTGTTATTTCTTATCTATATTAAAGTCTTACAAGCTGTGAGTTTTGTAGTATTTCACTAATAAGGTATAACAACTACCCACTGCCCTAAAACTTCTATCTCGTTTTATATTTATCATTATAGTATAGAACTTTAAACTACAAGTTTTTTACTACATAATACTACACACTTCTAATTCAACTACACAGCTATAATCCTAGTTTTATCATCCAATTTTTAAAGCATTCTCTACAACCTCAGATCACCTATAATATTCTCTTATATGTCTGTATCTTTCATCACAGAAAATTTAAAATTCTCAGTATCCAAGATTCTAACATCCCAAAGAGTTTTCTGGCAGCATTTCCAACTCTTTCCCCTCTCTCTCTCCCTGGCTGTGTGGCACTAGATGGAGCTGCAGACCTGCTGGAGGCTGCGTGCTCCATCCCTCTCCTCCTGCCCACAGAGGGACCCCGAGCTCTTCGCATCTCCCACCAGCCCATCCAAGCCAAAATTCCCTCCGGGATTTGGAGGCGTGGCACAGGCAGTGGCTTTGATTCCGTCCCTCTGATATATGGCCCTCTCAAAGGGGAGTTTTTAAAATTTATTCATTTATTTTTTAACTGGGTTTTGAGAAATGAGAATTTTGGAAGGAGGTAGAGATGGGATGGTCAAAGGTGGGCAGCAAAGAGTTTGGGAAGGTTTTTGTGCCGTGGTTTAACCAACCTGGCAAATAAGGACCAGGCAGGTGCTCATGCCCTCCTTCCCCTGAGATGGGGAGAAGAATCAGGAGAGTACAAGCCAGAAAACTCATGGGTGGAAAAAAGGATGGTTTACTACCAGGAAAGGCAAAAGTCCCATCCACAAGCAAGGTCAAACAAGGAATTCATTCCCTGCTCCTCATGAGCAGGCAGGGGTTCAGCCACTCCTGGAAATCAGGGATCCATCAGCTGTAAGAGTGACTTGAAGGCAAACGCCATCACTCCAAATTCCTTCTCCTCTCCGCCAGGTCTATAAGCTGAGCATGCTATAAGGTGTGGGATATCCCTCAAATCAATTTAGATCAAAGCTGTCCCTGCTGTGTCGCCTTAAACCTCTTGTGGAGCACACGCCTCCTCGCTGGGTCAGAGACAAGCGGAAAAGGCCTTGAGGCTGTTCAACTCAGCCATGACAAAAACATCCCTGCGTTACCACAGCCCCACGGCAGAAAGGAAATCAAATATGTCCCAACCAGATCCTGTGGAAACCCATGAGCCTATTGAGGAGCAGGCAATGGCAACGCCCTGGAGAGATGCAAGGTAAGTTCTGGGCATTCCCCAGAGGATAGGGTGAGGACAGAGGCTTCTCCCATGGTGCTCTGCAGCACTATGATAATTAAGTTAATTAAGAGGTTTCTCCCATGGTGCTCTGCAGCACTATGTTAATATGCCCCCATTTTATCCTCCCCATTGGCCCACTGGCCTTCCCTACCCCTTTTTACCCTTATATGTTCATGTTCTAGTAAATTCTCCCCGCCATGTTTTCCCATTGGTTTGTGTAACCCCGCCCATCCACCCTGGCATTCCCTATTGGTCCCTTCCCTGTGAACTGCCCCTGAGCCCTCAAACCATTGGATCCCTGATGCGCTACTCCTCCTCCTCTTTCCCTGGGTTTATACCCTGGACCCTGCTTTGTCTTTGGGTCTTGGATCCCTTCAGATCCCAATAAACTCCCATTGGACCCCAATAAACCCTCGTTGGAACCCCATGCCTGGACCCTCCCATTCCTTCCCAGGCAAGCTGTTCTGTGTGGGTGGGTGTCTGTCTGGCTGTCTGACTGTGTGTGTGTGTGCTTTCATGGCTCCTGCTCGTTGGCACAAGATGCTCCTGGGGAAGGTTGCGTTCACCACCACCATGGACCACAAGACCCAGCACCCTGTGCTGAGCACGGCTTTGGGATGCTTTCCCCAGGTCAGGAGTGCAAAACCAGAATTGCTGAAGTTCACAGAATTCCCAGAATGACCAGGTTGGGAGAGACCTTCAAGACCATCCAGTCCAACCCAGCCCCAACAGCTCAACCAAACCCTGGCCCCCAGTGCCACATCCAGGCTTTGTTAAACACACCCAGGGATGGGGACTCCACCACCTCCCTGGGCAGCCATTCCAGAACTTTCTCACCCTTTCTGTAAAAAACTTTTCCCTGCTATCCAGCCTGTATTTCCCCTGGTGCAGCTTGAGGCTGTGTGCTCTGGTTGTGTCAGTGCTGCTGGAGAAAGAGCCCAGGGCCAGCTGAGCACAGGCCCCTTTCAGGAGCTGCAGAGAGTGATGGGGGCAGCCCTGAGTCTCCTTTGCTCCAGGCTGAGCACCCCCAGCTCCCTCAGGGCTTCCTCACACGTTTGAGAAGCTGCATTTTGCAGAAGCACAGGAGAGAGATGGATCCCTCCTCACTGCTTCCCAGCTCCAACATGGCTGTGGGGACAGCCCTGAGATGCCATCCCAACACCTCTGATATTCCCTTCTCTCTTCTCCCTCATTTTTCAGCAAGTTACAGACCCAGCTCCTGTGGTTTAACACTTGCCCTGAGATCCTTTGCCTGTGCTCAAGGTCTCCTGAAATTCCAGATTCTCTCCCAGACAAATACTGAGCCATCCCAGAACTGTCCCATCCCAAACCAAAATGTTTTATTGATGGTGGCTGCTCATAATTTTTAGATTTCCTGGCATGTAGTTAAGGGAACTCGATAGGAGATGGAGCAGCTTCAACAAGGGACCCACAAAGTGATCAAAGCTGTCAGGTACCATCCTAATAACACCATGTAGGATGATAATAGTATCCAAAATGGTGATTCTACAGCAATTTTAAAAGTGTATTTCCCATTTCCAAGGTAATTGAGGCAGATGTGCTTCCTCCTCATCAGCATGGGATTAAATGCTCCAAGCAATCCATATACCTTGTATAGATCACCATCTAGAATTTAAGTTATATAAAATATGTCTCTGTGCATTTTAATCCAATTTTAGACACACTTTAGTTCATATTTGCCTTCCCTTGAAAATAAACTCTGCCATGTTTGCTGCCTATTCAGTCACTAATTAGTTAAGCGAATTAATTGACTCTACTGTCTATCACTCTCCAAAGCCAGACAAACATGACAGCTCTTGGGGAAAAACTGATTTTTCTTTTGATCTTTATTTAGAGTGATTCCAGTTTAACTTTTGGATTAATGTGTAGGAATCCTCCTTTTGTTTCAGGCCATTTTTTTTTCCTCTGAGTTCATTTGCTACAGGTGCCTGCCTTGATGAGGTGTGGCTTTGAAAAGGGCAGATTTGTGAGCAGCTGCCTCACATGTCCATGGTCTGTTTTGTGGGTAATGGCAACATGAAAACTCTGACCTTGGCCAGCAGCAGGATTGCTTCTGGATTTAATGGAGAAAAGCCTGGAAAGGGAGGTGGCACCTTTCATTAGAGTGGCAGACAATGAAAGAGGGGAAAAAGCAAAGCACAGTTTTTTCTTCATGTCTGACAGAGCAGAAGCCACAATGTTCCACCTAATCTGAGCTTGGGGAACTGCTCCATGTTTAATTTTGTGCTGATCAGGCAGAACATAACTAAAAGGAGACCTTGGGAAAAGGGAAAAATCATTATTTGATGTGTAAATATTTCTTTATTTACTTGCTGATTAATTAAATGTCTGGAATTTAATTTCCCCCTTAAAAATCTTTATTTTTGTTATATATTTGGGATAGATAATGTCATTAATCTATTTAAATCAGCCCAACTTTGGTCTCCAGGCTGGGCCACCAGGGCTGGTTGCCACCAGGCCTAATAATTCCTTAATATCACAGAATTGAAGAATTTAATTCTGTGATAAAAGCATTTAAATTCCTGGGATGGAAAGTCCTTTGGACAAGGAAATAATGAATCCTAGAAAGAAAAGTTCTGTGGGAAAGGAAAAAGGAAAGGAAAAAGGAAAGGAAGTCTTTGTGTGTGAGTTTTTTTGTGGTTTTTTTTTTTCTGTTTGTGTGTGGATGGAGATCTTGTCTGTCTTTGGGACCCTTCACCAAATCCTTTAACCTAATAATCTTGGCTAATATTTGGAGGCTCTTTGATCTCCCTTAAGCAGCAGGGAACTTTATTTCCTTGGGAGCAGTTTTTCTCTCGGAGCTGTCTGAACATGAAACAGCAAACCCCAGCTCTGAGCAGTCAGTCCAGCAGCAAGTTCATTTCATCAGGCTAATTAAAGGCACAATTTAATAAGCTCACACAAGACATGCTCAGAATGCAAGGATGCTGCAGTCTGTGGGGAGAAGAGTCCATCAAAGGAGTTCTTCAGGAGGGAATAGGGCTTGGTTTGTTAAAACTCTGATGGCACATGTCTGCCCTGAGTGCTGACTCCTTCCTTTAAACCTTCCTTCAGAATGCTTTGGATATCTTTCATTTCGCTGCTCAGTGCTGAAGTAGGAAAATATCCTGTGTCAGGAGCCTTTCCTCTCATTAAAAAGTGATTTTTGCTTTAGTGCAGGGTGACCACTGATGGCAGAGGGAGCAGAATTCAGGCCCTAATTACGAGAATCCCATGCTGTGACAAGCAGTGGTTTTGCTTGCAAGCAAGCAGGGATGTTTCAGTCCCGGGGGGGAGGAGGGGGCTGGCAGAGGATGGTGCTGAGACAGAGCTCAAGCTGATGAGCTGAATCCATAAACCAGCACAGCTGATTAAAAACAGACTTTTGAGTCTTGATTTGTAATTTTCTTTTAATTTTGTAGAGCTTGCTATGAGATGTTTCTGCTCAGCCATTATCATTTTAATGCTTCTTTTTCTTAAGTGAAAGCAATTTTGAAATTTTGGTTGTTTTTTTTTTTTTTCTCTGCCTTCACATCCCCCTCATGTTTTCAGAAAGCTGATATTTCTTATGGAGATGTAATACTTTTTAGCATAGAATCACAGGTTTGGGTTGAAGGGACCTCAAAGCTCATCTTGTTCCACCCCATGAGCAGGGACACCTTCCACAATCACAAGCTACTCATAATTAGCATAATTAGGGATTATTTATAATTTTTTTTTCCAAACTAATCCTAAATACACTTTGAATTTGAGAAGTAGAATGGGAAAGCAGAATTGATGCACATGTCAGCCCTTACTGACAGAGAAGGGGCTCATCTCCTCCTCAGCCCAAGGCACAGTATTTGTCCTTCCCAGGGCTTTGATGCTTCTTTCACAGGAGCTGACAATTATTTTATCTCCAGATGTTGACAGACCTTGAGTCCAGCATGTGAAGTGGCCACCAAGCAGCTTTTTGCTGCTGTTACAAAGCAAGATATGAATTTCTTCAATCCTGCAGAGTAAATCTCAATGCAAGACACAGAGCAGCATCAGGTATGTTTTTAGAACAACACCAAATGTGCCCTACACATTAAAACTGGGCAGTTTAAAACCATTCCCCTTGGTCCTATGATTATCAGCCCATGTAAAAAGTCATTCCTCCTGTTTGTAAGCCATTTTTATTTACTGGAAAGACAAAATGAGACCTCCCTGGATCCTTATTTTCTTCAGGCTGAGCAGTGGCAGCTCTCTCCACAGCAGAGGTTCTTATTGCTCTTGCCCTGACAATAAACAGCCCACACAGTTTCTGTTTTGTACAGTGTTGTTCTCCTAAACATCTGTTGCTTAAAAACCAACATAAGTCAACCGAGATTTTTCTCTGCCATCCCCACTCGTTAAGAAACATCAGAGCTGCTGCTAATGGCTCTGCCCTTTTGTTTTGCTCTCATTCAGAGAATTCAGGCTCCTGTGCCTTTTGCTGTGCAGCATCCCAGCTGGTGACCCAGATTAGCTGGCTTGCTCCCAGCCTTATCTCATTTCTACCTCCTTGGGATAAAACAGCCACTTTTGTTAAGGGCATTGTATCTCTGCTGCACCATGAGCAGGCTTCTGCTGGGAGCTGCAGGAACTTCCCAGAATTAGCAACAATTTTTTCCCCAAATAAAATCCTGGGGTGTTGGAACCCTGATTACTGAGAATTTTAGATTTTCTGTGCTGCCAGGCACTGAGCCCCAAGAGAACACTGAGGGTCGTGGAGAAGTTTCCAAAATGGAATGATAGAACTGGGATTGTGGGTGTGGAGTTTGGATAGAAGTGTGTGATATCACAGGGTGGGAAACCCAGAGCTTAAGGGTTTAGAATACAGGAATGGATATAAAGCAAGATGGAGGTTTTGGGGTGGAGGCTGATCCTGCTTCTTCTTCTTCTTCTTCTTCTCCTTCTCCTTCTTCTCCTCCTTCTTCTTCTCCTCCTTCTTCTTCTCGTTCTCCTTCTTCTGCTTCTTCTTCTCCTCGTTCTCCTTTCTGCTCCTTCTTCTTCTCCTTCTTCCCTTCTTCTTCTCCTGCTCCTTCTTCTGCTTCTGCTTCTTCTTCTTCTTCTGCTTCTCCTTCTCTTTATCCTCCTCCTCCTCCCCCTCCTTCTTCTCCACCTTCTTCTCCATGGGTTTGGGTGGTTTTGTGTCATTGGATAAAAAAGTCCCCATTGCAGCCATGGGTGGTTGGTTATTGGGTTAAAAGTGAAAATAATTTAGGTGTAATTTCTTAATTGGACAATTTATCCTTAAAAGGCCTTGTAGAGAGAGAGATGGGCTCCATTTTTAGTTTGATGGAGTGAAGTGCTGCAGAACTCAGGGGTTTGTGAGATTGTGACATAGACAAGAACTGATAAACATCTGAGTCCCAACATGAAACACCATCTAAGGCATTTAATCCTGACTCTGGCAAAAAGAAGTTAAGACTGGACACTGGGGAATTTTCAGAATAATTATCATCCCTGGAAGTGTCCAAGGCCTGGCTGGATGGGGCTTGGAGAAACCTGGGATAGTGGAAGATGTGCCTGCCCAGGGCAGGGTGTGGAACAAAATGGTCTTTAAGGTGCTTCCCAACCCAAACCATTCTATAATTCTTTGATATTAAGGAATTATTAGGCCTGGTAATTTGTGCCTGTCTCCCAGTGAGGCTGAGGGAGGGACAGCAATGATTTCCATCCCAGCACTGCAATGTGGACACCCTGTTAAATTCAGTAGAGTCAAACCAAGCAGCTTTCAGCAGACATCCACCACTCCACTGCTGCAGCTCAGCCCCACATCCAGCTTTGGCATTTAGATCCCTCAGCTTCCTCATTCAGCCAAGGAAGGGATCTTTGCTCTCCACGAGCTTCTAAATCTGTTATACTATTTTTTTTTCAATTTAATTCTTTTTAAATTAACTTGCTCCATTTCCAGCTTTTCATGAGTGTTTTTTTCCCCCTCCAGTTGCATTTACATCTCTGACCCAGGGATCTCCCACTTGCAGCCCTCCTCAAACATTTATATTCTGCCCTCGCCAGAGGTTGTGCTCATTCCCTTCCAGGTTTGAACAAGGCTCAGGGATGATTAGCGTGTTGCAGATGCAAGAATGGATTAATTATTGTATTTTCCTCTTTACCTCCTGAACAAGAGTGCAAAGATACTTCCTTACAGGCAGACCTTTGCTGTAGTCAGGTTTCTGAGTGTTTGCTTAGTTATTCTTTGCCTTTCCACCCCCAGAGTATCTGCTATAATAAATACTGGATATGAGAGAAAGAAACCCTGCATGAACCTCAGGAAGAACCCTAAGGATACGCAGGACTCTGACCTTGGGCAGGTAAAATTTAGAGGAACCAGTTTGGAGCTTGGATTTGACTTTGACATCTCTCTTAAAGGACTTTCTTAGCCCTGCTAAGATCACAGCACATTATTTACTTGTTTTTTCCTATAGTTTGGGTCCTCTTGGAGAAAAACACTTTTTTTCTGGGGGAAAAAAAAAATAAAGTAACTGCAGGATTTAAAATCTTGATGATGAAAAACTCCTGCAGCTGAACTGTTCCAGCCACAGGGTCACAGGGCATGCAGAAAAAAGACTGAGCAATGTTCTGTTTTCATCAAATGGTGTTTTACCGACAGCTTCAGAGAAAAAAACAAGCCTGAAGGAAGCTTTTCTGAGGCTGAGAACAATTAATAAATAATATAAATCTGGCATTAAGGTCGCTGGAATGATGGGCACATCTCCTGTTTAATTGGCATGTTAAATATCCTTCCTTGCACTCTACATTGGGCCCCACGTGAAGGCCTCCCCTGGCCTGCAAGTCCTTGTGGCTTGCTTCTAAAACTCTGAATTTTAAAACTCTCCTCTAAATTTTATTTAACTTTTTTCTATATATTTCTGCCATTTCTTATTTATCTGAACAAATAAATGCTTAAGTGGGATAGTGGAAAGAGCAGCAAGGGGTTGGAATGAGGTAGTCTTTAAAATCCCTTCCAACCCAAACCCAGACCTTCAAGCCTGGCTTCTTTTTTTTTTTAACCTAGTTAGTTTTAACTTTTTACAAATCAGAAGCTGCAGGTCCTTTCCTATTCTACTTTGTCTTTCTTTTTAATATTGCTGCAGATATTGGCATTCATTCAATTAACCCAAACTCAATTTGATCTTACTAGATTGATTTTTCTCTTAACTGAATGGAACACTGGGAAAATATTTGTGGAGCTAAAATAGATCTACGGGGACATGCTGGAATATCCATACAATCTTCATGTATTTTATCAGAACTGTCAGTTCTTCTTATCTAATTCTGACACTTACGTGACCTCATTATTGAGGGATCTGAGCATTTCAGGCTTTTTTTTTTATATTTATCTTGACAGCTTCTTTAAGGGATGGGGACATAATATTATCCCTCTTCTACAGCTGGCTGAAACCCATGAGATCAAGCCTGGATTTATTAATTTCTGTTAAGGAATGTTGAACCTGCTGTGTTTCCCTGACTCAGCTATTTAGGGACCACAGGGCAATTAAGAAGCAGATTCTTAAAGGTAACTGAGTTTTTTAAATACACAATACTGAAACATACAGAATTTATTGGAAATAAGTTGATAATCCTGTTTTTTTTTTTAAGGGTATTTTGGAAATGGGATTAAATAATTTTACTAATTTTAATAATTTTGACTCAGGTCTTATAAAACTGCACAAGGAAGCCCTGCATATTCGCTGATTTCCACAGAATATTGTCTGCAACTACTTTAAAACTTCAATTTCTGCTCCATAAAAATGAAACAAAATTAGGGTCCTAACTGATTTCCACAGAATATTGTCTGCAATTACTTTGAAACTTCACCTTCTGCTCCATAAAAATGAAACAAAATTATGAGAACACCTGAAACAGTTATTACAGTTTTTAGGGTTATTAGGCTGTTTCCAACAAATTTAAAAAAAAAAAAAAAAACAGGCAACTGTCTTGACTTTCTCTCCTAAACTGTAATTTTCTGGAAAACAGCAATGAGGTGACACATGGATGAGGAGGAAGCTTTCATTGCTATTTCTATTTTGAGAGTGGACATCAGACCCTTCTTTCTCTGCCTCTTTCACCCACGTGCAGCTGTGGCTGTTCAGTCCTTGATAAAACAGAAACAGGATTTACAGCAGTGCCTGTCTCACCAAAACACTGATTTTTAACTATTTAAAGCTGTTTATTGCTGCCCCTATCGTGCTCAGCACACTTTTTCTCTAATGTCTCACCTCAATTAGTGTTTTTTAGCCTGCAAATTCCTCTTGCTTGCTCTGTGTTTGCAGTGGCTGCACAATGAAGTGCAAATTAAATTTAAATGCCTCCTGCAAGTTGTCGGCATTTTGGGGTTAATGGTGGAGGTTTAATCGGCTCTTTTATTCCCAAAAAGAAACTTTTCAACACATTACTCTTTTTTTACTCTGCTACAAAAATGGCTTAGGGGGAACCTTATAATTTTGAGAAAATTGAGCCTCTGCAGCTGCTGGAGCTGACAGTGTCTGACAAATCCTTTTCCTCTGGGGTTGTGTCAATTATGTTGTTACAGAACATGCTGAGCCTGGATACAGCCCAGGTTTTTTTTTGCCTTTTTTTTTGACATGTTTCTAGGAGTTGTCATTTGCAATGATGGATGGAACGGTTGCATTCAGGCAGCACTTTCTATAGAAAGTTGTGCTTTTTGGAGAAAGATCAGTGTTTAATTGCAAGTTGGAACTGTTTTAGCTTTTTCTATTAAGTGATGATGGGATAAAGAGGCCTCTTAAAATCACTAACTCTTGGAGTTACTGCATTAAATAAAGTTTCAGAAAGCTACAGTGCTTTTTTCTACTCTGAACAGACTTAATTCTTCTGGTTTTGCCTCTCTTTTATTTTTTATTTATGTTGATGCCTTGTGCAGGCTGGCCTAGAGCAGAGGCTGGACAGAGCTAAAGAATAAAGCAGGGATTTATTCAAAGGCCTCCATGGATGCACCTTGGGCAGCACAAGAGCCCAGCCAGGGCTGCACCCAAGATGAACCAAAATGGCCCCAAAATGCACCAGCGCTCCCGGGGTCTCTCCCTGGGATCAGTTCTGCTCCATTTGCATCTTGCAGTTCATTGTCCCATTCCAGCTTCAGCCCCTGCAGTCCCACCCTGCTTGTTTTTCTCTCTCCAGCCCACGGTGTTTGTGCTCCTGGGCTGAGATTTGGATCATTTGTCCTTGGTGCCCAGCTGGAGCAGGAATTGTTTTGTCTCCCTGCTCTGTGCACAGAGCTCAGCATGCCCTGATGTGAAGCTCAGACCCACACACTGAAGCAGCACAGAATCTGAAAAATAGAAAAGCTGAAACCTGAGGCATCAATTTTATTTTTCTTAATGGTTTCTTTTTCTATTATAGTTTGTGTTTTGCTAATTGGATCTCTGTAGCTGATAATATTCTGATTAAATGTGTCCTGTGTAACACTGTGAGTATTTTGTGTGAATTCCCAGGGCTTGATCCCATCAATACTTGTAATTTCATTGGGCTTCCTGTGGTTTTTGTGGGCAGTTGGAGGCTGGGATCAAAAATATTCATCAGCTCTTAAATCAAATGTCACATTTTCAGCCTAGCAAACTCTGCAGCACCAGGGCAGATTTCATTACCCCTGCAGCTGAATTATTACATTTTTAATATGGTTTTGGCCACACATTTGAATCAATTCCTGGATTTGTTCACATCAATTAGCACAAGCCATCAGTGATTTTCAAGAAGCAGTTTGGATGATTTCCTGATGGGAGGGAATGGATTTATCCCATTTTAGGTACAGTAAATATGGGGCCACGGAGTCTGAGATGCAGCAGCTCAGCACAGACTCCAGGGACCTCCAGAGAAGAGAAGAGATTTCAGGATTGATGACTTCAGGCTGTCACAGGTGTCTCCACCAAAGCTCATGTTGACTTCACAGTCCATGGGGAGAAAAGGGCATTTTTCCTCCCTTTGCTGACTTATTTTGAACTTCTACAGTAGGATGAGTGAAAAAAAAAACCCATGTGAGAAGTTCCACAGCTCGGGAAAGAGTTGGAAGGGACCCATCAGAGGTGCTGCAGCGGAGTCTCACACTTCCCACCGAGGGTCTGGAGTTGTTTGTGTGACACAAATTACAGCCAAAAAAGTTTATTTCTCCACACCATTCGGGAAGTTAAGGAGAACTTTGGGAATTGTGACTGTTCCTGGTGCTGCCTTCTGCTTGGAATTGAAACTGGTGTGGTTTAGAAAGGTATTTCCTCAAAAGCTGCTCCATTCAAAACATCAACCAGTTTGGATTGGGAAGGACACCCAACTTTGTTAAAGGGATTTTCTGAGTCTCTGCTTTAAGTTTGGAAACAGTCTTAAGGTATTTTATTCCTTTTGCAGCTCTAATTGTTATAAAACATGCACAGCACTGAGCCCCAGGCCACCAGAGTGAAGACAATTCTTCAACAAAGCCTCAGGAAACAAATAAAAATTCTTGCAAAGTGTGCTGTTGTTGGATACAACCTTCCACTGCAGTTCTTTGTCATCTCTGCATGCAATTGCATTTTTCCCGTGACCTTTTCTACTCACTGAGAACTAAAATTTCCTTAGCTTGCTCCCTTTGAAAATTCCTGCTAAGTGCAGAAATATTAAATCCAAAATCAAATTTCTTGGCACCTTTTCTCACCACCACTGAGAGAGCTCTGCAGCTTCTCATGGTGTTTCCAGTTGGACTTTTTCTTGTCTCTATCAGGTATCTCCTCTTGGCTCTTACAGTTGCTCTGTGATTTCATGATGCCATTTAAACCTTCCCAGAACATTCAAGGTGTTAGAAAAGAACACTTCCACTTTGATTTTGGTTTGGAAATGTTGCAGTGGTTCCTGAGGTAAAAAAAAAACAAAACAGTGATTTTCAAATACAGAATTTTCCCTCCTTGGTCCAAGGAAAAAAAACCACAAAAATTAAGTGCTCCTACTCACAGTTAATATTTGGAATGCCAAAGCATGAAAAATTGGTGAGAAAACTGAATATCACATTCATCTAAAATCCTGTCAATCAAACAAAAAGCCAGATGTTTCGAAAAAGCAACATTTTATGGTCCTGTTTCTGTGGATAAACAAACTTCTACCTTAAAAGTAACAGTCCAGGACTCTTGAGAAATTTCATATGATTTTTTCTTGGCTTACAGCAATTTTTCGTGTGACATTTGCAGTATTAGCAACCTTGGTGAACCTGACTCAATGTTTTCCTTCTGGTTTTAAACCTTCTTCATCAGAAATGGCTTTTAACAAAAAGACCTCTTCAGCTCCTCTGTTACCTTACCAAGGACACAAGAAATTATCTGCACCACAAATTATGCCAGGAATTTCTATAAAGGTCTCCATCCTGCTGTGGGTTGGGATACAAAGCTGGGAAAGTTTAATTAAGGCAGAAGATGTGCCTTTAATCACATAAACACACACTCTTCTGATCTCTGGGGACACCCATAAAGGGAGGATATTCAGGCTGGATCATCCACTAAATCCCATAATCAGTGCTGCACATCCTCTCTCCTGGTGCTGGAGCACAGGCATCTGTTGGATTCTGGAACACAAGGCATTGCAAAGACAGAATTAGAAGAAACAAATTTAAAATATTTTTTTCCCCTCCCAGAGAGTCGTTAAACAGGTATGGGTTGTCCAAAAATTTCCCCAATCTTGCATCCAACAGAAAACTGGAACCCTGCAGGGAAATAATTTCATTTTACCAATTTATCTGGCAATATTTGCAGGTAAGAAATGCAAGATTCAATCACTGATATGAGCCAGGAAACGGCACATGGCTTGAATGGGCCAAAAAGGGCCATTTCAAGTAAAACTGGATCATTTATAGCCCCCCTCTGTGGTGGAGGGAGTTTGTAACTCTGTACTGGGAATTGGCTTGTGCTAACCCTGTTTGCCTCCTAAGATCCATCAATGCAAGATAATTCCAGTTGTGGGTGAGGAAAGATCTGGTTTCCTCCAAGCTGACTCCAAGCAGAGTTAGAACCAAGGTTCTCCCTTCTCCTTGAGAAATCTGTCATCAGTAAATCCCAATAAATGTTCATTAACTCCTTGATTCCTGCTGGCAGCCTTAGTCTTCACGTTCTGGGCATTTTGGGACGTTGGAGATTTGAACGTGGTCTATAAATATCCATCATTTATAGATCTAGTGAGGGAAGCTCTTTAATGAAGTAAATTGGATTGAAATGTTGAGATTCCTCTCATTTGACTTGAGGGATGTGCAGCTGGTAGCTCAGTTGTTCCCCCTGGGAAACTCGGAGAAAGAAAGGAGCACTTCAGGGTGGTTCATCGTGGCCTTTTGGATGCTCTGTGCCAGAGACTTCACTGATGGGGCTGATTCAATCTCATGAAGGGAGTACAAAGTGAAAAATTATCAATTTCTCTGCATTTACTCAAATGATTTTACTTTTTAATTCTTCGTATCCATGAAAAAATGAAGGGAAATGATGATGCTGCTGCATCCATGTTCATGGACACGTTGGTTCAACCACCTTGGAATGTCAGCGAACACAATTTCAGCCCTTTTCACTCAGAATTTTAGTTTTGCTTCCTGAGTGAATGCTATGATTATTAGGCTGGAAGTGATTCTCTAGGATGAGATTTTGAAAAGAAAATTCAGCCTGCATCTTGAAAACTCTATTTTTTTAGTGTGGAAATAGTTTTATATAATTCTGCCTTTACCAAAAGAGATGTCTGGGGGACCCTGGTTATCTTGCTCAGTAATTGCTTTTATAAAGCTCCAATAGAGATATTCTGGGTATTTATCTGTGCATTAGCCTGCTGTGCTTTTGGACACCATAGGGAACAGAGCTGATCCATTCAAGATTTTTATTTTGCTTCTTCAGTGCTGGAAGTGTCTCAGACTCTGGGCTGTTAGGGAGCTGATGTTGATTGTTTTATAGTACAGAAATATTAAATGAGCATTAGAACCCCCAAGTTACCTCTGCTGGTATTTGTTTCGCTGATATTTGCTCTGTAGGAGACTTAGAGCCAGACCTTGAGTAACCACATATTGGTGTTTCTCCATTTAATACTTAATTCTGTTTGCAAATTGACATGACCATTTAGCCTGTTAATTGATTCTTCCCTACATCAGTTACTGCTTAAACCAATGTTTATGTAGCAACACTGAGTCAGCCAGGCTTCATTTGGAGCTGAAATGTTTGTTTAATTGAAGGGGTTTTTTTATGGTTTTGGTTTTTTTAATGGTTGTCGTTTACATATTTAAAGAAATAATAAAAGCTCCATGTGGCCTTTGCTCCATCACTTATTTCATGCACCTAACCTGCCTTAGAAAACATTATTCCTACAGGTGTGACAGATGGTGAGGCAAAAACCCATTCCTGAAGAACCTTTGGAAATATTGCTTGGAATCAAACTGTGCTGATCCTTATAAATCCCTTCCAGTCATACTCCATGATTCCTATTTCTCAGGCAATGACTGGCCAATTAACTAACTAAAACTCCAAATTAATCCCTGTAAGTAGCAAGAAGATGTTGCATAATCAAAAAAAAAAAAAGTCTGATTGGCAATAATTTAGTGTTTTGGAAAAGACAGACAAGGGGAGAGAGGATATAGGAGATTAATTATTCCTTATCAAGCTTGCAGCCTAATTTTACTGATCAGAAGAAGATGTTGCAAATCATCTGATTGCAGTTTCTGTCCTTAAATGAGTACAAGACTTTAAAACTTAATAATAGAATGTTTCTGAGGACCTGGGACTGGAAAATTTTCCCAGAATTTGCAACAGCAGCAGTCTTAAGGAAAATGTGCATGGCTCCATCTGATAGGTTTTGTGCCTCATTGCTGATATCAAGCACAGAGCAGGGGGTTCTGTAAATCTGAAAAACTGAACACAGCTGCCTGTAAGGCATTTCTGTGCTCTAATTTTCTCCGGAATCCTGGTTTAATGGTTGTCACTCCACTGCCCAGAGGAAAAAGGAAATCAGATGTCACAAAAGAGCCCAGGAAAATCCTTCCCTCTGCCTAAGGCAGCGTGGCCAAATGTAAGCTCTGATGCCTTGAGAAGGCTGATCTAGAGCAGAGACTGGACAGAGCTAAAGGATAAAGCAGGGATTTATTCAAAGGCCTCCATGGATGCACCTTGGGCAGCACAAGAGCCCAGCCAGGGCTGCACCCAAGATGAACCAAAATGGCCCCAAAATGCACCAGCGCTCCCGGGCTCTCTCCCTGGGATCAGTTCTGCTCCATTTGCATCTTGCAGTTCATTGTCCCATTCCAGCTTTAGCCCCTGCAGTCCCACCCTGCTTGTTTTTCTCTCTCCAGCCCACGGTGTTTGTGCTCTTGGGCTGAGATTTGGATCATTTGTCCTTGGTGCCCAGCTGGAGCAGGAATTGTTTTGTCTCCCTGCTCTGTGCACAGAGCTCAGCATGCCCTGATGTGAAGCTCAGACCCGCACACTAAAGCAGCACAGAACCTGAAAATATAAAAGCTCAAACCTGAGGCATCAGCTGTAATCAACTCTGGCTCCCAGAAATCCTCAGAGCCCGAGGCAATAAAACACCTCATACCTAGGAACTCCAGTCAGTGGTTATTTCCCTCTGTAATTGAAATTTTGTTCCATGGCCACTCCACTCATCTGCCTGTTGGAGGGAAAACTGGTTTTAAAACCCGTCTGAGAGTGTGTCAGGACTCTGGGCTCCTTTAGTCGTGTGCTTGCCGTGTGTCAAATGAGCCATTTCCATTCTTCTGCACAATCAACCTGGAGAGGAAAAATGTCCATTAGGGATGAGCCACCTCCTGATTTCTCCCCATGATGGAGACAAACTTGGAAATTGCTCCACATTAAATCTGGATTGCCAGAGTGGTGCTGTCAGGGAGCAGGCAGCATCATTTCCCCAACAATGAACCCCCTCTCCTGTGGGGTGTGGGAATGAAGCTGTGGGGCCAATTTAATCCTTGCAGAGCTCTAACTTTATCAGCCTACATCTTATTATCCCTTTCAGTGCTGGCTAGAGCCTGCATTAAGGGCTTGGCACTCCAGCAAGGACTTGGAAGGATTCTGTTAAATCTTGGGCTGCTTCCAGGCTTCCCACTGAGCTGGGAAACCTCAGTCAGGGTGGGTTTTCAGCTTCCCTTCCTTCTCTAGGTGTAAAGGCAGGCTCTGAGGTGGCTGAAGACACTGCCCTTCACCAGTGGCTGCAGATGGTTCATTTTTGTTAGGGATTGGATTCCAGTTTTTCAGCAAGGATTGGATTCCAATTTGAAACACAGATTCTAATCCCCACATTTTGATCTCAGAAAATTGTTTCCTATTTGCAGCAACTTGTTGAATGCTGAGAATGGAAGTTGTGCAGCTCTCTTGGTGTGGGTTTCCATCAGCTTTTCCTGGTGGAAAACACCAACTTCAACTGTTCTTGTTGGTGTCTTAGGTTGCAAGATATGGCTGGGATTTGTATTCTATTTCCATCTGTCAGAGCTGGGGCAGTTCTCTGCTGTCCATGGGCAGTTTTTTCTTTCTCTCTCCCACAGCCAATCCTCCCTGCAGGAGATCTCTGCTGTCCATGGCCACTGAGTGTCCCTGCAGGGCTGATCCAATCCCAGCATCCCATGGGGAGATGCTCCGCCCAGGGGCGGAGCCAAGCATTCCTACCTGGATCCAATCTGAGGCTGGCACAGCCCAGCAGCCTTTGCCCAGTGCATTGCCAGAGGAGCAGCTTCTGCTGCCCTGCATGGCCAGAGGGAGCCCAGGCCCATCTCCAGCAGCCCTGGAGCTGCAGAGGAAAACTCCCCCCTTGTGCAGGATCCCTGCTCCAGCAGAGCCACAGCTGGCACTGCAGGAGGGCTGAGCCCCCATGGGATGGGGCTGTGCCACCCCCTGACACACAGGGGACAGGGACTGCTCTCACTCTGGCAGTGTTTGGGTTTTTTTCCTACTATTGCATTTGTATTTTTAATTTTCCTGTTAAAGAACTGTTATTCCTGCTTCCATATCTTTGCCTGAGAGCCCCTTAATTTCAAAATTATAATAATTCAGAGGGAGGGGGTTTACATTCTCCATTTCAATAGAAGCTCCGATCTTCCTTAAGAGACACCTGTCTTCTCAAACCAAAACAGTTGGCCGTGCCCCCACTTGCCTCTATTTCCTGCCATTTCTTTTTCTGCTCTACACCTCTTAGATTAACCCCTTGTGATGCTGTCATGGTACTCCAAATTCAGGAACTTTGCTAATCATCAATATTTAAGGTAATAGAAGAAGATTTAAACCATCTCTCACCTCACGGGAAGCTCTTACACCACTTCTTCCTGACCTACTTGTCTTGAAAAAAGATTTTTGCACAAATACATCTGCTTTTGTTCTATATTTTATAATCTTTGAATCTAACCCTTATCACAGAGTCATTTAGGCCCGAGATCAAGTCCAGCTTTTGACTGATGCCCACCTTGTCACCCAGCCCACAGCACTGAGTGCCAGGTCCAGTCAGTCCTTGAACACCTCCAGGGATGGGGACTCCACCACCTCCCTGCAGCCCGTTCCAAGGTTGAACAACCCTTTCCTTGAAGAAATTCCTCCTCATGTACAAAACTTCTCCCAATTTCTGGCCATTATGTCTCTATGGCTGACAAGACACCAGCAAATTGTCGTGCACTTGTAGATGGTGATAACTCCTTTGAATTTCTAAATGTTACTGTAAGAAGGCAGTTTGAACAGAAACACCTCTCAAAACCCTGCAAGAATTTTACTTCTGGCCAATGTTTTTCCTTCACTTGGCTCTCATTCATTGCACCAGATAAGAGAATTCCCCTCTTTGTAAACTCCCCACTTGTAAAGCCCCGTCCTTTATGGGAATTATGTCCCTAGTTCAGTGTTATTTAAAAATAGCTTCTTGAGACTGAAATGTGGAGCAGAAATTGTTACAGATGGACTGTTACTTTAAAAATAAAAAGTTGGTTTAGCAACCTGATTAAGGGGGTTTTTTTAAAAAAAAATAACATTTTAGCACTGGATCACACAATTTCAGTTGGTTCTGCAGTTTCTATGGATTGTTGGGTGCATGTGACCCAAATTATGCAGAGCACAGGTGACTGGTGTAGGTGAAGACTCCTGCTCTGAAAAACCCCTGTTGAGACAAGTGTTTAATGTTGCATGAAATTGATCCAAAACACTTTGATTTCAACGGTCAGAAAAAAACCAAAAAACAACCCAACAATAACTCTGGGTTGTTTTTTACATGACCAGATGGACAGAATATATCCCTTTTACTGAAGTATTATTTTATTCCATATTTATTCACATTTCCAAACAGCAACTTCAGTTCCCTAGTGGTATAAATCAACACTCACTCCCCCAAACACACCCCAGATTTGTCATTTAAGGACACAACCTTTCCTCTGAGCTTTTACATTTCAATTCCTGCCTCACACCAATCTAAACCTGCACCAGTGCTGGTGAGGTTGTGCCTGGTTTATAATGCTGTGCCACCAAAACCAAACTGGAAACCCAAAAGACTTGCAATTAATAATTTGGGCACGCAATGATCAGTGTAACCTACTTTTGTGCAAGTTATTTTACTTGGAGAAATAGATCAGCACGAGTCTGTCTTGTATTTCTTCAAGATAAAAATGACTGCAAGCTGTTTGCTGGGTGCTCATGGCACTGAAGGCTCTGCAGCATCCCTGCACATTCCTTAATGTTCCTTTTATTCAGATTTTTCTACTCTTTGCAATCCACAGTAATTCATTTAAAATGTCACCAAGAACATGTAATTTCAGCTCCCTTGGCATTGACCTTTCAGCCTCACCCTCCTGTTTTCCCATCCTCTCTGAGACAACAGAGACACCTTATCCACTGCAAATGTTTGAGGGGGAAAATAAGATTTGAGATCAAATACAGCAAGACAAGGAATTGTGTTTGGACTTTGTTCTTCAGCCTCGATGACCTTTTTTTGGTCAGACAAACTCCATCCAACTCATGGTGGCACCAAATCCCAATTTCTTCTCAAGAAATTGCACTGGGTGCTTCGTTTTCCTTCCTTGAAGGACAGAAGCTTCCAAGGAACAACTGCTGTGGGTTTGCTCTGATAATTCCACTTCCCAATTCCCAGCTGGAATTTTTGTTATTGCTGTAATCCTTTTCACCGGTAGCCAAAGCACTTTTGATTTATCCCTTGCCCTCTTTGCATGGACAGTGGGAAAATGCCACTGTTGTTCTGGAGAGTCTTTTCATGCCATGGTATTTCATAAACTGACATTTTAAAATGTCAGTTTTCTAATATTTATGCAAAAATTTGTTGTCTACCATAGAAAAAGAGAAGAATTGGGCAGTTATCTTTCTCCCAGATACTTTGTCTGGCTCTAAAATTTCACATTTATTCAGAATTCTGTCTCCAGGTGAATCTCCCAGTATTTGCATCACCCCTACCTGAGTACAAGGGGTTTCCAAAGCTCCTTCTCCTTCTGTCTCATCTCCTGATGCATAAAGCATACCTAAAACATATCTTTCAAAACTAGACTGCTTTTATTTTATTTTATTTTATTTTATTTTATTTTATTTTATTTTATTTTATTTTATTTTATTTTATTTTATTTTATTTTTTTATTTTATTTTAATATTTTATTTTATTTTATTTTATTTTTTCCAACACACTCAGCCTAGCCTAGGTGCTTACAGCTCAACCAGTGGCAGAAATTATCAAGAATAGAAAAGATAAAAGCTCAAGGCCTATTTGTGTTTCCAGACAGACAGATTTAGGACATGCTCTGTGTTGCTTCTGATGGCTGCAGGGTTTTCTGCAAAGCAGGTGGTGTTTGGTCCTGGAAAAGAAAAAATAAATTTATTTCCACAAATGCAGAGGAACCCAAATAACCTGATCAGAAAAATGAGCCTCAGCTGCTCCCAGGGCTGTGCCAGGATAATTCTGACCCTGACCCTAAATAAATAAAATTTGGAATTTTAATTTGGGGATCAAACATTACCATGAGGTAATGGGAGAGGAGTCTGTGCCTTATAAAAGTAAGGCAAAAAGAAGTTTTAAACTGGATTAAAATATGAAATTTGAGAATACAAATACTGGAACAAGTAGAAATATAAATATAATATAAATAAATAAAATATAAATATATAAATAAAACAATATTTTATTTATATATATTAAATATATATTTATTTAATTGTATAAATTATATATTTAATAAATATATATTTATTTAATTATATATATTGAATTATATATATGTATATATATAAAATATACATAAATCCTTCTTTTATTGTTCTTCTGTGCCACCTGGTACTTTTTTTTCTCTTTTTCTTGAGGAGACACTCATAAAATAAATGTTGCAATAAACAGCAAAAGAACACTTCATAATTATTATGAGCATTTTTATTAAAATGCCCCCATCTCAACAACCCTGGTGTGATTGCTCCAAAATCAATTACCTCTTCTAAATTAGTTCTGCCAAAAGCTAAATATAGTCCTATAAAAATCAGAATGAGAATTGGTCTTAGATGGGATTTTAGCATGGTTTGAATACTGTTGTGATGAGTAATTTTGGGACAATGTGTCCCATTTGGATCTGCAGTATAATTGTAAAAGCAGGTTGTGCTAAAAAAGTAAACAGTGGCAGTGCAGGGAAGAATTCCCAACCAACCCCTCAAATCCACCCCTTAGTTCCATGTATTGCTGGTCTGCATTAATTGCCACTTTACTGAGAGAGGGGAAAGAAAAGCCCCACAAGTGGCAAACGCCTAGAAAAGAGCATTTCTGCACAATGCAGCAAAATTCAGATGCTGCAGAAAGCAGGAGGCGATAAATCTACAAATCCTGTGGGAACTAGAGCCCAGGAATGGTGATGAGAGCTCTGTTATCATTGTTATTATTGCTTTTCTTAGCAATAGGATCGCTGGCATTTACAACTCGAGCTAGAGGAAGCATTTACAGGCTTGAGTGCAGTAAATGTGGCTTTTTCCCTGTGTTTCAGGAGTAATTTTCCTTCACACCTGCACTCCTTTGAAGTGTATATTGTATAAATTGCATAGATATATTTCCATGAGGTGAATAATGCAGTTACCAGGTTGTGGATGGAGACAATAAAACCTTGTCTAGACATTCCCAACCTGTATTTCCACTACTGAATTCAGCAAATGACAGCAAGTGAATTTGACTCAGTTGGGTTAAAAAGTAATGTCTGAGTTGAGCAAGTCTGGGACCATCAAAAGACCCTAAATAAACAAAGAATGCAACTTCTTGAGTATTTCAGTGGGACTTGGAGATGCTCAAATTCCCAGAACCTATAAATGAGCAGATTTCTGATCCCCACATCTTCACCAAACATTGGAATAATCTGTTTTTTGTTTTTATTTTTTTTTATTTAATGTTGAGAAATGTACTGACAGTGCTGCCTTTGCCTGCAGAATTATCCAAAATTGTCCACTCTACCATGGGTATTTGTGTTGAGGACATTCTCTCCCTGGTTTATTTGTTTTAAGCTGCAGATGATGAGGATTCTGTCTAAATCCTAAAATAAAGGAAGACAAACTCATTGGCAGTTGTTAGATATTGGATATTCTATTAGATATTCCTATTAGATTCTATTATATATTCATATAGGCAGGTAAATTTTGTGTCAGTTTTTGAAAGAGGTTTTCCAGCTCTGGAGCTGCAAAAGAGTGGAGCTTGTTAAAACAGAACATGTTTGATAACAATATTTAATTTCCTTGGAGATGAACCATTTGTAGTTTACATTTTCATGCACTTCACAGGTTTTTTATTTGCTTTGATTCCATAGAATCCACAGGTTAAAATACCAAAGTTTGACGAGCATAAAATGATACAGAGTTCATAAATGTCTGTGTTGTCAAATCTCTTTCTTTTCAAAGCTGTTTTCAGCTTCAAAAAGGAGGGTTGCTTGATTGGAGGAGGGTTAATTCCTGCCCAAGTCAAATCTAATTTGCTCTCTAACAAATCACATAAAACCAGTTAGAGATGTGGGAACTTCTGGGAGAATTTCCTTTCTACAGACACTCAATGGCAGCAGGATCTCCTTGGAATCCCACACCAGGGCAGAGAAAAATTGAAATATTAACAAAACCTGGAATTGATATGGCACTGTTCACTTCCCAAGCACTTGGCAGATTTTGCAGATAATTGAATTCCTGGTTCTGTTGGGTGAAGGTTTTTTGTGCTGGGGGTGTGTGAGGGGATAGGAACGGAAGATTTTGGGAATCTTGCTTTTGATTTCGGAGCCCCAAGACTGAACTTGTAGCCCTGACTTGTCCCTCTTTGTGCCAGAAGTTAATCAGGAAGAAAAGTTGGAGCAGAGGATGTTTCCTTTCCCTCTTTTTTTTGCCACTGGCTTGTTGGACAGTTTGGGAAGGACATGGGGTGTGTTTTTCTCCCTGCCCACCTCTTCTGTACTTCATCCATCCAGGCGCACAAAGTTGTCCCTTAAATCTCAGTGGGAAACACAAATTCCAACAAAAAACTCCCACGTGAATCCCCCCAAAACCCAAAACCAAAACAAAAAAACCCAAAAACAAAACAAAAAGAGAAAACCGCAAAGATAACTAAAAAAAAACCCAACCAAAACCAAACCTTCCCCTGATTCACTCCAAGGAAATAACAATAACCCAAACCAATAAATTATTAAATTTATTAAATTTAATAATTTGGTGTGGAAATGTGGGAATGTCTTTGGGTACTAAGAAATAGCCTGTCCTGAGATGTCTGCAGAGAGCAGGAGATGTCCTTGCTTGTTTATTTGGAGGATTAATGACTGAGGTAACACAACATTTATTGGGACAGCTCTAG
Source organism: Molothrus aeneus (assembly GCF_037042795.1). Taxonomy (NCBI): domain Eukaryota; kingdom Metazoa; phylum Chordata; class Aves; order Passeriformes; family Icteridae; genus Molothrus; species Molothrus aeneus. Next base: position 3,350,941 of record NC_089646.1, on the reverse strand, counting down.
AAAACTGAGGAATGTACTCAGATTCTTTGCAGTGTTTGAATTGTGTGACGGCTGCTCCAGCAAGGTGCATTCCTGTCTCATCCTTTGTATCATTGTTTTTTAAATATCAAAAATCAAAAAGAAAAGGAAGTGAAATTTTAAAATCTGGAAGATTGTGACCTCTTGGATTTTGAAGAAATATTTTTTGTTGATGATTTTTTTTCTTTTTTTTTCTGTCACAAATTATGTGAATAATACAAGTACTGAAGGAAGCTAAAACCTAAAAATAAATAAAATAAATATTCAGTAATCAAAGCTAAAAGCAAAGTCACATCACATCTTCTTACCCTTCCTTTTTGGACTCTTTTGCCTTGTTTTATATGCTCAAACCCACTCTATCAAGCTGAATAATTTGAGCTTTTTGATTGACAGACTTTTCAACATCAGGTTTTATTTCTGTTGGTATTTTTCATATTTGGCAGTATTATCACACCACCAGGAGAGAAAGAATTTCACTTTTAGCCATGCTTCAATGCTGCTGAATCAGAACAGCCAAAAAACACCTTCAAACCCATCTGTCCAAGGAGAAAAGAATCAATTTGAAGCTTATTTGTGCACAAACTCTAAATCACTGAGTTACAGGAAGCTTCAGAAACATTATTTCAATAGCAGCAGCTTCCATTTTTTTTCAGTCACAACCACTAAAAACACAGCAATTGAAAGCAGAATGGGTTTGGGGGAGCTTTTGAAAATGAGTTGTGGGATTTTTGTTCTTAATACTTTCTTGTTAACACTTGAGGTTTTTATTACACTCCAACATTTATTAAGCTTGTCTCTCCAATAGTAAAAGCCCAAAGTTTTGTTGGTTTTTTGGGTGGCTTTTTCCCCTCTTGGAAAGTTACTGTTTCATGTTATTTCATTATTTCAGAAACTGATGCTTTAAGAAACAGAAAGCCCTCGAGCCTTGAGGAAATCTTTTGATTTTATCCCAAAAGCAGGAGCATGTCAGGCTCTGGTTTGATCCCCTGTGGTGTTTTCAGTTCTGCGGTTCCAGAATCGCAGATTTTCCTTCCCAACCCCCAGAAAAAGAGCCCAAACCCCTCCAATGAAGGGAGTAGGAGATGTCAGTGAGGCAAAGCTCAGCCCAGGGCTCAGAGTGTGGCTTTGCAGCAAAGAAATGATCCTGGGGACTTCCCTTGGCATCACTGAACCCCCCATGGCATCAGCTCATGCGTGCCCAGCACAATTCTCAATTTACCTCATCTTCCAGTCAGGAGCCACACAGCAAATCCTCAAATCCTGCCCCAGATCCACTTCAGCCCTCATTAATCCCTGCATTAAAGCAAATATTACTTTATTCCACTGCAAGGGAAGCTCAGAGCCCTCTGCAAAATACTTTCCCAGCTTTATAAAATACCCCACTGAAATAACAGAGAAATAAATGATGCAAATCCTGCAGCCAAACATGGGGATACTTTCATGAGAGATTCTTTACTTAATCAAGTTCTGAAACCTTTAAAAATATATATATTTTTGCAATACATTTGAGGGAACTGCATGCTGTCTCAAATTTAAATCAGTTTTAGAGCACACTATTCCCATGATGTGGCCAACAGGGAGCCTGATCTCCATGGCTCCAGTGAGTAGGAGGAGGGGAAAGATGCAGACTGGGAACCTTCTTACATATTTAAAAACCTTAACTGCTGTCTCATTAAACCTCTAAACAGTTCAGGCTTGATTTTCTGAGCATTCTGTGTCTTCTTTTACCAGGTATTTATGTACCTGGGAAAAGCAAACTGAATTTTCAGACCTAGGATGCTGTGAAATGTATTTATGCTCATTTAATGTTGCTATATATCATTGGAAAAAACCCACAAAAAAGCCTTGACAGAAAGATTTGCATTGCCAGCATCCAGCCTAGTGGATACTAATGGCATCATATTTTAGGTACAGAGGAAAAGAAACTTCCAAACAGAATAAATGACTGTATATTGTTTTTACAATTGAGTTTACCTCTACTTTATTGAATTTCATAACTCAATAAAAGATGCAGTGAGCTTAAAATATTAAAATGGATTTTTTTTAGGTGTTAGAAAAATTATAGTTTGCTATTTTATTTACTTGGATTAATTAATTAACAGGACCAATACCTCTCAATAGCTGTGTGAAGACATTTCACTTTTAAATAATAGTGGGTGCCATGTGGCTTTTCAGCTTGCATTGACATTAATAAAAACTCCTCCAGGCTATGCTAAATTATATTTTATATGCTATGGTGTAAGGAGCCAAAAATAGTCTTGATTAGCAAACAGCAAAAGTGAAATACAGCGTAGTTAAAAGATAACAATGAAGCTTTGGCACTATGGATTATCAATGGCCATGCAGCCCATGTGGATTTTTCCATCAGCTCTTCCATTGTTTCTTGAAATACAATTTTTTTTTAAATTTCATATAAATAGAATTTATCTGCCCATGTGTGGCTTGTACTGTGTCTTGGTGAATGGAGTAGTAGCGTAGGGCTTGTGAAAGTGCCACCCACTTCTCTCTTTGTGGCCAGCAGACATGTCTCCCCTCTAAAGAATGGAGTCTTCAGAGGAGCTCCTTTCATCCTGAAATAAATATTTTGAACAGATGCTCAGAGGTTGGATGCCTGTTAAAATGAGAAAAAAAAAACCAAAAAACAAAAGAGTTCAGGTGTGAAATCCCATCTCTCGAGCTGCACCACTGGCTTTGGTCAAAGGGGTCTCTGTTGGAAAAGACCTTCACTTAAATCTGGTATCTGGTGAAGCTTCCCAAACTCTTCAGTTCACATTCTATAATCCAGCTGCTCTGTGGTCCCATGTGAACCCTCCAGCAGATCTACAATCCATCTTTATCCATAATATTAATCACATGGAAAACCCTCCTAAAACTCAGCCACCCACAAGGCTGTCCTGAGTGAACATCTCAGCATCCCCTGGAAAGTTTGTGATGTTTGCTTGCAGACATCTCTGCACTGTTCAACAGCTTCAGCATTAGATTGCCCTGAGTCACCCGTCCCAGGGTGTTCATCAACGTAATAACCACACAAATTGGCCTGGGCTGAGCAGGGCATGTCTGGGGAATCTCCAGGAGTGTTTGAAATCCCCACGCTGTGAAACACTCAGTTAAGTGGTTGATTGTTCAGCCAGTCCATTAGTCACAGTTTTGTGCATTATCCTAAAGCAGACACCAAAGCCTTTATCTCATCTGTGCAGACAAACAGTCTCAGAGTCCCTGAGACAGCCAGGGACTTCATGGCTTAAATGCAAGAACAAAATCCTGACACAGCTGCACCACAATTGCCACTAAAGAACAAATTTCATTTTCATAGCTCCAATCAATAGGTGAAATCCCAGAGGTCTTGAATCCAGAAAGTGCTTTTTTCTCACCATATTCTAGAGAGTCCAGAATCACTGCTGAGCTCAGAGAAATCCACTGGGCACATCTCCACTGAGTGTGAGTCCCAGACACTGTGACACTCAGGACTGACCCACTGCTGCCTCCTCACAACCATGAGCTGTATGCTAAAATCAGCTGGGAATTAGGAGGGAAGTGGGAAAGTTTTGAATAAACATGGAAGGAAATTGCTGAACAGCAGTGCAAGTTAAAGAAGTTGACTGATTTTGCATTCTTATTTTGTGATGAATTTGTTTTCATTTTAAAGGTAGTGTTTCCCATGTAATAAGAGGCAGAAATAAAATATGAATGCATTGCTCCAAGTAAAAATGTTGTGAGGTCCTCAGACATTATTATCCTTGGTAAGTCTTCCTCCTGGTCCAAACAGCATCCTCAAACAATTCCCAGGCTCAAGAACCAATGTCTAAATCTCTGTTTGTGAGGTGCTCAGATCAGTGAAGTGGTTATGGAAACAGAAACAGTTGTGATGAGGGTTCAACAAATGAACTCCACACAATGGGGGTGGCATCAACTTAAATCCAGTCTAGCCCCAGGGATGGGACCTTAGTGGTAAGAGCACATTAATTTCAGTTTTGGAGTAATTTATCATTTAACTTTTGGGATGGTTTGGGTTGGAAGGATCTTCAAGGTCCATCCAGTTCCAACCCATGGGCAGGGATGCCTTCCATCATCCCAGGGTGATCCAAGCCCTGTCCAGCCTGGCCTTGGACACTTCCAGGCATCCACAGACAGCCACAGCTGCTCTGGGACACATGTTCCTGTGTCAGCTTCGTAACATCACAAAGTAAACCAGATTTCTGGTTTAAATACTTGCCTAATTTTCTTATTTTGCTCATTTAGTTCTCTGACAGGAAAAGAAAACAGTGAATTTTCATATGTTCTTCATTTGAGAGCACAGAATGCCTCAGGAAGTATCAGCCTCTGGAACATCTCAGGAAGTACCAGCCTGAGGAAATCTAGGTAAAGGAGAAGGAAGAAAAAGGGAAACAAAATCTTTGATAATCTTACTTGTTCTTCAGATTTGTTCTTCACTGCAAGAAGGCAAGATACAGAAGCACTTGAAATACTTGGAGATGAAGAAATAGCAAGGAATAAGACAGAGGCATGACTGAAGCTTTAAAATTCAGTATTTAGAAGTTCAGAAGTCCAGGACTGATAAATTCACTGAGTTAGTCCCTTTTGGTTCTCTGTAGCACATGAAAAGTTTTATCCAAAGGGTTCTGATGTTCTCAGGAAACAGGTTTAACATGAGGGATGTGTTCTGCCCCTGATCCTGTCCTTCCATCCCCAAGACACAGCAATGACAATTAAGTTTCCACAGTGTAGTAGAAGGAAAGCTGTCTTAGCTTGAACAGACAGGTGTCTGCTAAGGAAGGCAGGAGCCTCCCTTGAAATGGAAAATGTAAACCTCCTCCCTCTGAAGTATTACAATTTTGAAATTAAGGGGCTCTCAGGCAATGATATAGGAGTAGGAATAACAGTTCTTCATAAGGAAAATTAAAAATACAACTGTAATAGTACAAACAGAAAACACCCCACTGCCAGAGTCAGAGCAGTCCCTGTCCCCTGTGTGTCAGGGGGTGGCACAGCCCCATCCCATGGGGGCTCAGCCCTCCTGCAGTGCCAGCTGTGGCTCTGCTGGAGCAGGGATCCTGCACAAGGGGGGAGTTTTCCTCTGCAGCTCCAGGGCTGCTGCAGATGGGCCTGGGCTCCCTCTGGCCATGCAGGGCAGCAGAAGCTGCTCCTCTGGCAATGCACTGGGCAAAGGCTGCTGGGCTGTGCCAGGCTCAGATTGGATCCAGGTAGGAATGCTTGGCTCCTCCCCTGGGCGGAGCATCTCCCCATGGGATGCTGGGATTGGATCAGCCCTGCAGGGACACTCAGTGGCCATGGACAGCAGAGATCTCCTGGAGGGAGGATTGGCTGTGGGAGAGAGAAAGAAAAAACTGCCCCATGGACAGCAGAGAACTGCCCCAGCTCTGACAGATGGGAATAGAACACACAGCCCCATTTCCAACCTAAGAAAAAAGCTCTTCCTCACTCCCCAGTTTTTCTCTCCCTAGTCACTCATCTACTGCCTGACAAGGACAAATCTGCTGTATTATTGCTTTCTGTTCCTTTTTTAAAATTATTTTCTTTGATTGTTTTGCCCCAAGGTTCCAAAGGAAAAGCAGAGGTATAGAAGAAGACTAAAATGCATCACAAGTTTGACAAAGACAAAGCACTCATAAAAGCAGTGAGGAAAGAAAGTCCAAACTTATCCTTGATGAAGTCAATGAAAAACTAAAAGGATCTTGTTCTCTCTGGGGTTACATTTGTCACTTTAATTCATGTCAGGGGAAGAAATATTAAGATGTTTTGTGTCTGTACTTGCCACTTCAGTTCACCAAGTGGCTCAGCCCCAATGCCAACACTTTTCTGAGACCAGCAGTCAGTCCTTGCTTTAGCCAAGAGACTTTAGATGAATATTTGAGCCACATTTTGTGCAGGTATTTCACAGCCACCAGATTTGCATGTCCTGGTTTGAACTTCTGATTATCTCACTTCTGGTTTCAACAGTGAGGAACTCTTAGGGTTCTCATGTATTTTTAAAGGAAAAAAAAAACAAAAATAATTCTAATTTTTCTCCCAAGATTAGTTTTAAGAAATCTTTATTAACACAAATACATATTGAGATTTACAATTTAGCTCTCATAACACAGAGCTGGACAAAGACTATGGGGAAGGGACAGTAGAAATAGAAAGTATAACTGGGAACTCTTCAAAGCTCCAAAAAATAATAAGTACAAAGCACCCAAAATGAGATTCTTGCTGCTTTTTGTCCTCTAGCCTCATGAGGCTTTCCAAATGTATCAGAGAAGAATTTGTGCTTCTCAGTAAGACAAGTATGGAAGCAGCCACCTCAAAAGCAATTTGTATGGTTTAGAAGCAACACTTCCAAAGGAGGAATGCAGGATCAAGCAGAAGTCATAAAACAGGCTGGATCTAGGTCTGAATTTTCAATACTATGTTTTCTGCAGGTGGTTTGTTGGTGCACACACTCTTAACCTGGCATTAAATGTGATTTTCTTTTCCTCTTGGTCAAAAAGACAGAAGTTACCTTCCAGCAATGACCAGGGATTTAATTTCTTCAGCAAATATTGTTCCTTTTTGCAGGTGTCAAGGTGTGTTCTCATTTCCCTCAACTTTTACTCCAGCTTTATATTATAAATTTATATTATCTGTATTCCAGTAAATCAAAAAGGTTTTACTATTTTTGATATAGCTGTAAAGATCTTGCCTTCCTGGGCTCTTTATTGTTCATTTTATTTATTCACAACTGTGTTTCAAACGAGTTTATTTTTATCACACTGAACTGTGTATGCATTCAAGCTTTAAAAAGGAGTAATTATGGATCAGCTTCAAGTCTCAAAAAAGTTTTGATTCAGACATTGCAGAGTTCTGAAAGATGAATTTTCTCTTTGCAAAATGCCACTCACTTTAATGACTGATTTTGCTCATTTTTCTGTCTATAATAATTTGTCATTCTTAGCAATTAATCTCTATTTTCTTTCATTAGAGACCAGCCTTCAAAAATGCTGGTAATTCAGCCAATGTTTACATTGGAAATTTGTGGAGTGAAGAGAAAAAGATGATATTTTAGTGAGTGCATTGGCAGAATGGGAACATAAAGCTGCTATTAAAATTGATATTACTTGATGTCATACAACTGGGATTTGCTAAGACTATTTGTTCAGGAAAAAGAAATAAGAAAAATTAATAAGTAATAAGAGTTATTCAAAGTCCAGTAATATCCCTGAGGTGTGTTGTAATTGAAAAGAGAGAAGTTTTTATTTTTAATCTCTGCATGAATTTGATTTCTGTCCTGTAGACTTTCAAAATCCAAGTTGGACCACATACCTAAAATTTCATCTTGCTAGAAATTCAAGCAGTGTTCAGTGTCCTGTAGGAGGGCAAAATATCCTGAAATAAATCTTAGGAATACACACAGGATCTTTTCATTCTCCCTTCCAATGCTACTTAATCCAAGCCCAAATAATACCCAGATTGGAGACTATCCCAAGAAGTAAAGATACAGCCAAAGGAATTTTATCCATTAATTCAGCAGCCTGGGAGGTGTCCCTGCCCATGGTAAGGGATTGGAACAGGAGGATGGGCTCTAAGGTCCCTGCCAACCCAAACCATTCTGTGATCCTATGATTTCTTAAAGTGGAAAATATCAGTTGAGGAAGTTAAACCATTCTACAAACTTAATTTTGCTTTGTCATTGTAAGTCAGCTCAAGGAATTAAAATAATGAAAATATTTCTGTAAAAAAAGCTGAGTTTTGGTCCCCATTAACATCAGTCAATAGGGAAGCATTTGGACCAATTAATCTCATTCTTAAACAGTGCATAAAACTCTCCTGGGACCATCCTAAATAGACTGTATTTGTCATTCATTTCAAGCAGGCACCTGAGCCACCAGCTGTGTGGGCTGGGAGTCTCCAGCACTGGATGGAAAACTGTGCCACCAAATTTACCAATGCAATTATTTACTGTGGAACTCCACCTGAATTCTCACTGTGCCCAGCCTGGCCTGACTCACAGTGATTTCTGCAGTCACAGCTGCCAAATATAAAATGAAACATTTTAACCCTTTTTACCAATTTATCACCAGCTCGGTATCAACCCTCTTCACTTTTGGGTGCTGGACTGTGACAGAGACAAGAGAATTTAAAACATGAAAAATATAAGGTAAAAAGAGCATATTGCACCTTTTATTTATATAGACTGCTGGACCTGGCAGTGTGAAGTTTATGGTTGAACTCAATAACCTAAAGAATCTATTCCAGCCCAAATGATTCTATGGTTATTTACCTCAGGTTTCCAAATCCTATAATTTTTACAATTTCAGCATGGGTAGAAAATTCTATATTGCCCAGCATTGGAACTCTATTTTATCCTCTCAAAATAATAACAATAATACTTTTTTTCCTGATATGCTGGATAGTTTTAGCTCATGAGAGATAAACAGAGGTTTTCTGCCTGACTTTTTCTTTCTCCCTGTTTTTTTCTTCTGTTTCCTTTAATTCATGAACCCTGAATTACACACCATGTTTCCTACTCAGACCTAAGCCTGAGAGAACCAGGAAATATTTTCTTTATTGTCCCGACCCAACCCATTCTATGATAATTCTCTGATAATTTCAGTACATTTGGTGTTGAAGTTTTGCCACCTATTTTCCTTTTCTTGTTTTGTTTTGATTAAGGTGTTTTCCAGCCTCCATGTGCAATTCTAGAGGCCAACAGCAAAAGTTTTTCTCAACATCATCTTCACAGAAAGATTCAGTTGTGCAAAACAAACAGATCAAAATCCTGGATCAGAAAATCTCTTAGCACCTGCCAGTATCTGCAATAATAAACATGTCTCTTGGAATTACTCTGGATGTTACACAGGTGTCCAGGAGAAAAGCAGGATAAATTTGAGTTGCAGCATCCCTGAATGCCTTGGCAGCTGAGGATGCCAGTTCATGTTCCTGGACCCAAGATATGAACAAATTATGGTGAAAGATCTCTGGGTTTGGCAGCATTTTCTGTCTTTCCCCTCATTTAAACCCTTTCACGTTGACAACGGGCCTGGCATAACTTCACCAAATGATTTACTGAGAAAAACCATATAATGGTAAATGTATTTAACCATTGTTAATCTTCATCACACACATCAGGCATCAGCTCCATCCCTAAATCTAGTCCAGCACTCTTCTCCCAGTATTCCCACCACAATGAAAAGTAAACTCATTATTCAGAGCCAAAAGCAGAGTGAAAAATAACCATTGCTGTGAAATTCCAATAATCAGGGATATTTACCTGCTCTCCTGGACTTTTCAATTGAACCTGAAAGGCCAAGCTGGAAAAACAGAGATGTCCAGGTTGGCCAGGGGTCAGAGAATGCTCTCCAGGAGTCAGAGAATGCTTTCAGCCTTGAAAAATGAAGCCTGAGAGGGAACAGGGTGGGTGAAAGCCGAAGGAGAGAGATTTAAATGAAATGCCATTGAGGGTCAGGATAAAACAGGTAGAAATGGAATATAAAAGCATATAGAATGGAAATTACAGGATTTATGGTTTTCAGGGCTTTGTGAATGCCTCTCAAGAAGAGGAGGGGAACAGAGGGCATCTGCATTCAAAGCACAGAACAATAAACTTTTTGAAGGGAATTATGAAGTACCAAGGCTGTGACAAACAGGGTTTGAACTGGATTGTTGAGAAGTTTCCTATTTTTATCTTTCCTTCTTTCCACCCTTCCAAATCAGAGAACACCAGAATTAATTCACTGGGAATAAAATAAGCAGCTGAACTTTGGGGATATACATACATATATATATATAAATACATATATATATATATATATACACACATATATGTGTGTGTTTATATATATACACATATATATATATACATACACATATCTATATATATGGAATGTGCCTTGCCTTGTTAAAAACCACTAAATTGAGAGAATTGAAAGATATCCAAAGTTCAATGGGAATTTAAACAGCTCCCAGCCATGACCTATGGAAAAGGAGAGGGATTTTACACAAGGGCATGCAGTGATAACACAGGGGGAAAAGGCCTTAAGATAAAAGAGTAGATTTAGATTAAATGTGGGGAGCAAATTCCTTATTGTGAGGGTAATTTCTTCCTAATTTCACTGAAATTTCTGGTGAAATATCAGCTGTGTGCTGCATAATGTTTGACAACAGTGATTCTGGTATTTTGACTTAACATCCCTCATCCCACAGCTGAAGAACATTTATAGACAATTAACTTAGATTGACTCCACATCCTAAAAGGGGAAATATTTCTGTCTTTTTGAAAGGCGGGGTTTCTTCTGGGTGCCCCCACACTGTGTAAGGAGGAATCACAAAAATAATGAGACAGATCAAGCCCAGCCCTGTTTCTAAGCCCAGGTTTAAGCCCAGCTCAAATACCACTGCTGCAAAAGCCAGAGTGAAACTCTGCCCAGCTCCCACCTCACAAATGAGCAGCAGGCAAACAGGGAGAGCTGCCTCTGCACAGCCAAACTGCAGGGAAAATGCAATTATCAGAAACATCCTGCTGTTTACAGAAAAACTGAAATATTTCAGTGTAGAACAATGCCTGGCAGGGGTTGCTGTGGCCCCATTATTCTTGCTGGTTTAAACTGAACTTTCCCTTTTCCCAAAAGTCCTCAGTCTTGAGAGGCCATGGTCCAGGGAAAGTCTTGCCAGTCAAGGTGCACTAAGGGCAGACAAAAAGTGAGGAAAATAATAAGTTTTAGTGGAAAAAGAGGTCTTGAGGTGATAATTCTAAATTTGTTTGAGTTTTTTAATGGTCCTACAACTGTGTTTTCTTGTTGTTTCTGGATGGCAGACCCTTCTAAACACAAGGGAATGAGGCTTAAGTATCATTTTTTCCAGTACCAGTTCTTGTTACATTTTCATCTTTCCCAATATAAATTAAGGGTTGTCACAGTAAATGTGCTCCATCTAAAAACAGCTCAGAGCAAATCTGGGTCACTGATTTATGGAAAGATCTGCTCTCTGTCTGCAGGTTTTTTGGATACTTTTATAAATAACTATGACTAGGGTATTGAAAAATGTATATTTCAAGCTAATGGATGAAAGTTTCAGGAATTAGGAGTAGCCAGATGAAGGAAAACAGGAACAATTTGAATGCAAGATCAATGTTATAGGTAGAAATGAAACCTAATTCAGATAATGTAAAATATACTGAGCTGTGGAGCAAACACTGACAAAGCATACATTAAAATGAAGATAAGGAAAGAAATAAGAGTGCTGTAGAAGGAAAATAAAGTAGAACAAAATAAGACACTGCATGGATGATTGAGGACAAAGAGAAAGGAAAAAGTGCACATACTTTTGTATGAGAAGAGAAATGGAACAGAAAATTATAAAATTTATTAACTCTAAACCCCACTTCTTTCAAAGCCAAGGTCAAACCTGCTGTTGATCAGGCCAAGAATGAGCTATAAAAACCTCTGGCTATATATAAACAATAAATAGTAATTTCTAGAAGGGTTTTAATGGGAGAGGAGGGACTTGCGTGGGAGGATCTATTTTAATTAAACTCAGTATCAATCACCTTTGCAAGCAAATATTCCACTGCCAGCACTGACTCCCACCTATTTTCATTTAGCCTAAAAATATCACTGTAAAACAATATTCATTACATCTTTGATCCATGGAGTTTGAGGCTGTCAAACCATTGTTTTCCCTCTCTTAAACCTCTGAAGTCACTGTGAACCCAGGAGAGGGAGGTGACATTTTCCTGAGAGGCACCTGCACACACACCTGGGCTTTGGGGTTTTGCTTCCATTCCTCTCTTCAGCCTTAAATATCCCATTTAAAATTTAAAATACAACTTCCTCTGTCCCACTGTGTCAAAGTGAGGCCATTCAGAGACAGGGGTTTGTCCTAGATTGCAAGGTAATGTGTGTATTTTATTTACTTTTATTTATTTATTTTAACTGTCAGAGCTGGGGCAGTTCTCTGCTGTCCATGGGGCAGTTTTTTCTTTCTCTCTCCCACAGCCAATCCTCCCTGCAGGAAATCTCTGCTGTCCATGGCCACTGAGTGTCCCTGCAGGGCTGATCCAATCCCATCATCCCATGGGGAGATGCTCCGCCCAGGGGAGGAGCCAAGCATTCCTACCTGGATCCAATCTGAGCCTGGCACAGCCCAGCAGCCTTTGCCCAGTGCATTGCCAGAGGAGCAGCTTCTGCTGCCCTGCATGGCCAGAGGGAGCCCAGGCCCATCTCCAGCAGCCCTGGAGCTGCAGAGGAAAACTCCCCCCTTGTGCAGGATCCCTGCTGCAGCAGAGCCACAGCTGGCACTGCAGGAGGGCTGAGCCCCCATGGGATGGGGCTGTGCCACCCCCTGACCCACAGCGTGCCAGGGCCTGCTCTCACTCTGCCAGGGTTGTTCTGTATCACTGCATTTTTATATTATTTTTATTTTCTTCCCTAACAAAAAACTGTTATTCCTATTCCTATATTTTTGCCTGAGAGCCCCTTAATCTCAAAATTATAATAATTTGGAGGGAGGGGGTTTACATTCTCCATTTCAAGAGAGGCTCCTTCCTTCCTTAGCAGACACCTGTCTGTTCAAACCAAGACAGATTTTTTGTCCAGAGGCTCCTCACCCTCTTGCTCACATATTTTTGTGGCCACTTAGCAAATAAAGGTTGTGATTCAAGTGAGGTTATCAAAGAGATAAAACAGAGGATTTGGGAACTGTCTCTTTTATTATCAAAAACTTTATCTTTTTGTGCAGAGCTGTTTTTTACTATATTATGGTTTTTTTTCCTAGATTGACACAGTGCTTCATACACAGCTGAGAAATTAATATTGCAGTCCCCATTTTGCATGTGGATTAAATGAAGCAGAGTCAGATTAGACAATTTGTCCTTTTTTTTTTTGCTCAGGAAAATCTGAGGAACTTAAAAATGCTTCCTGCCTTGGGTTTATTCACCTCCCATGTCTGCATCCTTTCAAACCAGGTGCTCATCACCTCCAGTCCCTCTCCCTACTCATAAACAGGTAAAACAGATACAAAGACCAGCAGAAAATCATGGGATGCAAGAATCATGATGCCAGAAAACTGCATCCAGTTCCTGGAGGTTTTCTCTTTTTATTTCACACTTTATCCCTACATTCCCTTCCTTTCATACCAGGAATTGTGCAGAGAGAAAATCGAATTTGTCCTTGCAAAATTTTGATTCCTACCTGAGACCCAAACACCACAAATTTGCCAGATTTTTACATAGTTTGCCCCAGACAGAAATGAGAGTAACTTCAGTTTATGGGGGTCAGAAATTTCCAAAAACTCTGGCAAAGTAAATCAAGTTTTTTCCCTTGTGTGCACAAGAAGTGAGAGTCTGCCTAAAGCAAGATCCTATTCTGACAGAGATCAGGAACAGTTGCTCAATAGATGAAGTAGGACAGCTTGGATCAAAATTAATTGAGATGGGAAGCAAAAAGGGGGTTTCTCTCCTACATTTGTTTGCATCATCTCCTGCAGAAAGAAAATTTTCCTTTTTCTGTCCTGTGCTTCGTTGTAGAGGCAGAGATGCTGACATAGAGCCACTGGTGCCAGGAGATGCATTTCAAAGCACTGAGGACAGCAGACAGGAGTGTAGAATATATTCTGATATTTTCAAGAATATATTTAGGTGGGTATTTTATTGGTGATTTCTAACAAGGCCTTAAAAACTGGGTCTGTTTTGATTTTAACCACTGTTTTGTTTCAGTTGTGCCAGGTCGATGTGGTGTCCTGATAAAAAATCTGGTTTAGCTTGGATCCTACATGAGAAGAAATGAGGCTGGTTTCAACATCAGGCTGGGGTTTTAATGAAGCCCATTTCAATAGCCAGGCTGGGGGAGCTGGGATTATTCAGGGAGATGAGAAGGCTCTGGGGACACCTTAGAGTCCCTTCCTAATGGGGGCTCTGGAAAAGGAGGGAGGGTGACTTTTTACAATGGCAGGTGTCAATTCTTTGTCTTCTTTTTTCTTCTGCCAAGGTCAGGATTAAATGTGTGAGATGGAATTTCTTGTTGGGACTCAGATGTTTATCAGTTCTTATCTCTGTCACACTCTCACAAACCCTGAGTTCTGCAGCGCTTCAACAAACTAAAAATGGAGCCCCATCTCTCTCTCTACAAGGCCTTTGAAGGACAAACTGTCCAATTAAGAAATGACACCGAAATTATTTTCACTTTTAACCCAAATAACTAATCATCCATGCCCACAATGGGGACTTTTTATCCGATTACACAAAACCACCCAAATCCATGGAGAAGAAGGTGAAGGAGAAGAGGAAGAAGAAGAAGAAGAAGAAGAGTAACAAGAGGAAGAAGAAGAAGAGTAACAAGAGGAAGAAGAAGAAGAAGAAGAAGAAGAAGAAGAAGAAGAAGAAGAACAAGAAGAACAAGAACAAGAACAAGAACAAGAACAAGAACAAGAAAGAAGAAGAAGAAAGAATCAGCCTCCACCCCAAAACCTCCATCTTGCTTTATATCCATTCCTGTATTCTAAACCCTTAAACTCTGAGTTTCCCACCCTGTGATATCACACACTTCTATCCAAACTCCACACCCACAATCCCAGTTCTGTCATTCCATTCTAGAAGCTTCTCCACGGCCTCAGGTCAGTGCAGTGTTCTCTTGGGGGTCAGTGCCTGGCAGCACAGAAATCTGAAATTCTCAGCAGCCAGGGTTCCAAGAGGTAGGTGTAAATGGGAAAAGTTTGAAGTAAAATCTGAGATATTTAACTCAGATATGAGGAAGAAATTCTTGGCTGTGAGGGTGATGAGGCACCAGAACAGGGTGCCCAGAGGAGCTGTGGCTGCCCCATAATCCCTGGATGTGTCCAAGACCAGGTTGGACAGGGCTTGGAGCAACCTGGGAGAGTGGAAGGTGTAGAACAAGATGATCTTAAGGGTCCCTCCCAATCCAAACCATTCTGGGATTCTGGGATAATATCAAAAAACTGCAGCTGCCAAGAGAGAAATGTGTCTGAACCATCTGTGTTGCCTTGTGGAGATGAGAACCGTGACAAAGCACTCAGGGGTTCATTAAATAGGATGAGCTTTAGGCCCCAGGTTCAAAGAATTCACTTATCTGAGGGAAGCTTTACTAGGAAAGGCAAGAAAATTTGCATCTGGAGCCTGTAGCTCTGTCCTCTTTTCCCCTTCCCCTGCCATTGTCTGTGTCCCATTAAGTGCAGGGATGTCCTGCATGTTGGGGACAGAGCCATTACTCATTTTGATCTAAGCTGTGGAACCTTGTCACCCACATAGCACCATCCCAGAAATGCCTGCTAAGAATTACTGCCTGGATTTACATCTTTTAAATTCCTGGCTTGGCTTCAGGCCCTAAACAGAGACTGATTTATATTTAAAAGGACTTCTGAAGAACATTTGGTACAAAACCACACTCAAAACACAGTCACACCCCAGTGCAGTTATTCCAGGGCCCAAGATGAAAGTTGCCTACAAAAAGGAGAAAACAGTAATAATATATTGACCTACCAGATAAAGGAACAATCTAGCCTCAAATGTGAGAAGAAACCTGCTTTGCACACTCCTAGATGGGACAGTGGAGCGGCATCACCCCACACAAGGGTGAACACCATCAGATACAACATTTCATGGCAGCTGAAGGCCACAGAATGGAGCACACAGACTGTCAAAGGAGTGAATGAGTCCCAAAAGGTGCCAGATAAAGGATCTGTCCCTCAATTTACCACAAGCCTTTTAATCCACCTTTCTGTCCAAATCCTGTGCAGCAGGATATGCTCTTGCCCTGATCAAAATTTAAATCTTTCCCAGATCAAAATATCTTGGCCCTCTGGGAGCAGAACACCTTCCACAGAGAGTTCCTTTGGTTTCTGTGGGGTTGCTCAAGGAGAAAGCTTCACTCAGTTTACCAAAGGTGTCAAATGCTGGCTCAGACCCCACAAAGGAAACACCTGAAAAGAGGGAGAACCTTTACCTGCCATTCTCCATCCCAGTCTTGTGCAACACTTTCTCCTTCTGAGCAGTTTTGGTGCATGATGTGCTGTAAGGAACAAAGCTCTCCTTTTCACTGAGAAGGTCTCAAAGTTCCTGCTGGAGGTGGGACTCATTTGGGTGTGAAGAATAAACTAAAGGGGTGAGTTTCTGCCCTCTGAAAAGCAAAATGACTTAAGCACACACCTGTTTGTATGGGACAAAGGGTTCTGATCAAAAAACTGCCCTGGAAATAGAATTGTTCCTTCTGTTCAATGCACTGAGGGGATTTGTAATTTCCCATGAGTTTAGGCAACTTCTCAAGTGTTGCATTAAATAATGAAGGCAGTGGGAGGGAGAGTCAGACCAGCAGAGCTTCATGTCCCTCCTTAGATTTTAATTCAGTGATGATCCATTCAATTTTCTGACTGGAACAGTTTTCTTCAAAGATTAAAGGAGCTTGAAGCAAACAGCAGCATCAAAAGTCAGGCTGAGATTATTTAAAATGGACTGGATCTGGAAGCTCTGAAGACTCTGGTAATTCTGAGAAACAGAAAAAGGATTAATGACTGGGTTTTTTAACCTTCATGCATATTCTCTATGATTTTTAGCAGACTGATTAATTCCAGCCCTTGAAAGGTGTATAAGCACTTGCTTCCTGTTGGAATGCATTAAAGCCCAGAGGAATTAGGTGCAGGTTGCCACGAGAGTGATTCATGCAGAAGCATCTTAATATTTCAGTGTTAAATCTAAATGAGTTTTACATTTCATTTTAGTCCTTGAAGAGGAATAACTCCACGCAGAAGGATGCACCAGGGGCCAACAGGTTGGAAAGTAACTTGGCAGAAAATTCCTTTGGAGTCCTTGGGGATGATGATTGACCATGAGCCTCAAGAGTGTCCATGTGGCATAAAAAGGCCACCAGCCTCTTGGGAGAGCCATGGGCAGCAGGTCAGGGGACATCATCCTTCCCTGACTCTCAGAGTGGTTTGGGTTGGAAGGGACCTGAAAACTCATCCCCATTCCAGCCCCCTGCCATGGGACACCTTCCACTATCCCAGGTTGCTTCAAGCCCCATCCAGCCTTGTGGAGTTTTAATTTTTAAGTGGTTTTTTTGTTTTTTTTTTTTTTTCGGGGGGGGGGGCTTTTTTTGGTTTTTATTTTTGTTAAGATTGGGATTAAATGTGTGAGATGGTATTTTTTATTTGGACTTTGATGTTCATTAGTTTATATTCATATTATAGTTTTATAAATTGTGAGCTTTACAGTATTTTATTTTAATAAATTTTATTTCAATGAATAAAGAAATGGACCTGTATTCTTATAAGCTTTTTGAATGATAAATTATTTAATTAAGAAACTATACTTAAATTATTTTTACTTTTAATTTAATAACTAACTATTTG
Organism: Molothrus aeneus; assembly: GCF_037042795.1. Lineage (NCBI taxonomy): Eukaryota > Metazoa > Chordata > Aves > Passeriformes > Icteridae > Molothrus > Molothrus aeneus. The sequence continues at coordinate 3,333,592 of NC_089646.1, read as the reverse complement.
TGGTTAGTGGATTTTTTGTTTAATTATATAATACTAAAACTTTTTTTATATTTCATTATATAATACTAAAACTTATGAAGAAGGTGAAGTTTTTGTTTTAAAACTTGTATTTTGTTATATATATTATTGTGTTTTAAATTCAGTTTTGTATTATGTAATATTATAGACATTTATTTAAGCTATATATTTATAATCTTAGTTCTTTTATTTAATTTTGGAAGTTTTTTCTATGGCTTTAGGTAAACTGCAGTGTTCTCTTGGGGGTCAGTGTTTGTTAGCACAGAAAGTTAAAAATTCTCAGGAACCAGGGTTCTAACACAGCCTGGCCTTGGACACTTCTAGGGATGAGTTATCCATAATTTTTCTGGGCAATCTCCCCTCAGCTCAGCTCTGGTGAGACAATTGCAGTGCTGGGTCCAGCGCTGAGCACCAGCACAGGAGAAACTGGGAGGAGATCCTGGAGTGAGGCAGGGAAGGACCATAAAGGTGGTAAAGGATGGGAACATCTGACCCACATGGACAGGCTGAGACTGGAGCAGCTCAGCCCGGAGAAGAGAAGGCTCAGGGGAACTCCCAGTGGGTGTAAACACCTGACTGGGGGGGTAAAGACAGAGCAAATGTCTTCTCAGTGACAGGAAAACAGCAATAAGGCAGAAACTAAAATACTATAAATACCATTGTCACTGTCATATTTTCTGAAAAATCCCTTCGCCAGGATTTCTTCTCCTGGGAAGCTGAGAAGCTTCAGAGAAAAATGAAAACAATAATTATCTGATTGCTTCTCCTGTGTTTAGCTGCTCTGGAATGTAGTTTGGAGATTGTTTATTCAACATGTCGATTGTTTTTACATAATGACCAATCACGGTCAGGCTGTGTCAGACTCTGAGGAGTCAGTCGTGAGTTTTTAGTTAGTATCTTCTTAAGCTTTCTGTCTGTATCCTTTCTCTATTCTTTAGCAATATTTTTAATATAGCATTATATACTATAATATCATATCATATCATAATAAATTAGCTTTCTAAGAACATGGAGTCAGATTCATCAACTCCTCCTTTGTCCTGGGGACCCTGAAAAGACCACGTAACATAGTACCACAAATAAGGCAGAAATTCAGTTTAAGCATAAGAAAACTCATCTTTGTGAGAGGGTGGCTGAACAGGAACAGGCTGCCCCAGGGTGTTGTGGAGTCCCCATCCTTGGAGAGGTTCAAAAGCAGTTTGGACAAAGTCCTGTATTGTATTTGCATTGACCCCCAGACGAAGTGAAGGGAAGATGGATCTGACTCCATGTTCTCAGAAGGCCAATTTATTATTTTATGATACTGTATTATATTAAAGAATGCTATACTAAACTATACTAAAGAATACTGACAAGATACTTAGAGGAGGCTAAAAAGATAATAATGAAAACCCCTGACTCTTTCCAGAGTCCCGACACAGCTTGGCCCTGATTGGCCAAAGAGTGAAAACTACTCACAGCAGAATCCAATGAAACAATCACCTGTGGGTAAACAATCTCCAAACACATTCTACATGAACATAACACAGGAGAAGCAAATGAGATAAGAATTGTTTTCCTTTTTCTCTGAGGCTTCTCAGCTTCCCAGGAGAAAAATCCTGGGGGGGAAGGGATTTTTCAGAAAATGTGAATGCCACAGTCCTGCTTTAGTTGAGGCTCTGATCAGTGCAGGGCAGTTGGCCAGGAATAAATGTTCACCAAAAATCCCTGCCAGGCTCAGCAATTCTGTCTGATTCCATTGGAAATTATACCTGGAATCACCACTGTGGAAAAGCCAAACTTTCCAACACCCGCGGGCTTTCAGGTCTCTGTAGCTGAGTGAGATGGAGCTCAGTCAAAAATGAGAGAAAAACCCTTCAACGGGATTTTTTTTCCAAACAAAGGATAAAAAATGCAGTCTGACACTAAAAAAAAAAAAATAATAATGAGAAAGACATATCCAGTTTGGGAAGCAGTGTTATCACCAGTTATCACATACCAAATTTTCAACTATTTTAAGTATTTTTTCAGTCCTCTGTGACTGTATTCCACCAATGATTATCAGCATTCTTTAAAAAAGAAACAAAAAGCATAAGCAGATGTTTGGTTTCAGTATATTACAGCAAACTTGCATGATCATGTCCCTGTGGAAAAAGGTGCAAAGTGTGTTTGGTTACCCACTTTAATATTCCCAGCCAATAATGTAATCAAAAGAAAAACATAATGACTGAGAAAAGCTTAAACTGAAACAAAATATTTTGAAAAAAATATTGAGTTTGACTTCCAGAAAAAAAATTACTCTTGTTGACACTGTTGACTTCTTTAAATGTCTGTTCTAATTTTGTAGATCTGTATGTGATTATTAAAAATTCAAGCTCTGGATGTGATTTTGATCAGTTTCCACTCAAGTTAAAACATGAAAGGATGAAGTTCCTTTAACATAAATTTATTTTAAAATTTTACAACCAGGTTGCTCCAAGCCCTTTTCAACCTGGCCTTGGAGATAATTCCAGGGATCCAGGGGCAGCCACAGCTTCTCTGGGCACCTGTGCCAGGTCCTCAGCACCCTCACAGGGAACAATTTTTTCCCAATATCTGATCTAAATTCCCCTAAATTTATTTTAATTCTTCCTTGTCCTATCCCTGAAAAATGGATTTTGCCATTTGATAAAGGATGAAAACTGCTCACTTTTTGCTCTCCCGTTAATAGACACTTTTGGCATAGGAAAGACACAGGAAATAGTGAAATAAATCATACTGGGAACTTCAGAAATCCAAAATAAAAGTGGGAAGTTTAAAAAATGAGGTGCTGTTCTCTGCATTCCCCTTGGCTGGCTGACAGCACCACCACACTGTTTTCTGTGCATTATATGGGTTATGATGTTTTACCATTGTGAAAAAAATAACCTTGATAAGTGAAGAAAAAAATTTCCCCACCTTCAAAAAGGGAAAAAAAGGGAAATATTTAAAGAAACCTCAAAACGCTAAGCAAAGAAAAACTTTTTCAAATCCCTCCCCCCAGAAGAAAACCCAACCCACAACCAATGTTGAAATGAGCAGCAGAAGAAATGCTTAGAAAATTAACTTAAACTGATTTTACCTTTATTCGATCAACTGAAAAATTAAATGCTCTGGCGATTTTAAATACCTGTTCCTGTGGGGTCAGAGAAAAGGAAGAAATACCCTTTCAAAAGCCAAGGTTGTCCATTTTGAGGGATGAAATAATTTCCATTACATTTTTAGCCATTTTGTTTGTTATTAAAATTTTCTAATCAATGTCTCGCAAAGTTTGGCTCCATGGAATTTGAGTAAATACACAAATAAAAGCTCTGAATGTAGAACTTTCTGACTTAGTCTGAAAAACTGTGATATATTGTACAGACCATCTAAAGAAGGGAAGGAGCAAGGTAGAACTTTCTCCAGACACACACCTGAATAAATAAATAAATACTCAACCAGAGGACAATCTTTACTTTTTCCATCAAAACCAGGTGCTGAAATCCATGGAAATGATCCAGTAAAATACTTTTCCTGAAAAAAAAAGCCAAGAAAAACTTGACTCAAGGCCAAACTTTTCATGGAGCTACACAGACTTGAGAAGTGAAAGGCGAGAAGAAAATGTAAAGACAAGGTAAATTTTGGATCAAGAGTTCCTCCAATGTCAAAATATTTATGTTTTATTCTAACTGTTACCTTTTGGTCCTCTTTTAAAAGGTATATACATATACTGTATATATTCTATACACATTGTTTATTATTTTATGCCTGACATTAAATAAATAATGTTTTGAACGTTGCAAAAATTGAAAATGTTGTGGAGTTTTTGTTGTATTTAAAACCTAAAATTGCATTCTTTTTCTTGCTCAAAAACCATTTTGCTCCTAGAAGTTAAAAAAAAAAAAAAACAAAACTAGAAAGAGGTTTCTCTTTCCACCTAATAAAATCTCAGCTGTGACTTAAGTGTGTGAAGTGCAGAGCACTTTAAACACAGACAAAAATGGCTTTTCATTCTATCCCTGCTGGAGTGTGCTTTATTTTTAGCCACTACAGAGACATTTCCACATCCCAATAAGCACTAAAAGCTGCTGTGATAGAAGACAGGCTGAAGGCAATTTAACCTGAAGTTATGTGTAGCTGCCTCACAGTCTTACCTTTGTTTCTCTTAAGAATCTGTTTCTTTTAATTCCTGAAGTAGTGACTTGTAGAGATGAAAAAGAAGTGTAGAAACTTCCTTTTGAAAAAGAACACCCGAAAGCCATTATTTTTGCTTTCTAATTAGAATTTAAATCAATCTATTAAAGAAAAAAAAAACCTGAATATATCCTGTGTTATTATTTCAACACCCACATTTCCCTTTATTTTTAAATTTATCAGTTCTATCTTATTTAATATAAATTTTAAAATACTTTCTATTTCAGAACGCAGCAATCAAAAAAAAAAAAAAGACCAAGTTTCAACTGCACTTTTTCAGCAGCTAATAGAGAACAAAGAGAAAAATAATTTCAAAAACCACAGCTTGCATTTAGACATGGCCCTCTTATTTCCATTATTGCATTTTCCAGGGAAAATACACAAAATTTGCTTTTTTAATATTGCTACCACAAAGCAGGGAATCCATCTCAGACAAAGTGTTCTTCTCACATTTGGTTTCTACACAAAAGTTTGGAAGTTTTTGGCAGCACAGGAAGGAATTTGTTGATTGTGAATTTGGTTTTATGCAGAACCTTGTGGGGGTATCAGTCATTGGTTTCTCAGGGTCTGGATTGAAGGCACTTGAGACAGTAGCTCATGTTCACACTCAGGTGTTTATTATCTCTTATCAGTAAAACAGCCTCACTGCTGGGAGTTCAGCAGCTTTTCATTAGAAGGCACAAAATGGCCACAATCTCTTGTTCCAAGGTCTTTTCAGACTAAACCGTCCAATGAAGAGCTGACACCTGGATTATTTTCCCTTTGAACCCAATCACTGATCCCACAGAGCTGCAATGGGGACTTTTCTGCCCAATTACAAAATGCCACCCAAACCCATGGAGAAGGAGGAAGAAGAAGCATGGAGCAGAAACCCAGGATGACACCCTGTGCCCTCCATCTTGCTGCCATCCACGACACACTAAAAACCCCAAAACCTCAATTTCTCACCCAGTGACACACCTGCACTGCTCTCTATAATCTATTTCACACTTTTGTGGGTTCCAGTCTATCTTGAAGTCTGGGAAACTTTCTCCATGAATGGGGGTCAAGGTCAGTGCTGCCCTGGGGGTCAGGGCACCCCAAAACACACACAGAAATATCCCCACTGCCCTGGGTTTCCACAGAACCTGATAGGAGGGGACATCCAGGGTTGGGGTCAGGTTCTGCTCCCAGGGACAGGGACAGGAGGAGAGGGAATGGCCTCAGTTAGCTCCAGGGGAGGATCAGGTTGGACACCAGCAGGAATTTCCCTACGTAAGGGGTGCTCAGGCCTGGGCAGGGGCTGCCCAGGGAGCTTTGGAGTCCCCATCCCTGAAGGTGTCACCTGGAGGTGGCACTGAGTGCTCTGGGCTGGGGACAAATGGGGGATTTGGCACAGCTTGGACTCGATGGTCTTGGAGGGTTTTCCCAACCTCAGTGATTCTGTGATTGCATATTTGAGTGAGGAATGAAGGTGGGGAGAGGCAGAGATGGTTTGGAGAGCCAGAAATGGAATTACTGGAGGTTTCTTTGTTCATGTGAGGGCACAGAGTTGTAATATTGGAAATCAAAGCAACCCCCATGGCAGGGAGGAATGATGAGGAGGACTCCATCTTCTCAGAAAGCTAATTAATGACTTTATTATACTATATTATTCTGTACTATATTTCATTACATCTAAATTAATCTGCACAAGCACCCAACTCAACTGCCCAGCATCTCATGACTGTCAGTGACAGCCCCAACACACACCCGGATTCCATTGGCCAATGAATCAAAACACTCACACCAAAATCCAATTACCAATTCCCTTCAGGTAAACAATCTTCCACAATTCATTCCACTTTGGCAGGACAGAGGCACAGCAAATGAGATAAGAATTGTTTTGATCATTCTTTTCCCTGCTTCTCTCAGGTTCAGAGGATGTGAATCCCACATGGTAACACTCCAGAGCTCTGTCTCTACAGGATGGCAACGAGGGCACATTTCATTCCTTGATTCACGCATTTATAGGTTGGAAATAAAAGTGTTGGAATGCACATATCTCTCTGGGATGGCACTGAAGGATTGCTTTGGATGAAGGGCACCAGAATTAGACATGGTTCACATCCATAACTGCTTGGAGCCAATTGTCTGGAGCTGAGTTTATCTTGCCAGCAGCTTCTGGATGCTTTCCTGAAGGGGACTTGCTGCTTTGTTTGGGCAGGGAGCCAGGCAGCCTTTGTAGATCTATCTATGACACAGATCCAGGAAGAGGAGAGTGTCAACCATTCCAGACAACCTCCTGTAGGTCCCCTAAAATCAATCCCCAAAAAAGAATGGAGTAGGAAGGCTGCAGGATATATGACGATGTAATAACCACTGAAAAGCCTTGTTATTTACTGTAGGTGTCTGAAATGATCCTAAATCACAGCTCTAATCACTGCACATAGAAAAGATTTACTGCAGTGGGACTGTGTCTATATAAGTCACTGCAAGAGGATCCTAATTGTCTCTTGGATTCTATTTACAGGGCGTAGAACTTAAAATTTATTAGCAACTTACAATGTTCCAGCTTAATGACCTTCCTGGAAATTCAGGACACTGAACAGCCCCCAGAAAGGCCTTTGGGACTGTACTGGAGAGGCTGGATTTTTGAAAGTCCTGGTAGGTTTTTTATGGGAAAGGAATGTTCCTCTGAATGACTGCAGCTCCCTGGGAACTGGTAAGGAATTTGGCTCCAGGAAGTAAATCAAATCTAACCTGGCATTGTGAATGATGTATTTCTGTAGCCAGTATTTATTGTGGTGAATTCTGTGAAAAGATTCCATGAAGTCAGGAGGGATTTCTGCAATGACACAAGGGAGAAAAACATACAAAAGTCACGAATCCCTGTTAATTTAACCCCATTATGATGGTAGCCAACTTCTGTTCTTGTCTGTCCCAATGGAGGTGTTAAGGAATTAAGACTTCTAAGGAATTAAGACTTCTAGGGAACAAGATACCCTTCCTGTCCCCTTCACAGTAAAAACCCCATGTGCTGAATTTTTTTTGGAGCAGCATTAGTTTTTTCATGGTTGCTAATATGAGCTTATTTTTTGAAAATGTGCTGAAAACAGGATTGATAATTCAGTGACATTTGAGTTATTTCTAAGCAGTACTTGCACAGAGTCAAGGTCTTTTCTCTTTTGATTCCAACCATCCCAAGGGGTTTTCCAGACCCTGTGGCATCATGCTCAGCATATAAACTCATGGGAAATTTGGCCAGGGATGGCTGCTTGGGGACTGGTTGGGCATTGCTTGGTTGGTCATGAAAAATTGTTTTTCATTTGCATAATTTTCTTTTCTGCAGGTTTATTGTGCTCGCTCTGCTTTAAAAATCATTCCCCTTTTCATTATATTGGATTCAGGGTATGACTATGGTTATTGTTGCTATGGTTATGGTTGCTGTTATTATTGTTGTTTTTTATCACAATGATTATTTTATTTGAATTATTAAACTTCTTATATCAACCTGAGAGTTTTCTCACTTTTACCCTCCCATTTATTTTCCCTACATCCTGTTGGGATCAGAAGTGAGCAGCTGTGAGGTGTTGAGCTCCAAGCTGGGCCTAAACCACAACACTCCTGTACAGCTGGATCTAGAAAATTCCAGAGAACTGAAAGCCCACTCAACAAATCAGAATTCCAAGCATAAATGCTCAAGATATTCCTTGAGGCAGAAATAAAGTAAATTTAGGAGTGAACAAGGGAGCCGACACCTCGGCTGTGCAGGTGATTACTGGGTAAGAGTCCTCCACTCTGTCAGCAGCACTGCAGAAGTGACCAGCACAAGAATTCTTTGAAAGGGGAGGTGGAAAGAAGTGAGAAAGAAGAGGAAAAAAAAAATTTTAAGGAGTTTTTAGGACTGGATTCTTCACATTTTGACGGAAGACCAGTGAGAAGGCAAAAAATCACCAAAAGAAACTCTGGAGTCATGGAGGGAACATGGACAAGAGGCAAGACTTTCCTTTCTGTCCAATTCAAGGCTTGAAGTGCGTCATCAAATCTGTTTGAATTTAGAATACTCTGAAATTCTGGGCTTGGGAAAGCATCACTGAAATTTAGTTTGACTTTAATAAAGAGGGTCTTCTTTCAGCAGTTTTTATTTGAGGGCTTCTTCAAGGACTTTGAGTGCCAAGTTATGGAGAGAAGATGGACAAGAGACGATACTTTTCTTTCTGTCAGAGTCAAGGTTTGAAGTGCATCATCAAATCTGTTTGAAGAACACTTAGAATACACCGAAATTCTGGACTTGGGAAGCCATCACTATAATTTATTTTGACTTTAATAGAAGAGGGTCTCCTTTCAGCATTTTCTGTTTGAGAGCTTTTTCAAGGACTTTGAGTGCTGAGTGTCATCAATCTACCAACACTATATTCCAATTTTATTTCAAAAAATTGCAGTCACTGTAATTTTGTTCTCTCACTGCAAACAAAGGCAATAAAAAAATAGAATATTAGAACATCAATGGATGCTTGACTCTTGACCTCTAACTTCCTTTTTTTTATTAACAATGTGAAAAATTATTTTACTTTCTGAAGAATATGAATATTCAAGAGACTGCCCTGAAGTTATTTACCTTCCCAGAGAAGAGAATTATTTGTTGCTTTCCCTAAGAACAAATGAATAAAGCAAACAAAGAAGTAAATAAACAAATTTGGGGTCTTTTGGAACAAAAAAAACCCACATTTAAGTGTATGAGAAGTGATGTGTGAGATACCTGTTTCACCATGGTGGTTACACTTTGTGTTCATAAATCAAGATGAATTTCAGTGAAACAAGGTGAGTTTAATGAGCTTCAAAATTAAAGCTCCTGAGTGCCAAGTTTATTTCATGCCTTTGGATGGATAAAAACTATTCCTTATTTTGAGTTCAGGGGAGATGATAATGCTGTTCAATATGCTGGTGGGAATTTGAAAGGCTTTTTTGGCGTTTATGAGATGGGAGCCCCAGGAAAGCTAAAAGGTAGGAGGGGATGCAGAGAGAAGGATTTGCAAGGAGATAAGCACCAACATGCTCAGTGAAATGAACTGAGAGGTCAGTGGGGTTAAGGAGAGAGAGAGCGAAATTATATTGGAGTTAATAGAAGAGAATCCATTATCCTTAAGATTTTGAGGAGATGGAAATGTGGATACAAATATGAAAAAAAAAATAATTAAAGGAAGAAGGATTGGAGGCCTGATGAGGAATGTTCCCATAAAGATCATTCCCATCTGACATGGAAAACTTGGATTTTTGAGGTTAGGAGAAGCACATGGAGGCAGATTTGGTTAAAACTCTTCTTTCTCATGTTTGCTCCTGGAGACCTCATAATCAGTCTGGATTTAAGCACTGACCAATTTATCTCAACACCCAATCCATGCTTCTGTCATTCCTTTGCACCAATCCATCTTCATCAACCCTGATGCACTTTTTTGGAGGAAAATCCCTGGGCATTTCAGTCAAACTTGTCACAAATCTGCTTGTGATCCCCTGGAGGAGGACCCTGAGCAGAATTAGGTCATCTCAGATGATCTCAGCCACATGAGAATCTGAAACCTTCCCCTCATGGCACTTCTTTCAGTCCAAACCACATTTGCTTATGTTGTGGTTGCATTTATTTCATCAGGTTGGAACATCAGAGCTCTGATGTTCCAACCTGATGAAATAAATGCAAATAGGTGTGTGCAGCTGAATTATTGTCTGTGCCCAAAGGCAGCCCCTCAGAGATTAAATTTTCCATCTGTATTCTCGCTACTTAGCAAGTCCTATTTGCCTTGTTATAATTGCAGAGCCTCAGTAAATAAGCAGAAAGCAGAAGGCTTTGCTAAGTCCCTTTTCTGAAGAGACTATGAAGGGGAACTAATTTATTTCCAACACGGAGGCGTCCAGACAATTTCACCGCATCTTGTTCCAATTACGAAAGCAAAATGAGAACTAAAGCCACATTTACTCAGAAACTGGAGATATCCACACTAATTTTGGTTAATTCTGTCAAGTGCCTTTTGACAGCTGGAGAAATTACTGCAGTTTGTTTGCTTTTTCTCTGGATGACTTTCAGCTCTCTATGAAAGTGTTGTTGTGCTGTTTATTTGGATAAAATCCTCAATTTGTTTGGATATGGAGTAGTCCTTACCTCTTCATGATTGGCCATGGCACAGGATCAAGACTCAGGTGTGATGATCCAAATAATTTACTTGGTTTTATACTCCTTGGAATGATTTATCTGCTGTGCTCACCAATGTCCCACAGCAAAAGAGAGTTGGATATCACCATCCTACTCCCAGGGAGACGGAGGGGAATATTTAGTAGGAAAAAACCAAAAAGAGCTGGAACCTACAAATTCTTCGTTCTTTTATCCTCCCAGATTTCTCAGACACCTGAACCCTTTCCCTGGGAAGTGCATCAGGGATGTCCCCTTGTAGAAACCAAAGAATTTATTTTCTCCCTGAGATCAAGAGATAGGGAATAGGATATTGGTCCAATATATTCTGCCTGTGTTTAATTGAAAAATGAAAGATTAGTAAGCAAATGTCATTAAGTTTGATCTTTCATAAGAGGCAAAGTAGTCGATAAATTTAGCACATATTTAGCACATTTAATTTTTTTAATTAATTTCTGTGTCTCATGAGGGTATTTGTTCATTGATTGTCTTTGCAATAGCTCCAATTTGTTCTATCTTTTTTAACCAAGAATACATCATTTACTAAAAAAAAACTGTTACTTCCATTATTCAAACATTTTTGGATGGCAAAGGGGCATTAACAATAAATAAGTAGGGCGTTACACTGAGGGAAGTCCTGCAGGATATTTTATGATCCTATGAGAAATTTTTTGCCACATGGAACAGGATAATGAATCCACAGGTAATCAAGAGGTGCCAGCAGAATAATTTGGCTGAAATTGCAGGGCTTGTGGTTATAAACTTGTTAATTTTCCTCTAATCACAGGGATGGTGTTCTTTATTAAAAAAAAGGAATAAAACAAAATTAGAGTGTGGTTGTCATCTTGAGTAAGAGGATATAAATATTAAAAATTGATAATGTTAATTCCCAGTTTATTTTGCTTTATTTGAATATGCACTTGCCTTTAGGTGCATCAAAATTGAAATATATTATGAAGCAAAAAGAAAAAAGTCTGGTTTCTGTAGAATGAGAGAAATAGCTTTGAAGAATGGTTTGTAGCTGGCAGAGTTAACTTTGTTAAACTTGCTGATGTTGCAATCTTCATCCATCTAAGTTCTGGGGGGGGGAAAAAAGGACAGATCAATGTTCTTTACAAGTGCTTTGTTTTGTTTAGAAGTGACAACATTCATTACTGCTCCCCTTATAAATCACTTCACACATTAACAGAGCACGACCAAATTGCTTCTCATTCTCGCTGAGAATCATTAGTAACTCTCTAAATCCCAGATAATTACGTCTTAGTTTTTTTAAACAACACCTGTGTCACTGTGAAAGCTTCAGAGCAACTGGGTTTTGAAAAAGAATAATTAAAAAAGACAACTTTTAATGTCTCATTTGCACATAGCTCCCCTAAACTTGTTCCCCAAGAATTCAATTGCAATACAAGAAAATGCCTTAAATTGCGAAGTTTTATTGGAACTCTCCTTCCAATTGTCAGAATAATAACCCCATCTACAGTGTTATACATTCCTGAATACTAAAGATTTCTTCCAGCCTTCCTGCCTTTTAACTTTTGCAATGGAAAGGATTTTTTCTGCCTTCAAGCTCCCTTAGCTTTTATACTGCTGCCCCTACATCTGTTTTTAAAAAGGTGGGAAAATCCCTTTGGATGCTGAGCTCACACAACAGAATATAAATGTACAGCTAATTTAGAAACTACACCAATCATGAGGTCACCCAAATTTTGGGTTGATTTTGATTGAGTGAATTTTGATTTGTGTTCTACATTCTACTCCTAGGTTACTCTGGAGAGTACCTCCACACCAGCAGTGTAAAGTATTTGTAACCTTATGTGCAACTCTCCACACCCAAAAGGAATCTGGTTGGAAAAGGCATCTCATGGAAAATGAGACGTTGTGGCATCAGCTGGAATAAAACTGGAATAAAACTGGCATCAGCTGGAATAAAAGTGGTTAAGGAAAAATCTGCACAAGCAATGGAAAGGGCAAAAAACTTTGGCCACAGGGTCTGAGTAACTGCTGGAATCAGGATGAGGAAAGAACATGAACAAATTTCATCATATCTAATTTCTGTATCATTTAATCTGCTATTCCAAGGGTCAATGGAATAAACTTTAAATAAAGTTTATTTATTTAAAGCACATCAATTTCATTTCAAAGGGATGACATAAAAAGGTTAATTCTGAATCCAGGAACCTTTTCGTTATGGATTTCTCACCAAATACATCTTTAAACACACATATAAAAATCTGCATTATTACAATTACAAAAAAATAATTGAACTCTTTTATTTTGATTTCTCTTTCTCAGCTGTTAGAAATAAACCACAGAAAGTAGTTTTTCCATTTTAGTGGCTCTTCACCTCTTACATTGTGATGGGAAATTCGTACTGAGGTGCTTGACCTATAAAAAATCCCTCAGAAAGTCTTGATCGATATCTGGGGGATGTTTTGAAACACTTGGATGAAAGGCACTATAAAATTAGAAGTGTTTTCCTTACTTGTACTCTGACACTAATATTTACCTTTGAGCTTGAGGTTTTGGCAGAGTTTTCAGTCTCTGTTCCCATTTAAGGAAAGTAATTCTGCACAACTTTTAGGGGGAAAGAAACAGAGGGAATGTTCTCCATTTCCTGTCCTTGTGAGTTAGATTTTGTTCCCTATTAACACCTTTTCCTACTCAAGGCAGGCAAAGAGAAATAATGCATCAGAATAAAATTTAATATGGTACCATGTCATTAAACTCATTGAAAAGGGGAAGAAATAATAAATAATAAATTGGGGAGAGAAAAAACAGGTGTTGAAATGGTCTGAAGAACCTGTCACTAAATATTTCTTTTCCCTTTCAACTCACACACAGTTAAAAAAAGGTATTTTAAATTCACACACAATGAACCAAGTGCAAGTAAGACCTGGAGTATTTTACAATCTCAGGTCATTCTTGAGAATAAGAAGAAATGGGTGTAGTGGAAAGAACAAATAGTTCAGCAAGGCTTCCTGATTTCTACCAGTGCTTTCTTAGGAATTATTTCACTCCTCTGTGCTCTGGCTCTTCTGTCTCAACAGCAGAGAAATCAGTCTTCAGCCTCCTGGAGATGGTTTTAGGAGGCTGATTTAGCCCATATACAGGGGGTTTTTAAAATACAATTTTTTGGCTCATTTTTTCACTGCTTTTTAATGTTTCTCCTCTGAATGCTGTGTTTTAACTGGAATAACCTTGCAGCAGTTTGTAATTCAATATGGGTTTAGTTACACAGGCTTTCAATCTGTTTGAAGTATGCACATGGGTTTATCAGGATTCACAGTTCATCTGAGGGAGACTGGCTGAACTCCCTGGTGGTTTAGGATGACTGTCACAGTCAAATGTAATCTTGTCTAAGCTCTCCTGATTTTGTCCTCAGCCTTGTCACACAGACTGTGTGAAGATCAACCTCTCCCCCATTAATCTTCCATTTCACAGGGATGCTTTGCCAAATCCTGTTGCTTTCCTGATGCCTTGTGCAGGCTGGCCTAGAACAGAGGCTGGACAGAGCTAAAGAATAAAGCAGGGATTTATTAAAAGGCCTCCATGGATGCACCTTGGGCAGCACAAGAGCCCAGCCAGGGCTGCACCCAAGATGAACCAAAATGGCCCCAAAATGCACCAGCGCTCCCGGGCTCTCTCCCTGGGATCAGTTCTGCTCCATTTGCATCTTGCAGTTCATTGTCCCATTCCAGCTTTAGCCCCTGCAGTCCCACCCTGCTTGTTTTTCTCTCTCCAGCCCACGGGGTTTGTGCTCTTGGGCTGAGATTTGGATCATTTGTCCTTGGTGCCCAGCTGGAGCAGGAATTGTTTTGTCTCCCTGCTCTGTGCACAGAGCTCAGCATGCCCTGATGTGAAGCCCAGACCCACACACTGAAGCAGCACAGAATCTGAAAATGTAAAAGCTGAAACCTGAGGCATCATTCCCACACCTCAAAAATCTCTAAATTCCATCCAAATGTACTGCTCCACTAAGCCCAGATGTAGGTGTTTGCTGTCCCTCATCACTGCTGGTTCCAATCTTAGTAATCTTTAATTTTCCCAGCTCTCAGAGCCCTTTCAGAGAACTTTTCTTCTGATAAAACATTGCATCATTTCTCCCTGTCTGGTTTGACAATCCAGAGCTGATCCAGACCCCACTGTGCTGGGTTTGATTTCATTCAAGCTTCCTTCTTTCACCTTTGGTTTGGAATTCAAATCACACCACATGAACCCACTCACCCCACAGCTTTTCTCTGACTCCATTCCCATGAATTTCTCCTTTTTCTCCCTCTCTCTTCCTACAGGCTTCTCATGTCCTGGAATTAAATGAGTCTGGGAGGGGAGAGAGAAGTGGTGAGGAAAGGGGTTGAGCAATCACCTACAACTCCAGGTATGAGTGTGCTGCACACTAAATAATGCCAATTCCCTTAAATCCACCATGGGAATAATGAACCACAGAATCACAGAGTCCTGGAGTTGGGTTGGAAGGGACATTAAAGATCATCCATTCCCACCCCCTTGCCATGGGCAGAGACACCTCCCACCATCCCAGGTTGCTCCAAGCCCTGTCCAGCCTGGCCTTGGACACTTCCAGAGATCCAGGGGCAGCCACAGCTGCTCTGGACACCCTGTGCCAGGGTCTCACCAACTCCCAGGGAAAAATTTCTTCCTCGTGTGTAACCTAAATTTCTGCTCTTTCAGTTTGAACTGTGTTTTTTTTTCCCCCAGGTAACTCCATTTTCCTCATTAAACCCACAACTAAGAGACAAAAAGCCCCAA
Source organism: Molothrus aeneus (assembly GCF_037042795.1). Classification (NCBI taxonomy): domain Eukaryota; kingdom Metazoa; phylum Chordata; class Aves; order Passeriformes; family Icteridae; genus Molothrus; species Molothrus aeneus. The sequence goes on along the minus strand of NC_089646.1, from coordinate 3,318,498 downwards.
TCAAATCCATGTATTTTTTGGTGTTTATCAGCCAGCCTCTCTCTGGGGCTTTTAGCTGGCCCCAAACAAATACTGCTTAGTTCTGGATCACTTTATCTTCTCTGCCCAGAAAGGGAAAGGAAATGGAGTTTTACACACAGCAAAGGAAGGCAGAAGGAGGAAGTTTAAATCCTGGCTGAAAGGAACTGATAAAGCATTCAGAAAAAAAATTCAGTGTAGTAATTTAGCCCCACAGACATGACAAATACCAAAGGAATTGGACTGATGTGGTCCATGGCAAACAGGTCAGACAAGCTGAATGTTCTGCCTCTTGGATGTCTCCCACAGCAGTAAAAGTTTTTCAAAACTCCAAAGTGTGCAAGCAAATATGATTTTTCTTCCCTGACTGGAACCCAGGAGTCAGGGATGAAGTAATGGGGATAATCAGAGCAGTTGCTGCTCTGGGGAAAACTTTCTGAGGAATGGAGAACACATTTTCGATTTTTTAGGACATAATGCAGAGGGAGCATCTCTCTAAGCAGATGAATAGAAATATTTCTCTTGTGGCAGACACTTTATTGGGATAACTGTTGAGGAAGAGTTGTTTTCAGTGAGAAACTTAAAATCACAAATACAACCTGCTCCTACTCTTGTTGCCAACAATTTCCCTCTGCCACATTTATTCTGTGGATTAAATGAAATGTTCTTCATGGTGCTGGCAAAAGCCACAGACCAGGACAGTGGACAGTGTGGGACATTGTAATTTTATCTGCTTCTGTTTGTGGTCTCAAAAGCCTGAGGCAAATGAGTTGTTCCACCACTTCTTGTCACACAAATCCACTCTTTAGTCCATGTCTCGCAGCAGGGCCAGGTTTCATGGTCACATACAGCAAATATCCAGAACACCCGCAAAGTTTTGAATGTCAAGCACCCCACAGCTTGAATAGAGGTTAATAAATTTAGAGGAAAAGCAACTAAAATGTGGTGAGGTTTAGGTTAGGTAGCAGCACCACAGCACTGAGCTTGCAATAACAAATCGCCACAGGATGTGAGAGAAGGATCCACAGACTGCAACCACAACAGGAAATGATAAAACGGGCCAGAGAGCTTTACCTGGGCTCTAAAACAAAATGTCATTGCTAACCCACAGAGGACTGAATTCAGTTCTTCCTCCCAAATGAGTGTGGTCACTTCATCCTTTCAGCTCATGAGTGGATATTCCTTGGGATTGAGGAGTTTTGGATGGGACAGAGCCATCCCAGGAAGAGGGATGAGACATTAATTCCTTGGGCTCTCATTGGCTTTGCTCAAGCCAACCCTGGAACCAAATTCTAAAATGTCATCTTACTCAGGTTTTCAGTTTATTCTGTTATTTGCAGGTTTAGCATGAATAAAACAAATAAATATCTGAATTTCCCCTCTGTCCATGGGTAAATATGATCAGCCCAATCTTTCCCAGTGTGTCACACAGATGTTTCTGCTTTGCCTCAATCCATCAGGTTACTTAAAAATGATTCCCTGATTAGTCTATGTCAGCTCACAAGTGGTTTTGTGCTGCATTTCTCAGTCATGCATCTCTCATCATGTTTGTTTTCATATGAAAAAGGAGACTAATTGTGCTCCCCCCATGAGTTGCTACACAGAATATTTCACTTTGGGCTCAGTGTTTAGACCATAAAATGGTCCCTCATGGGAACAGCAGAAAAAAAAAAATCTTGAAATGACCTTACAGAGTTCTTTGGTTTCCAGGATAAATTTCTTTTATAATTCTATATTTACAGTATGGTATTTGGGAATAACACCAGTGAATATGTCCTTGAGTTAAACAGACACTTGATTCCTGTCACCCAATATGTTTTCTTTGATGCATTAGGATGTGGGACAGAATGATTTATGGCACATCAATAAATAGATTACCTCAGCTTGGAGGAATAAGAAGAAAAAATTAATAAATGCATGCAATATTTTGCAGTATAATAAGGACCAGTATTTAAATAGCTGGGTATAATCAGGCACAAGCTCTCGTGCTTTCAGATGAACACTGTGTTCTTTCCTGTGGTGTGTAAAAAATAAAGTGCTAAAAGAAAACCTCTCACTTTCAAGATTTCTGGATGACTTGTGGTCTGTGTTATATTAAGAACTAAACTGAGCTACTTTATTTAAAATAATTTAAGTACAAAACTAAAATTATCAAATAAATATAGTTAGTTAATAGGAACACTTTTTTTTTCCCCCTAAGATTCTACAAACAAGAGCTTGGAAAATGCCACTTTTTGGATCAGATTTGTGTTGAAAAAAGTCTTTCTATCTAAAACTTACAACTATTATTCAGAAGAAAAGCTGTTTTCTGTAGAATTAAACCTAAGAATATTTCACTTTATAGATGTAACAGACACAGCACATCACCTGTAGAACCAGGCATACTGAGAGTGTTTTATTCTTGTATACCTCTTCTTTGGAGATATAAATTACACCTTGGAGGTGCTTTATCCTCTCCTTAAACAAAACAGGATGGCTGAGGTGACATGACAAGCTCATTTCGATTATCTGTGTAATCAATCCAACAAAGTAAAAAGTGGCAAGCTACACAGGGTTGTGAATTTTATAATTTTCCCTGATTTTGTGCAGGATATTATTGATGATGTGGTAGGGAAACAATGTGTGTGTTGGGAGAAATTATCTATTCCAACATTTTTCTGCTGTTGAGATGCACCTGGCAGCTCAAGCTCACCTGGAAAAAGCAGAACTCCACGTTTCCCTTTGCACATTTAAAACTAAACCACAAGCAGGCAGTGAGATTTGCTGGAAGAGGCAGCTGAGGATCTGTGGCATGCTCTGTCAGGAGATGATTTGAAGGCCAAGAGCAAACCCATTTCAAAGTCAGCAGTAGGACAGCCCTGTTACATAAGGTGCAGAATGCCTGGAATAGCACTGCCATGAGGACTCTGTGAGACTGGGGTATAGAAGAAGCTATATAAAAGCTTTTTATATAAAGCTGTATAAAAACAAGGCATTATTTATTCACCGTGTTCAATCCGCTTCATTTTGCCTCAATTCCTTTCCAAAATTAGGACAAGAAGGTGAGTGCATGAACAAAGCAATCCAAGCCATCCTCTCTCAAGTCTTTCAGAGGAAGCTGTTTTTGCTCTCTTGCCAAGAGCAGTGATTTGTGTTCATTCTTCATTCTGTGGACAATTTTTAGGAGACAGGACATACCTCAGAGATTTTAGTCTGGAGTGCTGAGTGTAGGTTTACTGAATGTCCTTGCAGGGGTATAATTGCCACTAAAAATCACAGATATTCTGCTCTTAAAAAGCTGAAGATGATTAAATCTAATGAAGGTCTAATAAAAATTTGTCCTGACTGGGTCTGATTTGCAATGCAAGCCCGGGATATCTGCACAGGGAATACCCAGCAGGAGCATCACACCCAGCAATGCCACAATTCACTAAGCACAGTCATATTAACCAACATTTCTGCAGGGAAGTGAGCCTCTTCTCCCTTCACTGAGAATTTGCCACTTAAAGAATTTCATACTCACCTTTATTTTTATTTATGCTGTCCTTTATTACATTTTCCTCACTATTGCTCTTCATGTATTTTGGGCATCATCACAAATTCATGCTCATGATCAGTGTGCTATGAAAACCTCTCGTCTTTGAGGGCCAGGCTGAGGTGGTTTGAGATAAAAGACATGGCAATCACAGCAGGATATTTCCTAATACCTCGAAACAAAAGAGAGCTGCATTTCCCCTCTCAGCTACAAACACTCTCATTCAGTCTGAGATCCCTGATTCCTCACTCTCCTCGGCCTCAGCTGTGTGAGACCCATGAGAAAACCTTCCCAAATACATCCCACAAAAATGGAGTTTAGTTACAGGGCTCCAGAACCTGTGTTGTCTTTGAAAAAAAGCAAATTTAAGGCTTCATTTCTGCACAGTTGCTGGAAAGTAGAAACTTATGTGGGCAAATTGTTCTTAAAGTCTTTCCAGTGGTCCCAGAGTGTCAGAGAAATAGCACAAAAACAAGGTCAGTGCCTGTGGCTCACAAGATTCAAAGCAAGGAGAAGATGGAAAATTTGAAAAATAAGAACATAGGCCTGGCCCAACATAGAGTTCTGTGTGGAACTCAGAAATAAAGGCGAGTTTTCTGTAAATACATCAGCAACAGGAGGGCTGAGGAGAATCTCCATCCTTTACAGGATGTGGGGCTGAACATGAGCCCAGGTGTGGCATTCACATTCCCTGGAAAAATCCCTTCATCCAGGATTGTTCTCCTGGGAAGCTGAGAAGCCTCAGAGAAAAAGGAAAACATTTCTTATCTCATTTGCTTCTCCTGTGTTGTGCTTACATGTGGAATGTGTTTGGAGATTGTTTACCCAGAGGTGATTGTTTCATTGGTTTCATGTGAATTGTTTTGACTCAATGACCAATCATGGTCAAGCTGTGTCGAGGCTCTGGAAGGAGTCACAAGTTTTCATTATTATCTTTTTAGCCTTCTGTAAGTATCCTTTCTGTATTCTTTAGCACAGTATAGTATTCTTTAATATATTATTATAAAGCAATAAATTAGCCTTCTGAGAACATGGAGTCAGATTCATCGTTCCTGCCTTTGTCAGGACACAGACAGCAAATACCATACCCAGGAGTGCCCAGCTGTCCAAGAAGGCCAATGGCACCAGGCTGTGCTAGCAGCAGTGTGGTCAGCAGGACCAGGGCAGGGATTGTCCCTCTTTGCTGGGCACTGCTGAGGCCACACCTCAAATCCTGGGCTCAGTTTTGGGCCCTTCATGACAAGAGAGAATTGAAAACTGCACCAAGAGATACTTGAGAGCAAGAGTTCAAGCAAATTGATAGGAATTAGGCTCCTTAGCCTAAATATTATTGGTTTTCTACTGTATTTTCAGGGACCCCTGTGGCAGGGAGGAATGATGAATCTGACTCCATGTTCTCAGAAGGCGAATTTATTATTTTATGATACTATATTATATTAAAGAATACTATACTATACTACACTAAAGAATTCAGAAAGGATACTTACTGAAGGCTAAAAAGATAATAATGAAAACTCCTGACTCTTTCCAGAGTCCTGACACAGCTTGGCCCTGATTGGCCAAAGAGTGAAAACAACTCACAGCAGAATCCAATGGAACAATCACCTGTGGGTGAACAATCTCCAAACACATTCCAAAGGAGCAAAACACAGGAGAAGCAAATGAGATCAGAATTGTTTTCCTTTTCTCTGAGGCTTCTCAGCTTCCCAAGAGAAAAATCCTGGGTGAAGAGATTTTTCAGAAAATGTGAATGGGACAGTTTTCTACCTCCTACCATGAAAAAGGAAAAGAGCTGATGTGTATTTAAGGTTTCTCCAGCTGAAAGATCTCGACTTCAGAAACATTCAAATGTGGTGCAAACACTGAAGGGAAAACACGACATAAATTAGAAGCTGAATTTCTGTGGGCATCATTCAAAGCTGGGGTTAGGTTTTGGGTTTTCTTCTCATTTAGCTCATTTTTAGCTAACTCTTGATGAGATCGTTTTGCTGAGCTGAAGACCTCCCATGTCCATTCCTCACATTGTGCTGCTGTGTCAGCCTGGCAGCACAGGAATTCACAGGAGTGAACAATGACTCTGACCTCACTGGGGTAATGGAAAATATGTCAAATTTATTGACCCAGTTGCTTTCCTATTCAAGGGGACAAGTCAACCCTGGCAAGTGTTTCCAGCTGCACTAATTGACAGTACAGTGTGTTCTAGCACCAGGCAAGAGCTCTACCTGAGGTGATGCTTGAATGCCCATCCTGTGCAATCAATACTGGGCTCATTTGTGTTTTAGCAGAGTCCACAGTGTTTCTAGCATGTTCTGAGAGGTTTAAAACAATGGAGTTAAACCTCTTGTTTAGCCTGGAGAAAAGGAGACTCAGGGCTGCCCCCATCACTCTCTGCAGCTCCTGAAAGGTGCCTGTGCTCAGCTGGCCCTGGGCTCTTTCTCCAGCAGCACTGACACAACCAGAACACACAGCCTCAAGCTGCACCAGGGGAAATACAGGTTGGATAGCAGGGAAAAGATTTTCACAGGAAGAGTGAGAAAGTTCTGGAATGGCTGCCCAGGGAGGTGGTGGAGTCCCCATCCCTGGGTGTGTTTAACAAAGCCTGGATGTGGCACTGGGGGCCAGGGTTTGGTTGAGGGGTTGGGGCTGGGTTGGACTCTGTGACCTTGAAGGTCTCTTCCAACCTGGTCATTCTGGGAATTCTGTGAGTTAACAAAACCACAAAGCCCTCAAAGGGGAACTGTGTGGTGGGAATGACCCTTGGAAAAATCAGGGACAAGGAGCATGAAATCATAGAATGGTTTGGGTTGGAAGGGACATTAAAACTCATCTTTTTCCATCCTTTTCATGGGAAGGGACACCTTCCACTATACCAGGGTGTTTCAAGCCCAGCCTGACCTTGGACACTTCCAGGGATCCAGGGGGAGCCACAGCTTCTCTGGGAAGCAGTTCCAGGGCCTCACCACCCTCACAGGGAATAATTTCTCCCCTAATTTCTAGTCTAAACCTCTTCTCTTTAAGTTTAATGCCATTCCCCCTTGTCCTATCACTGCATTTAAGATTTTAAATCCTAATTCTAAAATTTGAACTAGAAGTTATTCAAATCCCACCAGCAAGATAATTTACATTGACATGTCAAAAGGGAAAGAAGGAGAGGATCTTGGAAGAATTAACTGACAGACAGCAACATCTTGTTGAGCTGCAGCAGAGTCAGAAAAGAATGAAAATGCAGAAGGAGAATATTAGTGAAACAGATTGCTTAACCTAGGAGAGACTCCTTAACATCATAATAAAATATCACATATATTCTCCCTCAACTGGCTTTAATTCTTGGGATTTCAGGAGTACCATTAAACCAAGTTTTACAATAATACTTCTGGGACTCTGAAGTACTGTAAAATAAATTAAGAAATAGAGGAAAGTCAGAGAAATATTTATTGCTCCTTTGCTGTCAAGAATTAAGGGCTGTATCAGACCATCTGTCAAGAAGGAAAAAATGAACAGACATAAGCAGGGCCTCCAGTAATGTTATGTGGGAGACAGAACAGCAGATGAAAAGGTCAAAACTCCTCCTCAGGAGTGTTTGTTGAAGAGCAGGCCAGTTCCAGCAGCCAGCAGGGCTCTCAGGGAGTGAGGCAGCTCCAGTTACCCTCAGCCCCTCTACCCCATGAGCCAGGATCCCCTCTAGGCCTGGGTGACCAAAGCAGCCTTTGTGATAAATCTATGATTCAGCTCCCTCTGGCATGGCCAGACAGTTCAGCCATTCCCGCCTCACCTCCCGTGTGATTATGAAAGGCAGGAGTATTTTTTTTCATCATTATGAGGCAGATAATAAATCTCACGTGGAGATCAGCTGTCTCCTGTGGGAGGGACCTCACAATGGGGCAGGGGAAGGACTCTGGCTCCTCTCCCTAAAAAGTGACAGGAACAACAACATGTGAATGTCCATAATCCCCATTTCCATCTCCCTGCAGCTCTGGTGGGGAGGAGGCAGAGCTGGGAAGGAGAGAGGGATGAGAGAAGGGTTTTTTTAAGATTTATTTTACTTCTCACTATCCCACTCTGAGTTCATTGATAATAAATTAAATTAACATCCCTGATTTTGAGTCTGCTTTGCCTGAGACTGCATTTGGTGACTGATGTGTCTCTGTCCTTATCCCAACTCATGAACCTTTTCTCTCCCTCCCCACTTGGAGAAGGGAGGCTCAGAATGGCTTGGGTGCTCATCCAGCCAATGTCAACCCACTACAGTATTAACAACAAAGAATTAATTTAATAATAATAATAAACTACACATTTCAAGGCTCAGACTTGTGCAGAGGCATAGAAAGTCCTGTTTGTGGAGCTCTCCAAAAGATCTCATGCAAGGGGTGCAACATCCCCCAGGAGCTGCTTGCCTTGTACAAGGAATGAGCCAGGGTGTATTTGCTACCATGGAGGCACTGACAGGGTCCCAGGCACCATTTCTCCTTCCTGCAGCAATCCAAAGTGTCCTTCTTCTGCAATCAAAAATGTCCTTCTGCTGCAATCCAAAAATGTCCTTCTGCTGCAATCCAGAATGTTCTTTTGCAGCAATCAAAAATGTTCTTCTGCTGCCATCCAAAATGTTCTCCAGCAATCCAAAATGCTCTTCTCCAACAATCCAAAATGTCCTTCTGCTGCAATCCAGAATGTTCTTCTGCAACAATCCAAAATGTCTTTCTCCAGCAATCCAAAATGTCCTTCTGCTGCAATCCAGAATGTCCTTCTGCAGCAAACTAAAATGTTCTTTGCAGCAATCAAAAATGTTCTTCTGCAATCCAAAATGTTCTCCAGAAATCCAAAATGCCCTTCTGCTGCAATCCAAAATGTCCTTCTGCTGCAATCCAGAATGTTCTTCTCCAACAATCCAAATGTCCTTCTGCTGGAATCCAAAAATGTCCTTCTGCAGCAAACTAAAATGTTCTTTGCAGCAATCCCAAATGTTCTTCTGCAATCCAAAATGTTCTCCTGAAATCCAAAATGTCCTTCTGCTACAATCCAAAATGTTTTTCTCTAGCAAACCAAAACGTCCTTTTGCTGCAATCCAAAAATGTCCTTCTCCAACAATCCAAAATGTCCTTCTGCTGCAATCCAAAATGTTCTTCTCCAACAATCCAAAATATCCTATTGCTGGAATCCAAAAATGTCCTTCTGCTGCAATCCAAAATGTTCTTCTCTAGCAAACCAAAATGTCCTTTTGCTGCAATCCAACATGTTCTCCAGCAATCCAAAATGCCCTTCTGCTGCAATCCAAAATGTTCTTCTCTAGCAAACCAAAATGTTCTTTTGCAACAAACCAAAATGTCCTTTTGCTGCAATCCAAAATGTTCTCCAGCAATCCAAAATGTCCTTCTGCTGCAATCCAAAATGTTCTTCTCTAGCAAACCAAAATGTTCTTTTGCAACAAACCAAAATGTCCTTTTGCTGCAATCCAAAATGTTCTCCAGCAATCCAAAATGCCCTTCTGCTGCAATCCAAAATGTTCATCTGCAGCAAAGGTGGCCGGGAAAGTGTAGGAAGTTGCCTTTTCCTCCTGCACGTCTTTTTGCAGAGTTCATGTCTGCACATGGGAAATCAATGCCAGCAGCTCTTAGCAGGGGAATGCATATTCAGGGAATTCCTGCTGTTCCTGCCATTCCTCATCAGGAGTTCCTTGGAGAAATTGGAGGAAAAATAACTTATTAAGGGAATATTCAAAATCAGAAGCCCCTGAAGTGTTAATGTACAAATTATAGTATCAATTATAATCTGATGTGGCAACTCTTAAGTAGCATGAATATTCTGAAGGAAGAAATGCTCAAAACCCCCATTCCAAAACTCAGAATTTACTGTAGGTGTCATATCAGCAAGAATCGAGGATTGCATGGTGAGATCACTTTTCATTATCAGCTTGAAAATGTTTTAATGCTTCCAGACACTGATAGAAAGAGACAAATTGTGTCACTGAGGTTGAATTTCACAGCATGAGTAGCAGGAAGCAGGTTACACTGAGATATTTATCCCCTTCAAAGGAGATAAATAAATAAGTAGACAAATAAATGAATAAATAAAAAGCCTGGAGGCAATTTCATATTTCATTTGAAGGGACACCACTCAATACCTCTCTTGGAGTGACCCTGAGGAAACATGAATTTCTCCCACACCAAATGTAGGGTTTCTTTGGTCAGTGCCATCACAAAGCTCTTTGTGCCTGAGAACCCTTCTCCAGGGCTGCAAACCCCACTCCTCCTTTGCCCTGGGACTTTAATCTCAGACCTTTTAGCCCAGCAGGGACTGGGGAATCATGGAGCTCCTCCAAGGGTTGGATATCACCATCATGATGAGGACCAGACTGCAGGGGAGACAAGAGACTCCACTGTGGCAATTTAAGTGGGATGGTTGGATCTGAAACCTCAAAAACTCAAGCTGCCTCTTCACAGGCTGAATCTGGATGTCCTTGGGTATGTGGCAAATATTTTGACCCAAATATTCTGAAATTTAACAGGATATGACATTGCAAAGTAAAGATAAATTGAACTTTTACCAAACTGTTCTGTGGTTGATATTATTTGTTTTTGTTTAGCTGGATGATGTTCATGTCTGTACAAACAAAATGCAGCCACTTCTTCCTCCCAGCATCTATCAAACTCCTCAGGAACAGAAGGTGACATTTTATTTTGGATGAAAACACATATTTGTGTAAGCTCAGAGACTGCTGTTAAAAAATAGAACTTAAACCTTTATTTAAAAATACCTTAAAAAAATAAACTCTTCCAACAGTAACAAAAGCAATGACATTTTCTTCACTACTAAGATTAATAATTTCTTTGTGTACTTTTAAGACAACTTTTCAATGCTGGCACTGAGATCCCAAGGGATTCATGGAATTTATTTAAGACAATGAGAATTGGTTGCATTGAAAGTCTACCAAAACCAATGGAATGTTGTCAGCTTTTAATCAAAAATAGGTGGCAGCAGGAGCAGAGAAGTGATTGTCCCTGGTGAGGCCACACATCCAATCCTGAGGTCATTTTAGGGCCCCTTTATACAAGCAGGACATTGAGGGGCTGGAACATGTCCAGGGAAGAGAATGGAGCTGGGAATTCCCAGAATTCCCAGAATGACCAGGTTGGAAGAGACCTTCAAGATCATGGAGTCCAACCCAGCCCCAACAGCTCAACCAAACCCTGGCCCCCAGTGCCACATCCAGGCTTTGTTAAACACACCCAGGCATGGGGACTCCACCACCTCCCCGGGCAGCCATTCCAGAACTTTATCACTCTTTCTGTGAAAAACTTTTTCCTGCTATCCAGCCTGTGTTGGTTCCAGTTGTGGGTTTCTCTGGGTCTGGGTTGAAGGCACTTGAGACAGTAGTTCATGTTCACACTCAGGTGTTTATTATTTCTTATCAGTAAAACAGTCTCACTGCTGGGAGTTCAGCAGCTTTTCATTAGAAGGCACAAAATGGCCACAATCTCTTGTTCCAAGGCCTTCTCAGACTAAACTATCCAATTAAGAGCTGACACCTGGATTATTTTCCCTTTGAACCCAATCACTGATCCCACAGAGCTGCAATGGGGACTTTTCTGCCCAATTACAAAATGCCACCCAAACCCATGGAGAAGAAGGAAGCATGGAGCAGAAACCCAGGATGACACCCTGTGCCCTCCATCTTGCTTCCATCCACAACACACTAAAAACCCCAAAACCTCAATTTCTCACCCAGTGACACACCTGCACTGCTCTCTATAATCTATTTCACACTTTTGTGGGTTCCAGTCTATCTTGAAGTCTGGGGAACTTTCTCCATGAATGAGGGTCAGAGTCAGTGCTGCCCTGGGGGTCAGGGCACCCCAGAGCAGACACAAAAACATTCCCAGTGCCCTGGGTTTCCACACCAACCTAAACTTCCCCTGGTGCAGCTCGAGGCTGTGTGCTCTGGTTGTGTCAGTGCTGCTGGAGACAGAGCCCAGGGCCAGCTGAGCACAGGCCCCTTTCAGGAGCTGCAGAGAGTGATGGGGGCAGCCCTGAGTCTCCTTTGCTCCAGGCTGAGCACCCCCAGCTCCCTCAGGGCTTCCTCACAGGGTTTGTGTTCCCAGCCCCTCTCCAGCCTCCTTGTCCCCTCTGGATGTGCTCAGTGTCCCCAGGTCCTTCCCAAGCTGAGGGAATGGGGCAGGAGCTCTGCACTTACGAGGCTGAGGGAGCTGCCCAAGCAGGAATTCCTTATCCACCACCTCAGGAAAACATAAAAGAGAAATCCTTTGTCCCTTCTGCACTGTTGCCACCTCAGCCTGCATCACTCAGGTGCTGCACCTTCCAGCCAAACCAAAAGCCAGCTTTTCCATAGGGAATTTTGGCAGCCCTGATTTCATGCATGCCTGGCTAGTCCTTCTCCAGGAGCTGATTAGAAAGGCAGATTAAAGAACCAGGTTCAGCAGGGGTTCTGCTGTGGTTCTTTCACCACAGCAGAACTCTCCCCCTTTCCAATTTGTCTCAGATCAGTTCTGCCCCAGGCTGGAGTTTCCATAAGGAAAATACTTTCTCTAAATGTGCTTCATTTTATTCCTCACTGTAGGAATACAGACATTTACAGGAAAACACCACATGGATATTTTTTGTCTGGAGTCCCTCCTATTAATTTTTACTGATGGGTGAACAGGAATCACACTCTTCACTCTTGGGTTTAGGTTGTGAGAAATAAGAGATCCTATTTTCACCTCATCCATTTTTGTATTGTAAACCTTTATGGGTTTACAAATTGTGTCAAAAAACCTATCCTATTCCTCTGGAAACTCATGACCTGTGTCATGATTAATGGCAATAAATAAATGAAACTAAATAAATAAATTTGCTCATGAAAGGAATAATTTGTGCTTTCAACAAGCAATTCTCAGTTAACAATATTCTGTGATGTTACAATGTAATCCAGAGTGAGTCACCCTGCCACTAATATACAATCAGCATAATAACCAACAAAACACAATTTGATCAAACATTTATAATAATATTCAAAAGTCACATAGCGAAAATGGACCTAAAAAAGCAGTTAGAAAATAGAAAACATTTTAAATGACTGGTGTATTATTTAATGTGTTTATTTAAAAGCAAAATTGTGACAAACCAGCAATCCTTTTCTCTTGATCATGCAAAAATTACCTTGATTAGCACATATTTAATCAGAATAAAAGTGGAGGTTATAACCAAAAGAATTTCAAGGGTAAAGCAGAAATGGAATATGAATTTACTCTAAAATAATTTTTGTAATACATATTTTTGAATGAAAATGCCTCTTTTGAACAATGTGAATCTAGCTACCAATTGGAACAACTACTAACAAATTTTACTTCCAGGGGTTTTTGCATTAATTTGTTTTTTTGGGTTTTTTTCCCCCACATAAACAAGTACTAATTCAACAGGAGTTAATTTAGGACGCACCAATAAATTTTGCTATGCAGAAAACTAAATTAGATTACTTTTTTTTTTATTTAATAATCTGTAAAAAGATTTTCCACACACACTCACACACACAGACACACAGAGTGTTTGAAATTGCCAAGCACATGAGATAACTGCAATTCAATTCAAAGAAACCTCCCAGCACTTCCTGTGAGAGCTCAGACTAACATATGTTATCTGTCACACTCTCTGGCGTGTCAGATTCCTACACCAGCACAAGATCCAGCCCGTGTGTGCTTGGGAGCAGAGGAGAAATTCTGCTGTGACAGATTTACAAGCTGCTCCTCTTCCCCAACTGCATCCTTGGTGATTCAAAGCACTGGGAAGACAGTGGGAAATTGAATTATTGCCCAGCTCTGCTCAGATTGACACTAAGAGTCAATATTAAGAATAGACCCACCCTGCAGACTATGCAATCAAGCTCAAAAATAATTATAAAAATCTTGATAGGATGAATGACGCCATCCCTTTGCAGCAGCTGAGCATAGTCTCACCTGGTTTTAACACTGCAGAAAAGAGGATTTCTACATTTTTCACAGTATTTACATGTGCTACCAAAATATCCTGTGAAATCCATCAGGATAATGTGCTTCTCACCCCAGAAGTGTCCAGAGCAGAGAAGATGCTGACCTTGCCCATCCTGTTTAATCATCCATCAGAACCTTCCCTTCAGTGGAAGGTGTCCCTGCCCATGGCAGAGAGTTGGGACAAAATGATCTTTTAGGTCCAACCCAAACCATTCTGGAATTCTGTGATTTCTGTGGAAAGTTATAGGGAAATTCCTGGTGCCCAGTCTGAATTTCTCTCCTACCTTTTCTTCTGGGACTGAGTCCAGGTGGAGCCCTGGTTGCATTCCCATCCTACCTTTGTTTGCCAAGTGGCTGTGCCTTGTTTCCCTTGGTTTATAATTATGCCAGATCCTGGCATCTGTGCCATGGCTTTGTCCCTTTGTTCTGCTGCATCTGCTGAAGCTCTCCCAAAACTCAGAGCTCTTCTCCCACTCAGTGTGGAATTTTAACTTCTTTTTGCTAGGGTTGTAATTAAATGTGTGAGATGGTATTTCATGTTGGGACTCAGATGTTTATCAGTTCTTATCTCTGTCACACTCTCACAAACCCCAAGTTCTGCAGCACTTCACTCCAACAAACTAAAAATGGAGCCCCATCTCTCTCTCTGCAAGGCCTTTGAAGGATCAACTGTCCAATTAACAAATGACACCGAAATTATTTTTACTTTTAACCCAATAACCAACCACCCATGGCTGCAATGTCGACTTTTTTATCCACCACCCGTGCCCCAATGGGGCCTTTTTTATCCAATTACACAAAACCACCCAAACCCATGGAGAAGAAGGAGCAGCCTCCAACCTAAAACCTCCATCTTGCTTTATATCTATTACTGTATTCTAAACCCTTAAACTCTAAGTTTCCCACCCTGTGATATTATATGTGATATTTCTGAAAAATTCTCTCTGCCCAGGATTTTCTCCTGAGAAGCTGAGAAGCCTCAGAGAGAAATGTAAACAATAATTATCTGATTCGCTTCTCCCTGTTTTGCTGCTTTGGAATGTGGATTGGATGTTGTTTATCAACAGGTGAATGTTTGAGTTGTTCCATGTGAATTGTTTTAACTTAATGGCCAGTCTCAGCCAGCTGTGTCGGGACTCTGGAAGGAGTCACAGGCTTTTATTATTCATTCTTGTTAAGCCTTCTGATGTATCCCTTCTCTTTCTTTAGTTTGGTTTTAGTATACCATTCTTTTAATAAAATATAATATCATAAAATAATAAATCAGCCTTCTGAGATCATGGAGTCAGATTCTCATCTCTCACCTTGTCCTGGGGACCTCATAGGCACCACAATTACACACTTCTATCCCAACTCCACACCCACAATCCCAGTTCTGTCATTCCATTCTGGAAGCTTCTCCAGGGCCTCAGGTCAGTGCAGTGTTCTCTTGGGGGTCAGTGCCTGGCAGCACAGAAATCTGAAATTCTCAGCAGCCAGGGTTCCAACAGCTCAGCACCCTGAGCACTCATGCACACACAAATCCTGCTGATGGCAAACTGTAACTGCTCTAAGTAGGAAAACCCATCGATATCTGCAGTATTTCTTATTTAAGCTGCTCCAGGTCCTGAAGCCACTCCTCCTTAGCACTTTTGATTTAAATCCAGTTTTTTAATTAAAACCTGTTTAGACATTGGCTTTAAATCATATAAAATGCCAGACTTTGGCACAGCCAGATTATGTCCAAACTGAGGCCATCCAGATCTATTTTCCTAGGTTTCCAGCCCCTGTTTGCTCAGCATGAGGCAATGCCAGGGTACTAATTCTCTGATAAAAAGCCTGCCACAGGTATTGGCAATAACAATTAGGGTGGAGGCCTAGCAGGGCTTGCAGGAAGTTCCTATGTGAATGTTCTCTGTCAATATTTGTCCATGTGTGGAGTCATACTATAGCCTATTATCCCAGTTCTGTTTTAAGGTCATTAGGGTGATTTTAAGAAAAATGAAATCACTCAAAGGTCGGGGGAAAAATAAGAGGAAATTGAACATTTTGTAGAAACTGGAAATTTCATCTCTCCTGGTGGCTTCTCAAGAGAGATATTTTCCCTTTTCAATCCCTAATGGGTCCCTGGTGCCCAGGGATGAATGTTACCAGGATGGGGAATGCTAACACCACCAATTCCAGCAGTTAATCCTCAAAATTGGCTCTTCCTGTTTGTGCTCCAAGTGTTCAGTCCTTGACCTTTTTGTACAAAGCAAATAAGAGCCATTATTTTCAAATTTATCAGTGTTGCCATAGTTACTAAACTGTGTATGTGCCAGCTAATATTTTAAAGATATGAATAACAAATATCTATTGCATGTTTTGCAGAGTTTGCCATTATCATGACAATAAATTCACATGCCATAGAGAATAGTCATGCTGCAAGTTGTAGATAGGAATGATTTAAATTCATGGATATTTTATGCTTTTTGGGTGGGAAACAGCACTGGAAGAGGTGAAACAGAACTTTGTAGGTGTTTTCTGCAATCAAGGCTGAGAAATGAACATCTCCAGGAAGTGTTCACAAACTGCCAGTTAGGGAGAGAGGGACAAGGGGGATTATCCTCCTAAATTAAGTGTGAAATCAGAATAAAATCAGGTGTTCAAGTAGTCCCCACAACCAAGAGTTGCACATGTGGAAACAGGGATTGGAGACCTCAACAAACTGCTTGAGAAACCCAAGTGGACACTAAGAGTTACCCTTGAGACCCTTTGAAAAACCTGACTGGAGAGAAGAAAAAGGGATTTTCCATGAGGTGAAAATATTGACCTTTTAAAACCTTTCAAGCAGCTGGGGACATGCTGAGAATTTCAGACTTTCTGTGTTCTCTTGGGGGTCAGTGACTCCCAAGAGAACACTGCACTGACCTGAGGCCATGGAGAAGCTTCCAAAATGGAATGACAGAACTGGGATTGTGGGTGTGGAGTTTGGATTGAAGTGTGTGATATCACAGGGTGGGAAACTCAGAGTTTAAGGGTTTAGAATATAGTGATAGATATAAATAGATATAAAAAATTGGGGTAGAGGCTGGCCCTTCTTCTTCACCTTCTTCTCCTTCTTCTCCACCTTCTTCTTCTCCACCTTCTTCTCCATGGGTTTGGGTGGTTTTGTGTAATTGGATAAAAAAGTCCCCATTGCGGGGCACAGGTGGTTGGTTATTGGGTTAAAAGTAAAACTAATTTAGGTGTCATTTCTTAATTGGACAGTTGATCCTTAAAAGGCCTTGTAAAGAAAAATAGCCACTTTCTGCCTTGTTAATGAATTACTGCAGAACTCACTGCTTGTGAGACTGTAACATAGGTAAGAACTAATAAACACCTGAGTCTGAACAGGAAACATCGTCTTGAACGCTTCAATCCCGATCATGACAGAAAAAGAAAAAAGAAGCCAAGAAAATGCAGGGTTCTTCTGTTCTTCTGAATTATGTCCTGCCTCCTATTTCAGAGTAGCTGCCCCATTTCACAGCCTCCCTCTGTGTAAACATGGATGGATTTATCTCTGCATAACGTATTTACCCCTTACAGACACATAAGAAAATAAACAAATAAACATCTATTTATTTGTAGATGTTTATTGTCTCTGCTTGCTCAGAGCATCACATTGTACCTGCCATTTCCTGATGGAATTCTTTGGAAATTGAACATTTTTACCAGGCTGGTTTTTACATACTCCAGACCGCACATTGCCATTATAATTTTGCAATAATCATGTTGTAATTTTTAATTCTGGTTTAAAAGAGCTGGTTTAACTCTTCATAACTTTGTGGTTTCCTCCCAACATTTTGTCACAGCTGTTGAGTCTTATCTTCTTTTTGCCAGGGTCAGGATTAAATGTGTGAGATGGTATTTCTTGTTGGGACTCAGACGTTTATCAGTTCTTATCTCTGTCTCATTCTCACAAACTCTGAGTTCTACAGAATTTCACTCTAAAAAACTAAAAATGGAGCCCCACCTCTCTCTCTGCGAGGCCTTTTAAGGATCAACTGTCCAATTAACAAATGACACCGAAATTATTTTTACTTTTAACCCAATAACCAACCACCCGTGGCTTCAATGGGGACTTTTTTATCCAATTGCACAAAACCACCCAAACCCATGGAGAGGAAGGTGAAGCAGAAGGAGCAGCCTCCACCCCAAAACCTCCATCTTACTTTATATCCATTCCTGTATTCTAAACCCTTAAACTCTGAGTTTCCCACCCTGTGATATCACACACTTCTATCCAAACTCCACACCCACAATCCCAGTTCTGTCATTCCATTTTGGAAGCTTCTCCAGGGCCTCAGGTCAGTGCAGTGTTCTCTTGGGGGTCAGTGCCTGGCAGCACAGAAATCTGAAATTCTCAGCAGCCAGGGCTCCAACCACAGCCATCTCCACTTCTCCCTGGTAGTTGCTGGGGTTCCTCACACTCCAGCTGCTCTGTGGATGTTAAAGCATTCCTGATTTCTTTGTAATGTAGACAAGGAGAACTCTATAGACTGTTACTCCATCATTTTCCAATAGTTCAACAAAGGAGTATTTATTGTGTTGATTTTCTATAACAGCACTTACGACTTGTGCAAACTCTGTGGAGCAAAGTTTTCTTGGCAGCTGAGGCATGGTAAGATAAAATTTGATTCTGTTGCTGGCTGGAGCTGTTCCTTTTCCACAAAATTTATTTTGGGACTGGGTGACCTAAGAGATAACGAGTTTTGATTACAAAAAAATCAAAGTCATCGTGTGTGCATGTATGTAATTTTAATTGCATTTTATATATACACTATTGCATTGCTTTATGAATTTGGTGATTTTTCAAGTAGTGTTTTAACAAAAGGATAATGGCTAGTATTTCTCCATTAGGAATTGAAATTACATCAGAGTGCAGTTTTAGATGTTGCTAGAGGTAATGGGAAGGCTTGCAGAAATTCCATCTTCCATTTCCATGCTGTACACCCAATCCATTCTGTAGAACGTGGGAAACAACTTTCAGGTAAGGATAAGCAGTCCTGAAAACTGAATTTCTCCTGACACAGAGGCCCTTACAGCTGCCACCACCACCAGCACCCCTTGCCAGGTGATTTGGGGAGGACTGGAGATGTGCTTCATCACGACCATGATGGTCAAGGGAGATGCATTTCAAAATTGCTTTCCAGCTTCCACAGGTACCATAACCAGATCAAGGCAGCAGAGAAATCATTTATTTCATTTATGAACAGTGAAAAGCACTCAGAGCTCCCTCAGCTAGGCAAAATCACTCCAGTCCCACATAGCCCAATCCAGAGCAGTCTATATGGTGAAGGCTGGACAAAGAAAAGCTGAAAGATAATCTCAGTGAAAAAAGGGATTTGAAGATACTCTTTAAAAGTTGCCACATCATGATTTCAGATGTTTCACTTTATTGATTAGCAGTCAGGAATTTGTTTGCTCATTCCTCCCACGTCTCACAGAGCTTCTGCACGGATGATCATTAATGTGGTGTTTAAGAGAATTAATGCCAGAGCAATGCCTCCACACACATCTCATGGTGTTTGGTCATTCACCCAGAGCATCAATAACCCAGGCAGATCAAGGACAGCCATCAGAGTGAAATAAGGGCAGAGGGACAGGCTTCAAAAGGAGATTTAACTTCAGTGCTTAATTATTCAAGGGGATAAAAGTTAAAATTTGAAGAAATGGGACCTGATTCCACTTACACATTTTGGTGCAGCTCTACTAGCTCTCAGATATTTTTGCTCTGTGGCTTTGGAAAAATTGCAAATTATAATTGACTTCAGGCATCTCCAGTGATGACATTTACAGCTGACCTTGTCACACCGAGCTCCTCTTACAGACTCATGGGGATGCAAATCACCTAATGTACACTTGGCACCTACATTTCTGTGAGGTGAACTCTGCTTTCCAAGCTCCTTCTGCTCTCTGCTCACACAGAGGTGTTTCAAGTAATAATCTCACAGGACTTGTCACACCAATATCCTGGGAAGCTTTACAGAATTCTATTGTCCTGTAGCTTTAAATTATACTTCACCAAGTGAGGTTTGATAAATAGAACCACAATTAATTGATTATTCTGTCCACTCTTTTTTTTTTCCTATCATGCCACACCTCTCTCTTTACTGCTTATTCTTTTATATGAATTTAAAAGTCACAGAAATTTCTCTTTCAGTTGTTCCTTCTGGTATTTTGCCCCCAGGAAATGAACAAAATGAAGCTCTGAGTGTATAAAATATTTTACCATAAATGTTGCATGAATTACCACCTTCTGGAGAAACCATCAAGGTTTGTCACAGTTCTGTGTAACTGAATCTTGAGAAATTTTTATTTTTATTTCAATTTTTATTTTTATTTTTACTTTCATTTTTACTTTCATTTTTATTTCCATTTTTATTTTTATTTTTATTTCCATTTTTATTTTTTGTTTTTGGTTTGCTTTTGTTTTGTTTTTATTTTTCTTATTTTTATCTTCATTTTCTTTTTCTTTTTCTTTTTTTTTTTTTCATTTATATACATTGCCAAGAATGAGAAAAATTTTCTGCACCTTGTTGTAGACAAAATCCCAATCCTGCTGCTGGTTACACCTGTATTTAACTGCACAAATCTGTGCATGGCACCTGTGTCATGTGTTGTGCTTCTAATTCCCCCTTCTAGCACACAGAACACAACCATAGCCTTTCCATGTTTAAATTGGCAAGTCTTTTCCATTACTACCAAAAATAAAATATATTTTAGAGTATCATGTGCTGGATGAACACCACAAATGACTCAGGACAGAGCTGCAGGGTGCTCAGGAAACCAGAAGAGTTCAACAGACTTCCGATTTCTCCCAAAGCAGGACATTAGGAGGGGAAAGCCAGCAATAATGTGCATTTCTAATGAAATAAAGACATGTGAGATACAAATTATGTGCCCCAACTTATTTATTTAATGTATCAGAAACCTCTGTCACCTCTACACTGGGCTGCCTTTGGCCCAGGGAGGGGGTCGGAGGGTTTCAGAAGGAGTTTCCCAGTTTCAGAGGGACCCTCAACAACACTCTTTTTCCCTGTATACCTATTTTCCCCAAAATTCAGATGTCTATGGTTTAGAGCAAATAACCTCATGAAGTTTTCCCAGTCATTGCAGAGACAGAGATCGCTCAAAATGTGACTCATCTGCCTTGCTCTGCTTTGGGATGAGAGGATTTTAATCCTGGACTCTTGAATATATTAAGTAGAAATTGAGGAAAGATAAATTGATATTAACAAGCTCAGGTGTAGCTCAGGCAGGCAGGAGGTGCCTCCTACATGCAGAATGTTCCCTCCAATGCATGATTCAGTTTTCTCTTCCCTCTTTCTAATTCTTCCTGGTGTGGAGCAGGAGAAAAATGAGAGGTGTGGGAATGGTGGTACACAAAGGCAGTGTGCTGCTTTTAAATAACTACACAGATAATGTAAGTGCATGAAGTAACACATTGTCCTCTTGGCTGAGTGAAGATGACTGCAGCATTAAAATTTAATTAAACGCAACTGCTTGTAGTAAAGGGAGGGTAAATGACAGATCTGCTGTAACACAGATCTTCTTTCTCCCTCTTGAAATGCACAAGCAGCTCCAGTAAATCTACACAAGCAGGGATTTTTAATATATATATTTTTATAGATATTCTTTTCATGTTCTTTGTGTTGAATATTGATTCCAGGAGTAACCATTTTATTGCTTGTTTCTAATTTTTGGCAATTGAAGCAGCTTGATAAGGATGAAACCTAGGAAAATCAGTGTTCATTCAATTTTGTGCTTGCTCACCTACAAAAGATGCTTAACCTGGAAAGACTTGCAAGAGGACAATTATAATAATATTACACCCTTAATACTCATTTTATCAGGATGCTTACAACAGAGTATAGGGGTGAGATGAATTTTAGAAGTTCATCTGCTGGATTATAAGCTAAAAATGCTCCCTCCTGAGTTCTTCTCTGGAAATTCTTCACACACTCCATAGTTCTGTCCTTTTGGAATTCTGGATGCTGAGAATTTCAGATTTCTGTGCTCACAGGCACTGACCCCCAAGAGAACACTGCATTGACCTGAGGCCCTGGAGAAGCTTCCAAAATGGAATGACAGAACTGGGATTGTGAGTGTGGAGTTTGGATAGAAGTGTGTGAGATCACAGGGTGGGAAACTCAGAGTTTATGGGTTTAGAATATAGTAATGGATATAAAGCAAGATCAAGGTTTTAGGGTAGAGGCTGCTGCTTCTTCTTCTTCTTCTTGTTCTTCTTCTTCTTCTTCTTCTTCTTCTTCTTCTTCTTCTTCTTCTTCTTCTTCTTCTTCTTTTTTCCACCTTCTTCTCCTTTTCCACCTTCTTCTCCATGGGTTTGGGTGGTTTTGTGCAATTGGATAAAAAGTCCCCAATGAGGGCCATGGGTGGTTGGTTATTGGGTTTAAAGTAAAAATAATTGAGGTGTCATTTCTTAATTGGACAGTTGATCCTTAAAAGGCCTTGCAGAGAGAGATGGGCCTCTATTTTGTTTGTCAGAGTGAAGTGCTGTAGAACTCAGAGTTTGTGAGACTGTGATGTAGATTGTGACATAGATAAGAACTAATAAACATCTGAGTCCCAACAAGAAATAATATTTCGTGCATTTAATCCCAACCCTGGGAAAAAGAAGATAAAACCTGACACTGTCCCTCTATGTTTTAAGTAACAAACAGCACCTCTGGATGTGTTTGAGTTCCCTTGCACTTGTGATGTTGAAGTTCTGCTCTCTGCCCTCTGCTCCCATCACACCACAGAGACATGAGATATTTTATACTGGTTTTCATCCAGCTTGTTGCAAATGCTACAAATGGTGCAGCATTGATAGGAGCTGAAATGTGGAGGGGATGGGTTGAACTGATGCCTAAAGAGGCTGACCTGGAAAGGAGGCTAGACAGAGTTAAAGGAATAAAAGGATTTATTAAAAGGCCTTCAAAGGATACACCTTGGGCTGGACAAGAACCTGGCTGTGGCTCTACCCAAGATGGACCTAAGATGGACACCGGGTCATGAGTTTTCACACTTTTATAAGTTTTGGTCCATTTCCGTGTTTGGTTTAATTGTCCAATTACAGCTCCAGGTTATGCAGTCCCATCCTCCAGTTTGCTCTCCTCAATTCCCTGTTGTTTGCACTTTTTGGGCTTGAATCTGCAACAGTGTCCTTGGTTCTGGGGCTGGAAAAGGATTGTTTTGTGTGACTGAACTGAAGAGAAATTGCTAACACTCTATATGAAGTTCAGAGTTAAACACCAATGCAGTACAAAATCTGGAAAACATGAAAGCTAAAACTTAAGGCATCAACACCATCTACAGAAACCTCAGAACCACGGAGGGGTGGGAACATCCCTGCAGGACCCCACTGAGTTGTGGGGGAATGGGAGTACATGATGGCAAAGGAACACATTGAGGACTCTTCACTGCCCTTTGCTCAATAGACTGAGCATCTTCAGCATTTAAATTTCTCCTTTCCCCTTGATCACAGAACCCTTGGGGTTGGAATCTCTTCTGGAGATCACCCAGTCCAACCCCCTACCAAGGCAGGGCCACCCACAGCAGGTGACGCAGGAATGCATCCAGGGGGGTTTGTGGTGTCTGCAGAGAGAGAGACTCCCTGAAATCCCTGGACATCCTGTAGAGGCTCCAGCTTGAGGACAAAGCTCAGCTTACCTCAGGCTGGCTATTCTGGGGTATAATTGGGATTGGGTGAAGGGTAACTCCAGTGTTACACATGGATTTGACTTTGCTCTGGTGGGAAAGGATCAGGCTGCTGAAGGAGGAACCTCTGGATGAAAGACAAGGCTGGGGCACCCAGCACCCTAAAATCTCCACAGTGGTTCCTTAATTGTCAGAAGAACCCAGCCAGGGTCTTGCGAAATCTCTTTAGGTTGAACTTATTTTGCCACTGCAAGTTATAAAAATGAGGATATGAAATGGAAAACTGGAAGCACTCAACCACCAAAAGAAGATAATTTTGACCAGTGTTTAGTCTAAGCAAGAGCCAGGAGTTCATATTTTCCCAACAGAAGTAGCATTAAAGGAATAGCTGCTGCCTGCACTTAGGCCATCCATCCACCCTGGAATATCACAACTTTCCTTTTAAACCCACTCTGGAATACAAACTGTCTCCAAGGGCAGGGAGAACTGCAAAGGTGAAGAGAAGCAGCTGTTTACACAAGGATGTCACAATACGACACAAAATGAACGACTCTCACACGCTGATACGTCCAAGGCAAAAAAAGGTGTGTTTATTTCCAGACCTCGATATTTATAGAATTCCAAAAGTGACCATGGATTGGAGGATGAAATTGCCACGTCTCCAACCACACTGGTCGAACCAACAGCCCATCAATTCCCTCCTCCTCCAGAAAGGAATGCAAAATAATCATTATTTATATGAAAAGTGCATGAGGAACTCCATTACAAAAATGTAAACATCAGAAGGCTTAGGAGAACTTAAGATGAACAGGGCGACACAAGGACTGGGTTTTTAAGCTACATCAAAAGACCAACCTAAGCAAAGGTTCAACAGCAGAGATTCCACTCATCCCATTCCCATTCATCAAATCCTTTCTGCTCATGCCTTGTTAGCTACAAAGCCCTGCACGGAATGGTTGGGATCCACTTGGAGTTTAGGCATAAGGACCATCCTGACTGCCCAACCAGGGCACTGCCTGTGTGCAAAGATCTTTTCAAAATTTGTGGGAACTTCAGTCAGGCAAGAAATGTTAAAAGAGCCACCAAGGTATCCCTGTGTTCACTGGTAATTCTCTGCATGAAGGAAAGAATAAGGGAAATAAGGCAAAAAAGGCACATGGCAGTGTAGCAGTTAAAAAAAAAAAAAGACAATAAATTCTGAGACTATTGGACTTATCAACTTATAAAAGTAGTGGAGGGTTATTTATTTTTCTTTTTTTTTCAAGTAGCTTTTAAAATATTCCAGATCTTCTTGGAATCCTGTGGGCTGTAACCAATGGATAAGCATGTGTTTGGGAAAGTAAAGGACTTTCCTGACAACTTTAAGAATTTTAAGAGACACATTCCTGGAATTATTAAATGATTAAATGAACTTTTTAAAATATTTTGTCAGTAAAAGGCATTTATTAGTCCTGTACCTTATTCTTCCAGGGCTCTGTTCATTGAGGATGGAACATCAGCATGATTTCTCAGAACAATAATACTTTGTCGTTCTCCATTAATTTGAAAGGATGCTGATCCTTGTGCAGAAGGAGTAGTTCTAACAGGATATTAGAGCTTGTGGGTTTTTTTCCAATCGAATTTTTTTCCTTTTTTTTTTCCCCCGTGTCAATGCTGCAGGTCTGTCCTGCTCAAGCACTCTGATTCTGGTATTTAAGACCTATAAATCTCAGTTGTTCTCTGGTTTTGGTTTGTTTTTTTTTGTGTGTTTAAATCTAAGGGCAGGGTAACCTGAACCAGTTTCTCTAGCTATGAACTAAATATTTGGAGTTCCCAAGCAGCCAGGCTGACCCCAGTGTGCCCCTGTGGTGATTCTGCTCTTCCCTCAAGTTTGCCACTGGAATTCTGCCTGTTCCCTGATCCATTTGGGCAAAATCCTGGTCTTTCCTGAATCATCTTTTCTTGGTTGAAACAGGTCAAGGAGCGCTCAGAGAACCAGAAAAAGAGCTGGGGGTAGGAAAATCTCCAAAAGCCATACCTGACATCACTGCTGATACAGGGGGTCATGGAAACCCTAATTCAGCTGTGGAAATTGGATGTAGGAAGCAAAAATGATGAGAAAAAGCCATCAATCCATGACATTTACATCACTACTGTCTTCCCAAACACAGCTATTCTCTCAGCTAATACTTATGAATAATAATGAATTATTCCTGGGTATTCCAAAATTCAGAGTGCATTTCCTTCCTTTACTCTCTTCCAAGTCTTGAGCTTCGTTCTGTTTTCCAGTTTCTTCAACCTTTTAGCCAGAAAGGTCTCCAGAATATTTCCTCTGGAGAAAAATACCAAACACTGCTGCAAGTCCCAGCATTTGGTGTCTCCTGGCTTATAATTACTTTCAGTGCATTGATTGTAGTCCCTGGGATTGCTGGTGTACATGACACAGCTTTTATAGCCAACATTTTTTCTTTTTTTTTTGCCTTTATGCAGCCTCTAAAACCAGGCAGTGAGGATTTCACTACACAGATTTTTGGATAATTAAAAAGGTGATTAAATAGAGAGCAGCCACAGTAGATATATGTAGAATGCTTCAGCTATTTTCTTTGTGAAAATTTCCTAGAAAAGTTGCATTAAAACCTCATTTTCTTAAAACACCACTTACTTTTGCCTCTGCACTCTGCAGCTTCTGATTGAGAACATAATTAGGTATTTATATTTGCCAGTACTGGTCTTGTTAATCATCCAACTCAGCCTCATCACCCCATCAGGTTTATTTAGAGTACATTCATCTTCTGCTCTCCCAAAAATCAGAATCTACACCTGCACTGCCATTTCTGCCAGATGGCTTTGGTTCTTTAATGAACAATTGAAATTCAGCTGTTTTCTGTAATTTGTAAACTTATTGGGCAACGCAGAGAAAGATGAACTCTTTTAGCAGCTGACCAGTTCCTTATTCCCAGAAAATAAATGAGGATATTTGGCAAGTGGAGAAGGAAAGCAACTCAGACTGAACCTCAAACTATTACTGATTTGTTGGCACAAAATAAAGAGAGGATTTTTCAGATTTACTGAAGATTCTAGGAAAGATTTTCAGGCTCTTCCTTGTAACTGATTATTGTCTGTGTCAGGCTGACGGGCTCCAGACATTCTCTTCCATCTTATACAGTTAGAGATGGGAAAGATTTTCTTTGGCAGAGAGTAAAATGACTGGAAAGTATATTTGGAAGAGGGGTGACACTCAGACAGTTTCCTTAATTGTCTAAAAAAGTGAAGGAAGTGTGAAATACTTGTTAAAAGCCAAACATTAGCTTTGACATTTTGAGAGCAAAGCAATTCTCTTTGGTTTTAAAGCCTTTATTTATTTAGAAACATATTGTTAATGAAAGTGGGGTTAAATGCTGCCTTTTAAACATTCCATTTTAAGCTGTGTGTTTCGTTCTGGATTAACTCCAGCTGCTATTCCAGGGCTTCATTTTTATTTTGTTTGTTTCACAACAAAACATAAAATAAGGCTGTTCCTTCTCTGCTCTGCAGACAGGACAGATTAATGACTGGGGAAAAAATACTGCAATAATTTGGAAGAGATTTAGGAGCTGGAGCAATGAACTGGACAAACTGAGAGGTGCCTGCCTATTTATAACATCTCCAGTGGGGGTGTTCAGTGAAACAGTCACCCTGCTCTGCCTTTGCAGGCAGCAGAGGTCAAAGCATTGTAAATAAAAATGTGTTCCAGAGCTGGATGTGTCTCACAGGATCATTGAACATCTTCTCCCATTTCCCCCTCAGTGACTACAGAGGGAACTGAGAAGAATTCTGAGGCTGGAGAAGGGTTTATCACCCAAATCTGAAGGTGGGATGTTGCTCCTACAATTCCTTCCAGCTGCCAAACAAGCAGGGACAACTAAAAGAGAGGAATGAGCAGCTGGTGAGGAATTTCCAATGAAATCCCAGGTGGCAGATGTAGGGTTGTTACTTCTTAGGATAGAAGAAATAAGGATAGATGTGAGTTAATAAAGAGAGGAGAGGAGAGGAGAGGAGAGGAGAGGAGAGGAGAGGAGAGGAGAGGAGAGGAGAGGAGAGGAGAGGAGAGGAGAGGAGAGGAGAGGAGAGGAGAGGAGAGGAGAGGAGAGGAGAGGAGAGGAGAGGAGAGGAGAGGAGAGGAGAGGAGAGGAGAGGGAAAAATGAAAAGGAAAAATGAAAAGGGAAAGGAAAAAGGGAAGGACAGAAAAAGGAAAAAGGAAGGAAAAAGGGAAAAGGAGAGGGGAAGGGAAGGGAAGGGAAGGGAAGGGAAGGGAAGGGAAGGGAAGGGAAGGGAAGGGAAGGGAAGGGAAGGGAAGGGAAGGGAAAAGGGAAAAGGGAAAAGGGAAAAGGGAAAAGGGAAAAGGGAAAAGGGAAAAGAGGGAGACCTCAGAGCCCCTTCCAGGACCTGAGGGGGGTCCAGGAGAGCTGGAGAGGGACTTGGGACAAGGGATGGAGAGATGGGACAAGGAGGAATATCTTCAAACTGAAGGAGGACAGGGTTAGATGGGACATTAGGAAGCAAATCTTCCCTGTGAGGGTGGGCAGGCCCTGGCACAGGGTGCCCAGAGCAGCTGTGGCTGCCCCTGGATCCCTGGCAGTGCCCAAGGCCAGGCTGGATGGGGCTTGGAGCAACCTGGGATGGTGGAAGGTGTCCCTGCCATGGCAGGGGGTGGAATAAAATGATTTGGAATGCCCCTTCCAACCCAAACCATTCCACCATCCTGTGAAACTCTGCCCTGGGCACTGCACAGTAAGAAGGAAGGAAACTCATGGGAAACACAAAAGCAATTCTGAGAAAGAGATTTTGCTTTTTAAGTGCTTTGCTGTCTGATTGCCTCAACTGCCTTGAAAAATGTTATGGGAACCTGGCTCCATGAGGTAGAAATGATTCATTCAGGAAGAGCCAAATCTCTGTAATTAATGGGGAAATAAATTTTACAAGGAATCTTCCATCTTCTCTTGTGCAAGAGTCTGTAATGGTCAGCTGATGGGCTTTTATAGGACAAGTGTTATAGTTCACAGTGAGTTTAAACACAAAACTTTGATTCCAGGGGATATAAATGTATTTTCAGGAACAGTTTAAATGCTGGTATTTTATGGGCTAAATACATCAGAATGAGTCACTCTGAAGATATTAGTTTGGGCATACAGTGACTCAGAACTATTTGGTTATTTTTTAATTTCTGTAGTAAGTTGGCCCTTAAAAATCTCCAATGGGGAAATGTTTAATAATTGATAGCGAGTTCTAAAAATTAAATATTAATTCCATCCTGTTTCTGAGCATTGTGCACATAATTGGACACTATGCATATTTATGTTAAAGGTATGAAATGTATTTACTTCCTGGATTTTTGCAGCTGATGTCACCACACTTTTAATAGAACACTCACATATTTAACCCTAAATCTGCTATTCTCCTGCTTTTATGTCCCTATATATGTACAATAATTCCTTTGGTTTTCTTTTTTAGACCTAATCTGCATATACCTATTTTTCAGGTAATGCTATTTCACAAGAAATCCCCTTGGATTTCTACTGGACAATTAATCAAGTTCAGCTTGCGCATCCACATTTACAGGAATAACACCAAGAGGTCTGAGTGTTGTATGGGTCAGCAAAGCTTCATTTGTTCCAAGAAAATACCTGCTTTGATTTGAATAATCCCATAAAATTAACTGGATCACCTTTTTTTCCTAGAATTCTGTGTATTCAAAAGCATTTTTACTATTTTTGAGATTCTGAAATGCCTTCCAGAAAAGAAATCTGCCATTTTTTTTGGAGTGCCAGAATGTTTGTTTTCTCTTTGTGCATTTCGAGTGCCCTTTATCCAGCAGCAGTTGGACACCTCCAGCTCTGAAGCCATTCTCCTGATCTTCATTCCACTCCCAGCAAATAAAAATCAACTGAAGTGTTTTACCATTGCATGTGGTATGTGTAGATAAAAGTGTTATCAGAAAAAAGGAACTATCTGTGAACTACCTGCATTCTCTTCTTTGAGAATTAAAAAATAAAGTTAATCTCAACAGGAATAAATGCAACACTTTGTCAGAGTGAGATACTGAGTCTCAGAATTCTCCAAATGTCATAAATTACAGACACACATCAGCAGTTTTGTTCTCAGACCCAAGGACTCAAATATGTCAAAGTTAAGCATTTATTCAGATCTGGTTTTCTAAATCCCCCACGTAATCAATAGAGCATTACTAATATTTTCAGACAGAAATTTAACATTCACAACTGCCAAAAAAAATCACCTTTTGGAGATGCCTCCCTCTGTTATCTATGCAGAAAACCTAACACAACTAATTTTTATGAACCACCTGTCTTTTACATGGCTTTCTTCTCTCGGGCTCATAAATTCCTACAAAACTCTTGGCAAATCTGAAATTCAGAACATTTCCAGGGTCCCATAATAGATCTCTTTTGCAACATTTTTTAGACCTTCTGTTTGTCACCCATTCACAGTTTATACAAGAACTATTAAAAACTTCAACAGTTTATAAAATACTGAACAATTGCTACTGGATTCTGTAGTTATTATTTTACATGGAAGTTAATTCTGACAGACAAACTCTTAAATAATTAAACTTTAAGATGAGAGAGTGGTTATTAAGAGTGCTTAGTCACTTAAATGAATTATTGCTTGGTGGATTTATGCCTTCACTTAGAATTTTATGGCTGTGGAAATTATGTTGTAGCTGCTTTTGTGTCAGCTGGGCAAAGAGAAGAGAAATTGGTGGAGTTTCCTTGTTTCAGTTATGAAAAGGACTAAGCAAGACATTTCAGTGGCTTTCTCTCATTTCTCCTGTGGTGACTCCACAAGGCAGAGAGGAATGAATGAATGAAAATTCCTGAATGACAACTCCTCTGCTTGAATGGCCACAGAGGAGGATAAAACCAGGACAGATTAAAAGTCCTCTGGGAGAGAGGGATGGCCTGGGGAATCCAAAAGAGAAGAGCTATCTCCTTAAGGGGCCCTGGGTGGAACAAAATAATTTTTCAGTGTTTCCACTGCAAGAGAACCTGAGGTTAAAGAATGAACCCTGACCCTGAGACATCCACCCCAAAGTCATTGATCTCCACTTCCAGCCCTGCTTTTCCCACATGCACTCAAGTCGATAGGATTGATCTTTGTGCCTGAGCTAAAACTGCATTACATATTCTGAAATCATATTTATTGTGCTGCTCCCTGGCTTCAGAGTAGGTCTGTGCTTTCTCAGAGAAAGACATTTCCAGGAACACTTTTCTCTGCCACAATCTACTTTCTTGGACAGGAGCTGGGAAAGTAGATTATTTTCCCCCAGAATTCTTATTATTTTGTTTAGATATTTCTGATTATTGTCTTATGTTGCACGCATATCATGATACCTTTGGCTGATTTGGTTTGTTTGGTCTCAAGGACAGGAATTGCAATTGCATTTCTTGGATTTGGATGAGAATTCAAATCCTACAACAACTTATTTAAGATATAATCGCTGGTGATTTAGTATTTTTAACCAATAAATTTCTGAGAATGTAGTTACAAACTGTGACATCTGGCTGGCCGTGTAAATGGGGCAAAACATCATTTAAAATACTTACAAATATTTTAACATGGTCAGAACTCTGCTGACACACAGATAATATCTCTCCTGACAGATCAGGGTGCAGTGTCAGTTTCAAAAAAACAAGAAAGGTGAAAAAATAGTTCAACCTGAGTGGCACAGCCTGTTCCTTGGACATCCCACCACATCCAAGAGCAACACCATGAGTGAGGGCTCTGGAAGTGATTAAATGTGCTTTAAATGATGTGGGCAAGAAGAGGAAATCATATGGCTTTGAGCAAGTTCCCATCCCACCCATGGCTGGATCAGGGATGATTTGCAGAGGTCCCAAGCCAAGCATGGACCAGGCTGAGGAGAAGGAATGCACCAACAACAGTTCCTCAGAGGAGAGGATGGGCAAAGGGGTTGGAAGCACATTGACACCACCATTCCTGTGTTAGTTAGGAAATGGAGTGATGCCTCAGGTTTAGCTTTTATATTTTCACATTCTGTGCTGCTTTAGTGTGTGGGTCTGAGCTTCACATCAGGGCATGCTGAGCTCTGTGCACAGAGCAGGGAGACAAAACAATTCCTGCTCCAGCTGGGCACCAAGGACAAATGATCCAAATCTCAGCCCAAGAGCACAAACCCCGTGGGCTGGAGAGAGAAAAACAAGCAGGGTGGGACTGCAGGGGCTAAAGCTGGAATGGGACAATGAACTGCAAGATGCAAATGGAGCAGAACTGATCCCAGGGAGAGAGCCCGGGAGCGCTGGTGCATTTTGGGGCCATTTTGGTTCATCTTGGGTGCAGCCCTGGCTGGGCTCTTGTGCTGCCCAAGGTGCATCCATGGAGGCCTTTGAATAAATCCCTGCTTTATTCTTTAGCTTTGTCTATTTTCTAGGTGAGGAGCAACCAGTATCTGAGGCACGGTCTGGAGAACACTTCCCCATCCCAGGAGAGCTCCTGGTGGTGCTCTGGGCTGGATCTCTGAGAGGACAGAGCAGTTGGACAAACCTTGGCCAGCACTGGAGCTGTTGGAGGAAGGAGCCTTGGCATTGGCTCCCCCTTGGCATTGGAGCAGCTGTTAAACTGCTGTGAGGCAGGAGAGGCACAGATGGGGAAAGAAGGGTTCATATTTAGGCCAGCACATGGGGCTGGTCTTGAAAGACCAACCAAGACAAGGTGAGGCAAATTCCTTCTTCAGGAATGTGCAAAATAATCCCATGCAAAGCATCTGGTAACACCCCATGGAACTCAGGACCCACTTCTCTATTTATGGAAAGAATGGCAAAAGATGCCAAATGTGATTCATGTTTTATCCAAGCCAAAATTCACCACAGCTACCTAATAATTAGGGGGTTTTAATTCCATGCTCAAGTATTCATGCTGTGGAAATAGAAGCATTTCCTAAAAGGGAATCATTCCAACACAGGCAGATGCTGGAAATGCAGATTGTCATGGCTGATGCTAAAAAACTGAACAATTTAAGTTAAATATGTAGAATTTCACCCTTATGATTTTATCCTTGCCCATTGCAGACTGTTTGCCCTGAGTGTAACTTCATGTGTGATAAAGATCTCAGTTCTTTTTTTGCTTTATGACTCCACCAATTCATTTGGTATTTGTTCTTTTTGTCTTTCTGGATTTTTAATTGAATTTCTCCTTATTTGCTTTCTTTTTTTTTTTTTTTTAAGTGAAACATCAAAAAAAGAAGCCCTTTAATTAATATTTTTATTTACAGTGTGGTAAACATTGCATTTGTTCAGCTTGGTACCCATAGTGCTCAAGCCAAACATTGACTGGCAACATG
Source organism: Molothrus aeneus (assembly GCF_037042795.1). Taxonomy (NCBI): domain Eukaryota; kingdom Metazoa; phylum Chordata; class Aves; order Passeriformes; family Icteridae; genus Molothrus; species Molothrus aeneus. Next base: position 3,285,988 of record NC_089646.1, on the reverse strand, counting down.
AGCTCAGCTGACCAAACAGCATAGTAGCTCTGGTTTTCTTTTTCTTTTCCTTTTGTCTAAAGTGTTTAATTCAAAGAAATGACTGTACATGTTTGAATTTGTGCACGTGTGAGCGGCTTTACCCTGTTCTTACAGCCTGAGCTTTTCCAGCAGTTTAAACAACTTACAGGAACATTGCTATTTTTAGTTCAGTATTGTGAAATATTTGACCATCTTGAAAATTAACTCTTGGTGGAGCTGATGAGGAGAATTTTATTTCACTTTTGCATTTTTATCACAGGTAGGGACAGTCACAATGTTCATGGTCACAGCTGCCCAAGAATTTTATTTATATAAGCCCATATTTCATAGCTTATAGCTTTGCAAAATTAACAAGTGTGGGCTGAAATGGTCCAGTTCTCATTTCTGCCTCATGATGATTTCTCCTTTTAAAATTAATTTTTAAAAACTAAAAATAAATCCATCTCTGAGAACAACAGTAAGAGAAAAATTGTTGCCTTGTTCATCTTAAAAATGAAATTTAATGCCTTTCACCTTTTTTTTTCTCTTGTGCTGCTGGTGGAAAAGATGGTGTTGAAACCCTGAGGGGATGAAAGGGTAGAACCACCAACTTTTCTGTCAGATGTGGCTTTTTTATCAGTTCTGAAGAAGAGCCTGGTTTGAGAAAGACAAAAACCTCTGAAGTATCACCAACTGCACATAGACAGAAGAAACAGCTCCAAAATCTGCTTGGATGCCTCAAACTCTACAGCAAAGCATCTCAGGACCATAAATCCAGAGGGACAGGGCGATGAGTGGTCACCCAAATTGATTTAGCATCCATTCCAGACACCAAAGGAAGAGGCTGTTTTCATTTGTCTCAAGTTTTTCTTCTTTTTGTGCCCTCAAGAAGAGGCCAGCCTTGGTATTTGGGGTTCCAGTGGACATCCAAGGAGGAGAATCCAGGGAAAGAGCTGGGTATGGGCACAGCCCAGCCCTGTTGAGCAGAGCTGATTTTCCACAACCAGATCAAGGGTCTGAAGTGGAAATGCCAGGAGTGGAAATGGCACAAAGCTGTGTCAGAGGAGTTTTGTGTTGGAGATCAGGAAAAGGTTCTTCCCCCAGGGGATGGTCAGGCACAGAACAGGTTCCCCAGGGAATGGTCACAGCCCCAAGGGTGCCAGAATTCCAGAAGTGCTTGTGCAATGCTCCCAGGCACAGGGTGGGATTTTTGGGATGTCTTTAGGGTCAGGAGTGGAAATGGATGCCTTGAAGAAAAGATCAGAGTGTCAGAGAGACTCAGGATGAGGTCATGATCACCCTGGATTTGGAGCACAAGCCTGGACTCCTGCACTGGATGTGGAAGGAGCAAACACCTTGTGACACTGACTGAGGACAAAAAAACCCCTCAAGTATCAGGAGTTCTCTACTGGATGGGCCTGTAATGCCTCTTTAATGAAGGAGATGTCCCTATCATTTGGTTGCCCAAAGCAGAATGATGCCTCAGCTTTAGCTTTTCTATTTTCAGATTCTGTGCTGCTTTAGTGTGTGGGTCTGAGCTTCACATCAGGGCATGGGGAGCTCTGTGCACAGAGCAGGGAGACAAAACAATTCCTGCTCCAGCTGGGCACCAAGGACAAATGATCCAAATCTCAGCCCAGGAGCACAAACCCCGTGGGCTGGAGAGAGAAAAACAAGCAGGGTGGGACTGCAGGGGCTAAAGCTGGAATTGGACAATGAACTGCAAGATGCAAATGGAGCAGAACTGATCCCAGGGAGAGACCCCGGGAGCGCTGGTGCATTTTGGGGCCATTTTGGTTCATCTTGGGTGCAGCCCTGGCTGGGCTCTTGTGCTGCCCAAGGTGCATCCATGGAGGCCTTTTAATAAATCCCTGCTTTATTCTTTAGCTCTGTCCAGCCTCCGCTCTGGGTCAGCCTGCACAAGGCATCAGGAACAATAAGAACATCCTCCAGCTGCCCTCCAGCACTGCCCTGGGGTGGATCAGCCCCATGCTCAGGGCAGGGTGTTGGAATGTGCTTTTCCACACCGGAATGCTGCAGACAATCCCCTTTTGTCCTGCTGGTTCTAAATCCTTTGAGCAGCACATTGTGAACTCCCTTTTCCAACACAGGTGTGCTCCCTTTTTCACTGCCAGTTCCTGACCTCACCAGGGCGAGTTCATGAAAGCTGAAAACTCTTCTTTTGTGTGACTTCTCCAAGTGAGAACGAGTTTGTTTTGGAAGCAGAACAAGTTTTCCTCTCAGTTTTTGGGCAGAACTCCATCTACCTGGAACTGAACTACCTGGAAGATATCTCAGTGGCAGAGCTCACCTGCTGCAGCTCAGGAGGATTTTACTGCAGGTTAAAGAGAACTATTTTATTATTATTTACTGCCAGAAAAAAAACAAATAACAAAAACAAGATGTCCCTTTTGGTTGTAGGCCATAAAATATATGGCAATAAAAACTCAATAAAAAACAAAACCAAAAACCAACTAAAAAACAAAAACAACCACAAAAAAACCCAAAAAAACCCAGAACCCCCCCCCCCACCAAACCAAAAACAAACAAAAAACATGCATTTGGACTTTTCTAGAAAAAGTTTATTTTTCACTGTTATAATCTTATTACATCTCAAGCTGAAAGTTTATGGAAGTGTTGTTACATATGTTATTGGAAACAAAGCATCTGTTTTCCTGTTTCTCAAAGTTCTTTGGAGAAGTTCTGCTTATTTTATTATTATAGTGATACTTATGGATGACAAGTAGTATTTTGATGCTGTTTGATATGAAATTCAAAAGAACACAGTGCCAAAAACGAAAGAAAAAAAATCAGAACGTGCTTAAATTTTTATACACCTTCTCATCCAGGAAAAAATAGCATGGCCTTGTGGTAATTTGAGACATTGGATTAAATAATTCAAAGACATTTATTCTGTTTTCTAATACAGCAAAATTTATACTCATTTCCATGACTTCTCACAATCTCAAACATCAGGGTTAAGCATAGATTTTTTTTTTTTTTTTCCTTTTTTCTGGTCTCTTTAGTGAAGAGAAACAGAAACTCCTCCAGGGGAGCCAGAGTCAGATGTGTCTCTTCTCATTTGATCTCTGAGGGAGGAGCTTCTCTTTTTCCAGGCACTTTTGCCACCTGCCCTGGGCTGCTGATATGAGCTGGGATGAATCCTCCCAGCTGCCACTCCACAGGAAAATTAAGATTATTGCATCAGAAAAATAAAAAAAATCAGGAAGCCCTGAGGGCATGAAAGAGGATGGGATACAAACTGCAAATCCATGGGATTTGGATTGGATGGGATTCAATACCCAACTGGAACCATGTAAAATGAGTGGGTTTGTGTAAGATGCAAGTCCAGGTACAGCCAGCATGGACAGGTGGCTTCTCCAGAGGAGGGGAGATGATCTTCCTTGTCATAGAAATTTAAAATATAGAATTTTAAAATATTTTAAAATATTTAAAATAAGGAAGGGCATTGCTTCATTCCACAACATTTTAGCTGTTGTGAAAATAGCAATAAAAACCCAATAAAAATCTAAATTTCTACGAGACCCAAGACAAATCATTAACCCACTTTGCAAATTCTTGTCTGTTTCCCTACAGGGATTGTGCCTTGACAGCAAGAAGCAAAAAATTACATCAAAATTACTTTCTAATTGTCAATAATTAATCAAACTAACAACTATTGTTCCAGGCTCCACTGGATAAATAATTAGTCCCTATTGGCCTCATTTCTCCTCTTTAAAATGGAAATAGAAAAGCTGGATTTAACAGTATATTTTGCTTCTAATTTCTATGAATGGTCAGTTTTCAGGGGACAGAACAGGATATGGCACCTGACAGGAAAGTTTTCAAACTGCTGCTGTAGTGAACATAAAGAAACAAGACTAATAATGTTATTTTTAGTGGTGAGAGCCCTGCAAATATGGACTGCACATCTCTAGATGGGGCAGATTTACTCCATTTGCCTCACTGATTTCTTAAACTTTGTGCCAGGAATGCAAATAATAATCTGCTTTATGATTTAGCATAAATAACACACTAAAAATGTATGTTAAATAAATTTAAATAAATTTAACATAGAGGATTCTTTACCAACACCCAGTTTAAGGCCCTTGGCAGGGAATTTGTGGCTTAAATACACTCTGATTTCATCATTTCCCCAAACCCCAGGAAGCAGAGCTATCTACTTACACTTCTTAGATCTTTTATAGCTCCAAATGTCCAGTTAAATCAAGTGATTTTCTGGTTTTTAGGCCAAATACATGCAGAGACTCTCATCTTTAAAGAATAAAACCATTTAAAAGAGCACTAAAACCAACAATTCCAAACACAAACTGCCTGTTGGGAATGGTTCCTGCAGCACTGGGATTCCTGAACAATGCCCAGGGGTTTTTGGGGGTGTTGCTGGAGTCTGCTGGCCCAGAAGGGCTGTTCCTCACACTGGGGAAAATCCAAAAACTTTAAATCTTAAATTTTAATATTTTCATTAAAAAGATTAAAAACTTAAACTTTTAAAATCTTAAAACTTTACAAATAAACCAATTTACACCCTGCAATATTCCTTGCCTCTGTTGAAGTCACCAATGTAGAAATAACTCTATGAAAAGACATTTCTTGCACTAGAATAACAAAATCCTATTACTGAATACATGGGAAAAGCATTACATTTTCCAGGTGTTTGGATGCATTAATATATCATTTGGAGAATTCTTGATTTTTTTAACTCAGAAAAAAAAAAAAAATCTTCCAAAAATTAAAATAAACTTTTTGACAAATGCTTTGCAGGCACGTTCTGGTTTACACACCCAAGGGCTGAGCCACAGCAGCTGAGGGCTTTGAGGAAGAGCAGAATTCCCAGCAGCACCAGAATGGTGCTGGGTTTTATTCCAAGGAAAGGCAAAAGTGCAAAGCTTGCACTTCCCAGCGTTTGAAAGAACACTCCACACATAAACTTAGAGGCAGAAATAGAAAGGAAGGAGTAAAACTGAGGATTCCTGCACTGCTTGCCATATTTCAAATAGGTTCAGGTTACTCTTTAAAAATATAAACTCCAGCCCTAAGTGAGTGAGTGCTCTCTGCTCTGGATCAAACCTCAGGCTTGTGATGATCTTTTTGGGCCTTAACATCAACAAATCCTTTCAATAAATGTGCAGTTCCTGCTTCCCTCTGTGTCCACGATGGCTGCTCATGGAATGGCCATTCCAGGCATTGAATTGCCTCTGGACATGTTTAAAATCATAAAATTAAACATAATACACTGCAGTACTACTTTATATATATATATATATTTTTTTTTTTCCCCCCTTACAATCACTCTGTTTCTCCTCTGACCACAATCCCTCAGTTACATCAGCCTCAAGAACCTGCTCTTGTCTCATTTTGGGAGCTGAACCATCCCAAATGGATCTTGGTCCTGCCTAAAATCTCCAGAGGAGGGCAAAGGCTGGAGGAGCAGAGCTGTGTCTGAGCTGGAAGGGGGAATTCATCTCACCCAACCTTTACACATCTAAACCAGAGCCAAGAAACCCCAAACAAAACCTCAGAAATTGTGTGAATTTGGAGAGTGCACTTTAAAACTGCTAAAATGAGAAAAAGTGAGAGGAAGGAAAGGAGAGAACTGGGCTGTAACTGGTCTCTAAATAAAATCCTTTTTCCCTTTTGCCTGGATTTACCTTTTATTCTTAATGTTTTCATTTTCCAAAATATATCCAAAGTATTTTTTCTGTTCTGATTTAAACCCATAACTCTGACACCTGACAAAAGAGGAAGAAACACAAATATTCTAATTCTCAAGATTTTTTCCTGAAGAACTTCAGCTCAGGTCAATGTACTTAGCACCAAATATTTTCCTTCTCTTGCACTTTTTCCAATACTTCATCTGCCCACCATTAGAACACAAGCTCCTTTTAGACATGAACATCCCTTCAAGAGGTTTCTTTGAATTCCAAGCACTATCCAGGGAGATGATGGAATCTTTTATAAGACCACAAAGGCTGTGAAGGAAAAAGAAGAGAGAAAATCCACCTTGCCAGGTGTTTTGGAAGTAAATACGAGAGATTATTTTTATTCCCCAGTAAAGAGAAATTATCAGGAATATCTAGAATTGTTCAAGATGGAGCCAGAGAGGAAGGGAAGGGAAGGGAAGGGAAGGGAAGGGAAGGGAAGGGAAGGGAAGGGAAGGGAAGGGAAGGGAAGGGAAGGGAAGGGAAGGGAAGGGAAGGGAAGGGAAGGGAAGGGAAGGGAAGGGAAGGGAAGGGAAGGGAAGGAGAAACACAGGAGCTTGTAGAATTTGTTATAAATCCTTGACTTGAGTAAACTTGCAACTCAATGCCGACCCAAGAAAAACGACTGTGTAATTTTTCCTGAATTTTTTGAAGCCTAATGAACCAATTCAAACCCAAATGCTCCAAGGTATATCAGAGACAAGGACAACAAAAAAGACATTTCTGAGGCAAACTCAGACATTCCATGGTTATTGTCAGGTTTGAAAATGGCTGTGGCCCAGAAGGTCACAGCCAAGCCATGCTGATGGAATAAAAGCACCAGGTGTGGCATTGCTGCCCTTTTTTTATTGGATGTAATTTAGCAAAGGGGGTGGGGAACAGTGCCAGGCATGATATCTGTGCTTTGCCTCCAGTGGAAATGTGAGACTGTCCCCCAAAGGGAGAAACTAATAGGCTTAATTAAGATATAATTGAGCCTTTTTATGAATTTGAAAGAAATAATCTCTCCCTACTTCCCCCCAGAAGAGTCAGGGCCCACAAGCAGCTGATGCTGTCATTAGTGGTGCTGAGAGGCAGCTGCTTTCTCAGGGTGGCATTTTTATTGCATTTTTCATCCTATTAAGAACACAAAGGGAGGGCTGTGTAGTTTAAATGATGAAGAACTGATGTTTAGGAGTTCGCACATTTATTTTTAAAATAGAAGTGAGATCTATCCATGTCAACTTGTCAGCAGCCTTTACTACCTTGATACACCATGGGAAAGCATTCTTACCCTGTAGTAGCTTCTAATTACATTTCTTTTGAGTCTGAAATTCCTCAAATCATGCTTGTGATTAACCATGTCAGGCCTGTCAAAATACATGAGGGTTTGATGGGCTTAAATCCAAAGCAGCATTGCACAGAAGAAAGTGTCACTGCTAGGAATTTATTCCTGCCTTGACACCTCTTTTTGTGGTGGCACTCTCTGTGTAAAGCTCACTTAAAACATTGCTATGGCCAGCAATGTTCATCATTATTTTTTTGTTTTACTAAAAATCATTTACATGTTATAAATACTGTTATACACATCTCCTGAGATCCTGTTGTATTTCTTTATGAAGCCATGGAAATGACTCTGAAAATAAAACTAAATTAAAAATTCTGTTGACAGGAAGGAATTGGAGACTGAGAATTCAGAAGGCACAAGGAATGTTCATCCCTAGGTCTGAAGCAGAGAGGTGGAAAAGACTCATTGAATTCTTCATTTCATCTCTCAAGAAATTGTAAAGTAATGCAAAGATGGAGGAATAAGGTTGTTTAATTCAAAGGTTAAAAAAAAAAAAACAAACACACTTTATAAAAATCAGATTAATCAGGCAAAATATTTTCAAGATTGGGAAACCTCCAATGGGTCTACAGAAATGGAGCCATTGAAGGAATTCAGATATTTAAATGCAAGGGTCTGTCAGTGAAAATGGTCTGTAAACACCAATTGTGGATGTCTAAATGGTGTTATCAGCAAGAGATAAAAAATATCAGCTCAATCTAAAGCAAAAACTTAAAATTGAAGTTAATTTATTGTCTGGCCTTGATGCTCATGGACTGCCAATAGTGGCCACTTGGCCACTGAGATGAAACACAGGAATTTATAAAAATCACATCTTTAAGTGACTGAATCCAGGTCCAGGTGACCCTGATTTACTTCACCTTTCAACCTCACCTTGTTCCCTCTTGTTCACCTGTTGGAGCCCTGGCTGCTGAGAATTTCAGATTTCTGTGCTGCCAGGCACTGACCTCCAAGAGAACACTGCATTGACCTGAGGCCCTGGAGAAGCTTCCAAAATGGAATGACAGAACTGGGATTGTGGGTGTGGAGTTTGGATAGAAGTGTGTGATATCACAGGGTGGGAAACTCAGAGTTTAAGGGTTTAGAATATAGTGATAGATATAAAGCAAGATGGAGTTTTTAGGGTAGAGGTTTTGGGTCCTTCTTCCTCACCTTCTCCTCCATGGGTTTGGGTGGTTTTGTGTAATTGGATAAAAAGTCCCCATTGCAGGCATGGGTGGTTGGTTATTGGGTTAAAAGTGAAAATAATTTCGGTATCATTTCTTAATTGGACAGTTGATCCTTCAAAGGCCTTGCAGAGAGAGAGATGGGGCTCCATTTTTAGTTTGTTGGAGTGAAGTGCTGCAGAACTCAGGGTTTGTGAGAGTGTGACAGAGATAAGAACTGATAAACATCTGAGTCCCAACAAGAAATACCTTGTGCTTTTAATTCTGATCCTGGCAAAAAGAAGTTAAGACTCAACATCCACCTGCACTAAAATATCCTGAGGGCAGCCTTGGCCATGCTGTGTTTGTGGAGTCTTTGTTTGGGGCCAAGCTCACCCAGGCTACCTGGTGTTACCAGACTATCAAAAATTACCTAATCTGATTAGTTCAGAAAACACATTAATTTCTTAGAAACACAATTCACAGAATGTGGGATTTTTTTTTAATTGAACCCAAATTAAGTAAAAGAAAATGTCTTGCAGATTTGAGTCCCACTTGTGGCTCCCACTAATGGGGAGCAACTCATTGGAAATGGAGAGGCCTTGGGATCAGAACAGGCTGCCCAAGGAAGTGGTGGAATCACCATCCTTGGGAGTGGTTTTATTTTATTTTATTTTGAAAAACTAGATGTGGCACCAGGGTCATGATTTTGTGGTGGCCAGGGTGGTGCTGGGTGAAGGGTTGGACTCGATGGTCTTAGAGGTCTTTTCCAACCTTGACGATTCTGTGAGTATTTGCAAAACCTCTCAGCTGGTTTTTAACAGTGGATGCTTTATGAATAAAACTGACAAATAAAGTTTCTTCATCTCTTCAGCACTCAGAGAACTTTGGGACAGGGATGGAATGTGGGTAAAGATTGACTTCCCACTTCAGATGCCTCAGAGACAGAGACTCCTTCATCCCATCTCCCAGGGAAAGCTCAGGTTGATAACAACAGTCTTTATTCCACCTCACATGAAGGGCAGACACCTGCACCTTTGTTCTGAACCCTTTTACAGGAACAGCCCCAAAATATCTCCTGACCCCCTCCCAGGTTAGAAAGATGGCAACAGTTATCTTTTTTCATCTGATGCCTTGTGAGGGCTGACTTAGAACAGAGGCTGGACAGAGTTAAAGCAGGGATTTATTAGAAGGCCTCCATGGATGCACCTTGGGCAGCACAAGAGCCCAGCCAGGGCTGCACCCAAGATGAACCAAAATGGCCCCAAAATGCACCAGCGCTCCCGGGCTCTCTCCCTGGGATCAGTTCTGCTCCATTTGCATCTTGCAGTTCATTGTCCCATTCCAGCTTTAGCCCCTGCAGTCCCACCCTGCTTGTTTTTCTCTCTCCAGCCCACGGTGTTTGTGCTCTTGGGCTGAGATTTGGATCATTTGTCCTTGGTGCCCAGCTGGAGCAGGAATTGTTTTGTCTCCCTGCTCTGTGCACAGAGCTCAGCATGCCCTGATGTGAAGCCCAGACCCACACACTAAAGCAGCACAGAATCTGAAAAAATATAAAAACTCGTGGCCTCACATCCACACTGTCACCTCAGAGCCAACGTTCATTTTCCCTGTTTGAGGCTCCATCCCATTATTATTTATCAGCTGTGCTGCTGAAAGCCCTCGAAGCTCCAGGCTGAAGTCACTTGTTCTAAGTGCTCTGTGACCATAAATTATGGCACAGATCTAATCCCAAAGAACAAATAGGCTGAAGTTTTGATGTTCTGAGAAAAAATCATGTAAAGATGTAGGGCCACCAGGGAACTCAATTTTTTTCCTCAAGGTGATTGAACCAGAAAAAAAGCAAAGCCAGGGACAAAACAGAGGTGTCTCAATCTCTGAGACAGCTCTAGACTTTTATCTAATAAAATATTTATTATTTTAAACACTTAGGGTCAAACCACATGAGATTTTCATGGCTTTCATGCATAATTAATAAGTAAAAGCCAACTGCGAATCATCATCATAATTATTTTCATCATTTTAACATTATTATTATCATCATCATGATTATTGTCATGATCATTAACATTATTATCATTATCATTATTTTCTTCTCTAATATCAGAAACAGTCCCCGCTCCAAAATGAAATAATTATAAAAGCACAACCACCTCTCTCAGACATGTGTCCTGAAATAAAATAACATCAGATAAGTAATTTCATAATAATGCAAATTTCATAATAATGCATATAATAATAGTAAAAAAAAGGCCAATGAAACAGCACTTTTAATTTATGGATTACACCGTCCCTTTATTTCAGAGGCATAATTGAAAATTTTGGGAACCAAGAACAAATTTGTTTGAAAAACAAATTACTCATATTTTTATGTACTCCCATGAATAGCTGATACATAATGAGAGAACTGTTTATCAATATAAAGTTATAATATAATACCTATATAATGATAATATAATCGATATATTACAAATCTTAATGCACATGAATCTAAAAAAATAGAGAAAAGAGATAAAAATAAACCTCAAAATTTAAGGTTTTTGTGGCAATTTCTTTTTTTTGCATTTTTTATAGTTTAATAGTTTTTATTTTAGAATAAATTATCAAACAAATTTTTTTATTCCATTTAGCTTTTTCACCTGCTTCCTTTTTGAAAACCAGAGCAAAAAGGAGCTTTTTCAACTATGGATTTAGAGCTGTAATTTTAACTTGAAATGCGGAAAAACAGCCTGGATTTGGTTTTGGATTTGGATTTGGATTTGACTGGTGGCACTTTTCAGAAAGCTGTCAGATGTTTTCGATCTAATCATGTCCAATAAGGAGACAAAGAGGCATCAAATGGCCTTTGAGGATTTAAAAATAGCATCAATGGTTTTCAGTGTCAGTATTTTACTATCAAATCCACACCATTTTCCAATGTAAACAATGCTGCAAAAACCAAATTATCATAAAATCTTTTACAAGCAGAGCTAAAAATGATGGGGATTATGCTCCGTGAGTCTCATTTAAAAGTTGTTTGAGTTTGCCCCTGCATTTTTCAATACTTATTTGAAATTAGGCTATGACATTCAATCAATCACCAGAGCAACCCAGATGTGAGGACATAAAAATTCTGGGGGTTGAGTTATAGCCCTGAAGCCTTTAAACCAATTTTCTTTTTATTGGTGAAAGGGAAAAATCAAGAATTCCTCCACTGGGTCAGTGAGTTACAACGAGCAGATTTGAAGCAAAATATAAGCAGGTACATAAAATCAATCAAGCAGAATAAAGAGCCAACCTCTGGCTAAACTTACTCCTCTTCTATCCAGTTCATTTAAAATGGGATAACAGTGATATAATAAGGTTAAAAGAAATATGATCATTAGGGCAGGGACAATATTGACTCTTCTGAAGTGTTCTCTTCCTGGTTGGAAGAAGGCAATTTAGAGGTAATGCAGTTCCTAAAGTTAACTGATGCAGCCCCAAACGTTTCCCAGTGCAATGACAACAAATTTTTGAGCCGTAAAAAATGGATTCACATTTTATTTGTCTTTTCCTCTATAAATCAAAAAGTCAGAGTTTATTGCAAAATAAAGCCAAAAAGCAAAGAGAAGTTTAATCAGGCAGACACACCAGGAGAACTCTGGTGTTATTCTTTCCAGGCTGCCCTTGGATTTTGTTGGAGCCCTGGCTGCTGAGAATTTCAGATTTTTGTGCTGCCAGGCACTGACCCCCAAGAGAACACTGCACTGACCTGAGGCCCTGGAGAAGCTTCCAGAATGGAATGACAGAACTGGGATTGTGGCTGTGGAGTTGGGATAGAAGTGTGTGATATCACAGGGTGGGAAACTCAGAGTTTAAGGGTTTAGAATACAGGAATGGATATAAAGCAAGATGGAGGTTTTGGGGCAGAGGCTGGTCCTTCTTCAGCTTCTTCTTCATAGGTTTAAGTAGTATTGTGTAATTGGATAAAAAAGCCCACATTGTGAGCCACAAGTAGTTAGTTATTAGGTTAAAAGTAAAAATAATTTCGGTGTCATTCCATAGTTTATCCTTAAAAAAGGATATTTCAGTTTATCATTTCAGTTTATCATTTCAGTTTATCCTTAAAAAACCTTGTAGAGAAAGAGATACAGCTCCATTTTTTAGTTTCTTAGAGTGAAGTGCTGTAGAACTCACAGTTTGTGAAACTGTAATGTAAATAAGAACTGATAAACATCTGAGTCCAAACAAGAAATACCATCTCACACATTTAATCCCACCCCTAAAACAAACAAACAAAAAAAAAAAAAAAAAATTAAGACTCCACAGGATTTCTGAAGAAAAAAACCCATCAAAAATGTTTCATATGTGGCACAAGGTAAGTTTTAATTCATTGCTGTGACTGCACAGAGTAACAAAGTCCACATTCCCCTTGCTCTCCATGTCAGATGAATATTTAGGGGAAAAAAACCTTGTGTCATCATATCAGATAGTAAAGGCCACATTAGTCAGAGGCTGGATGTGAAATCAGTCACTGAGAGACCCTGAACTGAGACACCTTCTCCACAAGGCTGAATGGGACAGAACCAAAGCTATGAAAATAGTGAAAATCCAATGGTTTTCTTTTTCATTATGGCTTCTAAATAAACCTGCATAAGGTTAGAAAAAAATATGCTTTTTTAAAAGTTTCTTCTTCATCTTATTTTTCTTCCTTTTTTCTTTCTTTTTTTTAATTTTATTTTTTAAAGGTACTTTAGCGGGGAAAAAATTATTTTTCTCTGGAAAACGATTAAATATTTCAAATGAATTTCATGGCCAGTAATACAGAAAGGCAGCTTGTGAAATAGAGGGTAAATCTATGAAAATTTTCTCCAAAAGCCTGTCTGTCAGACTGGTTTGGACACATGTGAAATGTTGGTTTCCCCTCTGAGCGGGTGTTTGCCCTCTGTGTACAGTGTTTAGTCTGGTTAGAATATTCCACCTGCCTTCTCTGGATTTTGGCCGAGCATTTTAATTGAAAATGCACAGCCTTGAATTATTTGCTGTGAATCCCCAAAGAAAAAGACAATTTAATCTGGAGGAGCCTCTGTGGAAAGTTGGGATATCCAGGAAAATTGATAAAACCTCATCAGCAAGAAGTGTCCCGCAGATAATTCATTGGTTTTATGGATTGTATTTGTAACATCTCTGCAAAATGTACAAATAGTGGGCTGCTTTATTATGCTCTAATCTGGCAGGCAGTGTTCAAATGGGAAAACTTTTAGTTTTCATTGCTCAGTTTCACACAGGCAAAGGCAGAGGCAAAAGAAATTTATCCTCTCTTGGGTGTGAAATCAGTCAAGAGTTCAATTCTTCACCAGCTGGACTTGACATTCCATAAATATTATGTAAATTTTGCAGCTGGAAGACATGAAAATTGAAATTTCTCTCACCAATAAAATATTGCATTTCTTTATCTGTTGATTAGTTTTTTAGCAATTATTGTTTTTTTCTTAAATGGATCTTTTCCTGAAAGGAAATTCTGATCATTATTAATCACTGTTGACTAGGGGGATTTTTTAAAATTCTTTTTCTTTAAACAAGCTATTAATGGTTTATTTCTTTGTTTGTAAAATTTCACAAGGTCCCAGTGATAATCTCCATTTAATTTCTGCCCAAATTCAAAATGGATCAGACAGGCACTGGTTCCTCCTGGGATCTGTTTTGAGGAAGGATGAATTATTATGGATTGAGCAGAGAGAGCTGTCAGAGGTCTCAGATCAGCCAACAGTGCCCACAGATCAGATAAGCCAGTTACAATCAGGATTTCCCACAGAAAAATTGTTGCCATCAAGGTTTTTTGGCAGCCTATTGGCATTTTTAATAATCTCAGAATTTCCCCAAAGAGCCATTTTTGGAACTGAAATTGTTTCCACATGGTATCTGCTTGAAAGACAGGCAACTTCCTTTTTTTCTCTGCAGCAAAATTCCTTCAAACCCTCTGAAGCTGGGTGTAGATGACAAATAAATACAAGTTTGCTACTCTTATATTTAAAAAAAAAACAGAGAATCCCCTCCTGGGATTCTGGAGTAGTGACTAAATCTGTGCTTTGTGCCACTAAATTTTAACCATCCAAAAATTGATCTTTGAAATCTTCTTCCCAGGAGAAAAGTGCAGCAGCCTGGAGAAGATGCTGCAACTCCCCAGGTTCAAAATCTGGCCTTGCCTGTGCTTGATTGAAATTTGGGCAAAGCAAGGGGCTGAGAGAAGGAACATCAGGACAGAAATTCCCTTGGGTGTGGGAGGAATCCCGTGGATTCACATCTACCCCTTGCCCCTTGTGCAGGAACAGTAATTTTTCTGAAATTTGCAGCTACAAATGAGACACAAATAATTCAGAAATGGGAAATTCTGGAAGGATTTATGGCTAACAAATACATGCTAAGAAGATGATAAATAAATACTAATGAATGTGGAATAAGCAAACCCAAAGTAGCAAAATTTGTACCAAATTTGTACCAAGCAGTCAAGGATCACCACTGCCTCTGTTCCCTTCTCTCTCTTTTTCTTCTTGGCAAAGAAAAGCATTAAATATATTCTCTTCAAAGCCTCAGATTATTTTATGTAGTTTTCAATTTACTCTGGCATCTTGCTTAGGAAGCTGTAATCTCCCTCCAGAATTCATTTTATCTATATGAGCAAAGCAAAATTCACCACTAAATCAGTACAGAGATAATGGCAGGTGTTGCATCCTTTTATTTTTTTGGAAAAAAACTGAATTCTTGCCTAATCTGATCTTGGTTGTTCACACAATCAGTAGCAAATTATTTCTTTCTGAGATGCTAAACTTGGCAGTAGATTTGCTCTCCACCCTCCCAGAATGCTGACACCCCTCGGTGCTCTAATAAATCCTCAGAGCTTTGCAAAGACTGACCAGTCTCCCTGTATTTCTAACCTATTATTTGTGTCAAAAATACCTTTTAATCTTCATTTCCACCCCCCATTAGACCATTCCATCTAGGAGTTGGTGGAACAGAGGTTTTGTTGATCCGGGGAAAGATGTTCTATTTGTCTCTCTCCCCCTCTCCATCTATTTTCCCTGGAGCAGATAAATGAGCAGGAAAATAAAGAATCCCTGAGAAGGATGTTCAAATAACCAGTTTCCTTGACTGATGCCACCATTTCTCAGTTGCCTTGACTCAGATCTCACTTTGACAGGTCTCATATGTCAGCCCTTCCAACTGATGTGGTTAGGGTTCATTAAATGAAATGACTCAGGAAAGGAAAGATGTCAACAGCCCCAAAACTTCATCTCCAGTTCTCATGGCAAATAATAAATAAAGGAAGAAGTGGGAAGTGGATATTTGGAAATGCTCTGCTTTCCTCCCTGCAGTCTGTATTTCTTTCTCCTAAGTTCCCAGATGTGATCCAGACAGATCCATACCCCACAGAGAGGTCCAGGAAGTTTTTATTAAAATTGTGCAGGTATATAAATACAGAATTTGCTCCTAAGGGATCAACAGAGTTATGGACACAAGTGTGAAGGACATGAAATGGGAATTGAGAAAAAATGTAGCTAAGTAACAGCATTAACCACTGCAGCATCATGGAATATCCTGAGCTGGGAGGATCATCAAGTCCAGCTCCTACCCCTGCACAGGACAAACTCAAAAATCCCACCCTGTGCCTTAGTGTTGTCCAAAACCTTGTGGAACTCTGTCAGGCTTGGTGCAATAACCCCTTCCCTGGGGAGCCTCTCCAGGGCCCCATCACCCTCCAGGGGAAGAACCTTCTCCTGATCTCCAGCCTAAGGCTCCCCTGGCACTTTCCCACTTTCCCAGCCTTTCCCTCAGGTCCTGTCACTGGTCACCAGAGAAGAGACCAAAGCTCCACTTCCCCTCCTGAGGAAGCTGAAGACTGAGATTGGGACTTCCCTAGGTCTCCTCTTGTTGCAGTGTGATGTAACAATATCCTCTCATCTGGATGAGAAGATTTTCCACGTTATTGACCTGAAGACAAACATTTCCACGAATCAGGTCTGGCACATGATGTTGAGGAAGATGAAACAGGAAAGCCTTATAAATATGATTGCCTGGCAAAAGATCCTGAGAATATAGAAACTATAAGTGAGATTGAAATGAAAGCAAGCTTTGAGATCCCTCAGTTACTGAACAACTGGAAAACAATGGTGTGGCCAGCTGAAGGTGATCCCCTTTTGATGAAACAACACCCTCTGCTTGCAGACAGGCCCAAGGGTCAGAGCAGACCCTGCCAGCTTGGCAGAAGGGGCCCAAAGAGGAGTTTTTAGGGTTTAAAATGTAACACAGGATGGTAACGTAATGATTCTTATAGGCTGTATGTAAATGCTACAGGATTTGTATCTTGTATTATGTAGGGGGATAGAACATAAGAAAATAAAGGTAGTATAGAAAGTAATCTTACCCCATTAAGGAGTTGCAGCTGAGCCAATTATTAGAGATTGGGAACAGGCCTGATGTTAACAGGCCACAGCTGTAGCCAATAATAAGAGTGTTATAAAAGAGTGGATTGGTTGGTTGTGGGAAAACTGGAGTCAGTGGCTGCTGTGAGGACAAGGAAGAGTCAGTGCCTGGAGGAGCTGCCTACATGAAACATCAAGGGGGTATGAAACTCTAACAATATGGAACCTTTGCAATGTACTAACAATAGAACTCTTGCCCTCTAATGACAACAGTATTAGGTTGGTTAGTGAGAATTAGAATAATCAGCAGAGAAGAAGATTTATGGTATTGTAATGTGAACTTTGTTTGCTTTTACTCTTTCTTGCTCTCTCATCCTCTTTACTGTTGTCTTGCCTTCTTTCTCTTTACCTCTCTCCCTCTTTCAGCCCTGCTCTGAGCTGTGGCTGGCAGCTCCCAGCAGGGCCCTGCACCCAGGCCCTTTGCAATAAACCCCAAGTTCCATGGCCTGGCTGCAGAGATCTCTCATCTCCATCCATCCCCACCATCCTGCCCCCATCACTCCTACAGTGACCTGTGCATCTGGCCCAGCTGTGACTCTGTGTGTAGGGCTGGGAACCCATCCAGAGCAGGGCTGGCCCTGGTGGCATCACCTGGCACTGAAGGTCAGCACGTATTTCCCAGGAGTGAGCTCCAGAGCATCCATTGAGTTTTCCCAATTTATTCTTCTCCTCTTGCTGGTTGCTGTCCCCTTTTGGAGGAAGAGCCATTGTGTAGGATTGATTTCTCCATGGAACGTGAATCCTGCCCCACAGGAGATCAAAGCGCTCTGTTCTACAACCTGCCACGTACTTGGATACCAGAGGTACCAGGGCAAGTGTCCCCAAAAATAAATAGCTACAAATATCATATTATTTTCCATGAGTGATCCCACATTTTAGAGCTGTATGGTTGTAGAGAACACATCAGGGTTGTAATAAAACAATATTTATTTTCCAGTCCCTCAGGATAAGAAGTGATTGAATTGCATTTGTCTGAAGCAAAAAGAAAAGACTTCAACACTGGATGAATCATGGACAAATCTGTAAACCAGACTGGATAAAGTGAACATTAAACTTCAAATTCAGGCATTGGTATTATGAGCCTTGTACTCTTTTACTCACCCCCAAGACTGGAGCTCAAATGAATTTGGGACATGAGCAGTTCTCATTCTTTCATCCCTCATTTCTTCCTCCATCTCCATTTCTCTCCCTCAAGCTCACCAGCTCCAAATCCTTGCTGGTGGACACAATAAGGGATTTTACTAAGTTAGAAATACTACAGCAGAATCCATCATCCTTAAAAAAAAAAAAAAGCAGTATCAGGACATATTTTTTTAATTTTCTTTCCTTCCCTAGGAGCTAAAATTCTCTTTAGATCTTTGTTTATAATCATCTGTGTCAAACAGCAAATAATAAGGCAGAATGTGGAAAAAACAAAAGATATTCTTGTTTGTTGTTTGACATGGTTTTTGACTTTTAGGAGAGGCATGAAATAATCTATTTAGATTTATTTCTTAAAGAGAAACAGGAGTATGTGAGAAAAGCTCAGACCTCTGGAATGACATATACTGAGAAATTAGATAAAAATGAAGTAAAAAAATGGACAGGTTGGTTTGGGTTTATTTGGGTTTTGGTTTAGTTTTGGGGTGGTTTTTTGGTTTTGGTCGGTTTGGGTGTTTTGGTTGGTTGGTTTTTTTGTGTTTTTTTTTATTTTATTTTTTATTAGAGTCTGTTAACCTCATATCCTGCAAACAAGCCTATAGGTTTTCTGGCCAATTCTGTATTCAGGCAACTTTTGGGGGTGGGATCTGATTTTTGCCACTCTTGTGGACTCCAGAACACAGTATTTGTGTGCTATTTTCTCATATTTTATTTATAAACACATGACTGAACTCTGGTGTCTTC
The DNA here is from genome assembly GCF_037042795.1 of Molothrus aeneus. Classification (NCBI taxonomy): domain Eukaryota; kingdom Metazoa; phylum Chordata; class Aves; order Passeriformes; family Icteridae; genus Molothrus; species Molothrus aeneus. Next base: position 3,267,471 of record NC_089646.1, on the reverse strand, counting down.
CTCCTCACAACTGCAGCTCCATTGTCTCTCCCCTAACATCATTGCCTAGAAAATAATTTGTTCTAATAATTCTGCTCGGTTTGTTGGCCAGATTTTGGTGGTGGAGGGGTTAAGGGGTGGCTCTTGTGAGAAGCTCCCAGAAGATTCCTCCATGTCCAATGGAGCCAATTCCAGCCAGCTCCAGGACGAACCCAGAGCTGGCCAAGGCTGAGCCTATCATGGCATTGGTGACATTTTTGGGATAACAGAGCTAAGAAGGGGAAATTATTTGCTGTGCAGGATAAATCAGAGAAAATAAGAGCATATGTGAGAGGAACAGCCCTGCAGTCACCAAGGTCATGGAGAAGGAAGGGAGCAGGAGCTGCTTCAGGAGCTGGAACAGGGATTCGCCTCTGTGGCAGCCCATGGTGAGGCAGCTGTGCCCTGCAGCCCATGGAGGTTCGTGGAGGAGCAGAAATAAACTTGCAGCAGTGGAGAAGCCCACACTGGAGCAAGAGGATGCCCAAAAAAATGTTGTGACCCCATGGAAAGCCCATATTGGAGCAGGACCTGAGAGCCTGTGGAGAGAGGAGCCCCCACAGGTTTATGGCAGGAGTTGTGACCCCATGGGGGATCCACATTGGCGCAGCCAGGACCTGCAGGGCAGACCCAATGGGAGGGGTCCATGTGGAGGAAATACAGGTTGGATATAAGGAAAAAGTGATAAAAGAGTGAGAAAGTTCTGGAATGGCTGCCCAGGGAGGTGGTGGAGTCCCCATCCCTGGGTGTGTTTAACAAAGCCTGGATGTGGCACTGGGTGCCAGGGTTTGGTTGAGCTGTTGGGGCTGGGTTGGACTCGATGATCTTGAAGGTCTCTTCCAACCTGGTCATTCTGGGAATTCTGTGTGAATTTGTGAAGAACTGCAGCCCAGGGTGAGGACTCCCATGTGAGAAGTGCCTGAAGGAGTCTCCCATGGGAGGGATCCCACACTGGAGCAGGAGGAGAGTGTGAGGAATCCTTGCTGTGTGGAGGAAGAGGCAGCAGACACAACCTGTGATGAACTGACCTCGGTCCCCATTCCCCATCTCCCTGCAAGGCTTGGGAAGGAGGAAATTGGAAGAAGGAAGGAGTAGTGGGAAGGTGTTAAGAAATTTGGATTGATTTCTCATTGTCCCACTGGGCTTTATTTGGAATAAATGAAATTAATTTCCCCAAGTTAAGTCTGTTTTGCCTATGATGGTAATTACTGAGTGATCTCTCCCTGCTCTTACCTTGATCCATGAGTTTTGTTGCACATTCTTCCTCTGTCCAGCTGAGTTGGGAAGAGAAAGAGTGACTTTGGTGGACAAGTGGCATCAGCCTTGGTCAAGCCACCACAATTAATACATTAATATTCACACAGAGTCAAAGGAAAACTGCTTGGATTTCACACATTTCAAAAGCTTGAAATTTTTATACCTACCTCTTATTGCAAATGCAAGAGAAGGCAAAATTTCACTCAATTTCAGAAAGACATAGTAAAATATTGCTGAATTAATTTCCTTGTCCACAGCTGACCAGAGAAGCCAACTCTGATTTGCCTGCAGTGGTGATGTGATTTTGTCCATAAACTACCTCAGAAAAGCGACATTTAGATTTATCACTACAGCATCATCATAAGTGTAAGGAAATTATGATAATCCAATGCATTTTTCATTCTTTGACATTTAACAGGGAATAGCATTAAGGTGGATCATTTGCATACAGTAATTGTTTTTGCATAGGTTTGGCAGGGCTGACTTAACAAGGACCTGTCAGTTATATTAGATTTTAAATTAGTTTATTTCACTGCTGTTCTCAAGTGTCTCAGCAAGTGAACTTTAAAGTAACTTCGGAACAGATTTGTGCCTTAAAATAAATATTACCTGCAGTAGACTAAGGAGGGAATTAGAAGATGTAAAGAGTGGTTGGAAGGTGTTCCAAAATTTTTTGTTATTCTTCCTTGTCCCATTCTGCTTTACTTGGAATAAATTAAATTTATTTCCTCAAGTTAAGTCTGACAGCACTTTTCCTCTCTCGTTAGCAGTTCAGATATCAGATTAATTGAGATTAATGAAAGTAAGCTGATTCATGTTCATTCAGATAAATGCGAACATGGGCTTCTAAGGCGGAATTAATCTTTATGGACTGAAATCCATTAAAATTTTAGGCATAAAATTCAGACTAGGCATCTAAAGTTACCCATTCCCCTCAGAAAATGGAAGGTTTAGTGACCAGGCAGTTTAGATGGTCACTGTAGGTCCCTCTGACGCCTTGTGAAGGCTGATCTAGAACAGAAAGTAGACCGAGTTAAAGAATAAAGCAGGGATTTATTCAAAGGCCTCCATGGACGCACCTTGGGCAGCACCCAAGATGAACCCAGCCAGGGCTGCACCCAAGATGAACCAAAATGGCCCCAAAATGCACCAGCGCTCCCGGGGTCTCTCCCTGGGATCAGTTCTGCTCCATTTGCATCTTGCAGTTCATTGTCCCATTCCAGCTTTAGCTCATGCTGTCCCACCCTGCTTGTTTTTCTCTCTCCAGCCCACGGTGTTTGTGCTCTGGGGCTGAGATTTGGATCATTTGTCCTTGGTGCCCAGCTGGAGCAGGAATTGTTTTGTCTCCCTGCTCTGTGCACAGAGCTCAGCATGCCCTGATGTGAAGCCCAGACCCACACACTAAAGCAGCACAGAATCTGAAAAAATATAAAAGCTGAAACCTGAGGCATCATTTCCCCAACGGAGCTATTCATTAAGTCATAGATTGATATAAATATTCAGGTTGGGAAAAACCTCTAAGATCATTTAATCTAACCAGAAACCCAACATTGCCAAGTCCACCACTAAACCATGTCCCCATCAGGGTGCAAATTTCAGATCTCTAATCAGATATATCCCACTCTAAACTGATAATTGGAGGAAAGGTGGAGGAGAGAGAGATAAAGGAGTGTGATTTATAGCATCCATCTCATATCTCCTTTTTGGGTGCAGAATGACCTTTTGGAAGGACCCACATCTATCACTGGCTGCAGGAGAAACTCAGCAATAAAATAAAATTTATGCCAAACTCCAGCTCTTTGATCAGACAACACCTGTGAGGAACTCCAGGTTCTGATCAGAAGATTTGTGCCCCAGCATTGAAATATTCTTCCAATTTCCCTAAAAGGCTGCCCTTGAGGGATTGCTCTGAACAACAGTGCTGGTTATGGGTGTCACGTTCACATTCTCTGAAAAAATTCCTTCACCCAGGATTTTTCTCCTGGGAAGCTGAGGAGCCTCAGAGGAAAATGAAAACAATTCTTATCTCATTTGCTTCTCCTGTGTTGTGCTCACGTGTGGAATGTGTTTGGAGATTGTTCACCCACAGGTGATTGTTTCATTGGATTCTGCTGGGAGTTGTTTTCACTCTTTGGCCAATCAGGGCCAAGCTCTGTAGAGACTCTGGGAAGAGTCAGGAGTTTTCATTATTATCTTTTTAGCATTCTGTCTGTATCCTTTCTGTATTCTTTAGTATAGTATTTGTTAATGTAATTAAAGAATTACAACATTAATAAAAAGAGAATATTACTTTATGAATGTATTCTAGAGGAATAAATTAGCCTTCTGAGAACGTGGAGTCAGATTCATCATTCCTCCCTGCCATGGGGGTCCCTGAAAATACAATATCATGGGGAACACTTTAAGGTTATTTAGATGGAAAATGAAGAAAAAATATTTATCATGCTTGAGTTCAAGATACTAACAGTGCTATGGAATGTTTATCTTAAAAATTATAAAGGTTAAGAAACAAAAAATTAAATAAAGAGGTAAACTACTAAATATTAGAAAGAGAGGAATTATCAGAAAAAGGCTGGTGTTGTTTAAAGCCCCCAGTAATGGGGACACTTGCACTCAAGAAGGTGGGAAAGAAACCAGCCCATCCTTATTGTTTGGACCCTGTGTTCCATGAGAGAAGCCCAATGTCCCCATATCCACCCTGCCTTTCTTCCAAAGCCTTCAGAGAGGAAAGCAGAGCTGTTCCTTCTGCCACCTCATTTCAGCCACAAACAGGAGCCCAAACCAGGGTCCCACCCTCCTGCCTCCACCCTGGGGACAAAACCTGCTGCAGGTGTGAGCCTTTAATCATGTCAGGATGAGCTTCACCATTCTGTAAGCTGAGGCTCCCCCCAAGAGGGGCATATTTTATTTTCAAACAGTGCTTTAAACCAGAAAACAAGAGCTGTCCTTGTGGGAAGATGGAAATACATGTGGTGACAAGACACCAGTTGCTCTGCAAGAGCAGCAAATTAATTTAATCCACTTGATATACAGGGCTCTGTCCTTTGTATGCTGGAGTTTTTCAGTTCTGCTTTTATCATTTAACTTTTCTTTTATGCCTCCAACACAAGCAGACAGCTCTGTGCAGTTCTGCCTGAACATACCCAATTTTGGACAATCTCTAGAAGATGCAGTTCCTAATTGCCTGTCTGAGACTGTCCTTCCCCAAGACCACTCCACAAGATGAAGCAAAATTAATTTGGCATCTGCAGGAAATACTGAAGATTGTCAAGAGTTCAGAAAACAGATTTTTATAAATGGGAGGGAATTTTGCCATGTTGATTTGTTTGCTTCCCAGAAGGGTGTAGCTGTCAATTTTTGCTTGATGACTTTCCAAACAATACTCATATTTCCTGCTTGTGACCTGCTCTTCCAGAAGAGCCCAAAAACAGAAGCCTTAATTTCAGACTGAACTATGCCCTTACAAACACCTTCCACTAAATACCACATTTGCAGAGGACTACATTTAAATTTGAGGGGTTCTGCTGCCAATCACAAAACCATCTATTTTATAATAGTATTACTATTCCATAATTCATGCCTCAATTATGTCCCTTCTCTTTTTTCTTTTCTGCCAGATCCATAAGAATATCATCATGGAAGATTAAGTTTAAACTATTTAATGTCCCAGCAAGAATGCTTAATTAGACTTTTTTCCAGTCCACATCTGCAAAGTTAAATCACTTCCATCTCCTTGATGTCCCTGATCATGTAAAAATCAGTTAAGAGCAAAGCTGCCAGCACAATTTTTATTCTTCAGTGGGCACAGTAGAAATATTGAAAGCACAAATAACTTCAGGTGTTGCTTCCTGCCCTTTTTGAGAGAAGCCCAGCAGATGTGTGATGTTCTCCATCTGTAACACTTCAAATAAAAAGTGATAAAATTTGGAGGGCTTGAGGAAGTTTTATTTTTCTCCAAGCCAAATTTAATTTAAATAAGCATGAGGTTCTTGAGTGTATTCCTCCCATGAAGGATTTTTATTTATTTATTCATTCATTCATTATTTTCACTTCACTGTTAAGGAATATGAAGCCTGGCATATAGGAAAGACTGGCTGGAGGGGAAAGGAAAATGCCAAGATAATGATAAAATTTGAGTGGGAACATGGGGGGTTTGGAAGGGGACAGAAAACAAGGAGAGAAAACTAAAAAAATGAATGAAACTAAATTAAAAGTGAGAGGCAGAAAATTCCCCATTTCCCTTTAGGTTTATCATATCTGGCTTTTAATTTTGAATTTGCATTTAGAGAAAGAAGGCATTTATAGTTCCCTAGAGAACAACTGAACAAATATTCAGGGTTGTGTAGGGAAAGTCCCCCTAAACAGAGAAAAACCTGCAGATAGTAGCCAAAGTGTCTTTTCTGGACATAAAGTTCAAATTGAAATCGTGTGGAGTCGCTAGAACAAAGCACTGAAGCCAGGTTCTTCAAAATCCAAAAGTTGAATTAAAATTCAGGAGATTTTAGAACAGGAATATTTTAATCTATTTTACTCACCTGCTAGTGTTTAGAGCTCACAGTGTGCCCTTGTCTTTTTTGATGTGACCAAAGAGACAGGAAACAACATGGATTTATTGGACAAAAATGAGTGACACCACAAGATGAGGTTTTCATGTGCTGGTGTGATTTAAAAAGCTGCAGATCCTTGCAAGACTGACATTAAACCCTAAGAGTTGAAAGGCCTTAAAGTCTTCAAAGTTTTTGCCTTTGACTGATTGATCAAATTTTATTTCCACCTCATTAAGAAGACAAGAAAAGATTCCTCAGGTTTTGGCTTTTATATTTTTCAGATTCTGTACTGCTTTAGTGTGTGGGTCTGGGCTTCACATCAGGGCATGCTGAGCTCTGTGCACAGAGCAGGGAGACAAAACAATTCCTGCTGCAGCTGGGCACCAAGGACAAATGATCCAAATCTCAGCCCCAAGAGCACAAACCCCGTGGGCTGGAGAGAGAAAAACAAGCAGGGTGGGACTGCAGGGGCTAAAGCTGGAATGGGACAATGAACTGCAAGATGCAAATGGAGCAGAACTGATCCCAGGGAGAGAGCCCGGGAGCGCTGGTGCATTTTGGGGCCATTTTGGTTCATCTTGGGTGCAGCCCTGGCTGGGCTCTTGTGCTGCCCAAGGTGCATCCATGGAGGCCTTTTAATAAATCCCTGCTTTATTCTTTAGCTCTGTCCAGCCTCTGTTCTAGGACAGCCTGCACAAGGCATCAGGACAGGAATAAAACCTAGTACTGCCAGGACCAGAAATGAAATTGTTAAGGAACATTTTCCTAGAAAGTGACTCTCTCCTAAGGCTGCCCATTTTATTTACCAGTTTGAGGCATGGTTTGGCTTGCTGTGAGAGGCTGCAGAGTGATGGGTGATTCAGTGCTCTGCAGCTGACTGAGGAGCAATGATTGGCTCCACTTATCATTTTCAGGAGAAATTCATTGCCCCTCATGAAATAAGGTCAAGATTCCCTTCACAGCAACATCAGCCTTTGAGCTTACCAATTGTGGTATAAAAACCTCCATGTATTAATGACTACTGTTTTTGTTATAAGCCGTCCAAATGGTTTACTTCTCATTTTCAGTAGTGGGTTTCTAATCTAGGCCACAGTTTCTGCATTTTGGCAGGGGCTGACAATGCTAGGACAGGATAAAACAGAGCCTGAAATTATTTCTTTTAAAATCACCAAACAGCAGCAACTCAAGGGTGGTATGGGAGAATGGCTTCAAACTGGGACTAAGCTTAGATTAAATACTGGGAATAAATTCTTTCCTATGAGATTGTGAGGCACTGGAAAAGGTTGCCCATGGATATTTTGGACGCCCCCTCATTGAAGTGTTTAAGGCCTGGTTAGATGAAGCTTAGAGCAACCTGGACTAGTGGAAAGTGTCCCTGGCAGGAGTAGAACTGGATGATTTTTAAGGTTCCCTCCAACCCAAACCATTCTGGGTTTCCATAAACTCAAGTCAATTTTGACAGGAAGGACTCAAGAGAGTAAGGAGTGTGTCCAGCAAATCTCATCCTTTCATAAAACAAAGCATTGGCTTTGCATAATTAAATGCTGAATGCTTTCCTCAGTGCAAAGTTCTTCCACAAGGAGCAGAGAAGAAAATTCTCTTATCTGTTGAAGGCCTGAATCCAGCTGCCATAATGTTTATATGAATTTCCCCATTAACTCATGAAAAACCTTCCTAGATACAGATTGCCTGGTGGAATTGTGGGCAACAATTATTCTTACTTTAGTGGTAACAGGAAGATAAGCACAGGATTGTCTCCAGGAATTAATTAGTCAATCAAACTTTAAAATAGGGAAATAAGAATAGAAAATAAGAATAAACCTTGTTAATTTCTGCATTAAAATTTGCTTGCACTGAGGCTTGGAGGGGCATTCAGTAGGAAAATAACACCCTGAAAACAAGCAGGCTTTTGTATCTCTTCAAGAACTCAGGATATTCCCTTCCAGCACACATAAATAATGGATTATCAAAGCTTTATTACTTTTTTTGGGGGGTGATTTGCCCTTCTATCAGGTTTTCAGCTCTTAAAATCCCATTAGCAACTGTTCTTGCTTCCTACAGTGGTGCTGGTTCCCTCCTCCCAGCAGCTGGAATTTGCTCATAATGATGTTCCTGTTTCCTCCTGCTCCCTGCAGCATAATGAATGCTCCCTGACATTATCCCAGGCTCACTAATTCCCACCCAGCTCTCATTCCATGGATCTGTGCTCTCACTCTGCTGACTCTGCAGGCACTTTCCCATTCCTAAAAAAAAAAAAAAAAAAAAGGGTTTGGAGAATTTTTTTTCAATCCAGAGCAGCATTTCAGAGAGGCTGCTGTGCTGCTGAGGCAGCACACATGAAGAGATAGCAAATCCACTAAAAAGAAGCTCATGGAAAGAGGAAAACAAACCAAAAAAAAAGAGGTAAATTGAAAAAAAAATCATGAATATTTTTTTCAGTTATTGAATGAAAAAGGGATGGTGGTGCCACAATGAAGCAGAGCAACTCTGAGATATTTAAGGGATAAGAAAATTGATGGGACTTGTTTATCCTGGAGCAAAGGAGGCTCAGGGGGGATCTTCTGGCTCTGCACAGCTCCTGACAGGAGAGAGCAGCCAGGGGAGCCTGGCTGTGGTCCCAGGGAACAGGGACAGGAGGAGAGGGAACAGCCTCAAGTTGCTTCAGAGGAGGTTCAGGCTGGAGATTTGGAAAAAAATTCTTCACTGAAAGGTTGGTCAAGCACTGGAACAGGCTGCCCAGGAAAATGGTGCAGTCACCGTCCTTGGAAGTGTAAAATCTGTGGGTGTGGCCATTGGGGATGTGGTTTATGGCAATGTTACCAAGATGAAAGCTGGACTCGGTGACCTTAAAGGTCTTTTCCAGCCATGCAATGACAGATTCTGTGTTACAGCCCCACCTTCCGCTCAGCAACTTCTGTAAAACCAAATTCCTTTCTTGCAGCTTTACCCATTGAGGAGGAATTTACCTTCTTGCCAAGACATGAAAATCTCCTCAGCATGGTCTGTCTTCCTCCCTGTTGCACACTGAGCTCTTTCAGAGCCCCCTGAGTGATCCCACTGTGAATCTCTCCCAGGAGAAATGTAAATGCCAACTGTCCTGGAGTGGCTTTCTCTAGAAGTCTCCTCCCCTAGAAGGAGAAAGAGGAGATGCCTTAGTCTTGAATCTGCTTTCTAGAGGGACCCCTTTGGAAGTTTCCTCCCAAATTTGCCCTAAACCAGGACAAATATCCAAATTAACAGGCCTATTCCCACACTTCAAGCAAGTCAAAGTATAGACTTGGTGTGGGAACTCAGCACATCACTCCCGATGTCCGGAGTTACCGAGAGAACCCTTGGGGGTCTCGGAAATCCTGGAATGTTGCCAGGAGTGTTTGGTGGCTTGATTTTGATCCATCCACAGAAGTGACAGCAGTTTGAGGACATGAGAATCACTTTAGAGTGAAGGGTGTAAAAGGGACACATTTAGAGGGTGAAATATAAACTTTAAGGTTTTTGGTACAGGGGGGTTATGGAGACAAGATGGAGGGATCAGGGCGTGTCTCGTCCTTCTTCTTTCTTCTTCTTGTCTTCCATCTCCTGTGGTGATGTTGGCACTTGGGGATTGGTTCATGGTGAAGGTGCACTTGCCAACATGGGTGAAGAGTCCAGACTCGTCCTTTGAAACGCGTGCCAGCCAAGAACCACCCTACCCGTGTCCGGGCAGAGACAGACAGCCGGACCCGACAACTTGGCTTCCACTACCTAATTTTAGTCCTGATTATAAAATCTAATGAGGTATATAAACCAGCAATACTTTATTTACTCATGCTGATGTTAAGTAAATTGACCTCCCCCATTTTTGTTTTCCTTGCACAAACACAATCAATCACCAAGACACAGAAAATTGCCCCTGGATTTTATTGGTCACAGGTTAGGTGTTCCTTCAATTAGATATAATTAAGAAATGACAAGCCTTTATTTGACTGTGCTTACTGAAAAGAGCTTTTTTTTTTTTTTTTTCACTACAGCCCATATGTAAATCAATCCTTTTCTGGATTATAATTAATTGCTGGAGGTCAGTAATTAATCTCTTTGTTCTACAAGATAGACTGCACCTAACTGCACTGAAACAGTGGCAGAGGGGATTTTCCCTGGCACTGTTGGCAGACGGAATTTTCAATGTATGAGTGGTACCAAGCTTCCAAGGAGACCTAAGTCCCTCATTTAAATAGGCTCCTCTGCAAACCTTATTTTCACAAACTTCCACCAGCCATGAAAAGATGTTTATTTTTTTTTTTCTAGAGTAGGAATTTTGGGAGCAGAATTCACAGCCTTTGTTGTACCATTGTGTTTCCTTCTGTGTTTTCAGGTGGTGCCAGCCCACATGCTCAAAATATTTTTCTCCACTTCTGGATAATTTCTAAGTGCTGATGTGGAGGATTAACATACCCAACCAGTGTGAAATGAGAGTTCACTCTCTCAGAAAAACCAAATGATTCTGCGGTGTGAATCTGATTCTGGAAATAATATCTGCTTGAAACACCTGGATCTGTAAATTGAAAGTAAATATTATGAGCCCTCAGATTGCCAAGAGCAAAACCCTTCAGCGTTTTTGCACAAATAAGGGCAGAAAGCAAAGGACTCCAAATTGATTTTAAATAGATGTCTATAAATTGCCTTTCTAATTCTTGATTTTTTTTTCAAGCTGATAGAGTCTTTTACAATTTTTCTCTGAGATAATTAGGATACTTACAGAGTTCTCCACTCTGTAAGAAAACTAAAAGCTTTTGCCTATGGTAGCTGCTGCCTACTTCTAGTGTTTGAATGCCCAATAATGTGGTTTTTTAAACTCCAAATATCACCCCCAAATGTTGCCACCCCCTTAGCTTGGTGGTGTAAATTTTAATGCCTATTTTGAGATATAGAAGCTTCTGGCTTGCAAGGTGTGCTCTGGAATGCCAAAACCCCAGAATGCACACACTGCACCGCTCCTGCAAACACTGCAAGAGGTGTGGGTTAGGCAATGCCTTTTGTTTGGGAATAGGAACTCCAGGAAAATATGCATTGTGGTGCTGCCAGAAAAAGATATTAAAAAGTGGCTGTTGACAATGCAAACAGAGCAGAACTCAGCAGAAGCAGCAGCTCACAACCACACCTCTCAGCCTGGGAGGGTTCACTGCTCTCAGGACAGGTCTGGGTTAGAAGTTTTGACCTCATACACTGCTTTTCCAAAGGGATAAAAAAGCCTCCTCACTCCCCAGGATCTCTGAGTGTCCATGGAAAATGAAGAGTGGGAAATGTGCAGGCCCATCCACCAGGAATCTCCATGGAATTGCTCCTCAAAGCCTTTCCAGAGCAGAGCTGGATCAACACACACACACACTCAGGCATTCCAGCCAAAGTGGGGAAGGAAAGCAAGGCATGAATGGCAAGTGTGATTCACGTTTACTCCATGAGTAATCAGCTTGTAAAAACACACACTGAGTAACCAGCCAGTGCAACAGGCAATTGTGGGATTTTCTCTCCTGCTGTGCTCCTCTCCAGCTTCTGTTTGAGAAAAAAAAAACATTAATGTGTGCTCCTGTTTCCTTTCTCTTTGGGTTTTTTCCCCTTTTTAGCTTCCAGTATTACTGTGAATAACCAAATAGAGTCCAAAAAATCATTCTGCCTCTGCTCTTCTCCCACTGTTCCAATAAATTCCTAAACAAATACTCTTTATGATTTTAAGCACAGAGAGATAAATAAGATTACTCTATTACAAACAGGATTGTTTTGCCATAAAGGGAATAGGAAGGAAAAAAAAATCTCCAAGGAAATATTCCTCAAGCAAATATTTCTGCTCTCTGAAATCTGTCACTGCCATAATTCATCCTGTGCTCTGGGTGATACACATGACAGCCCTGGAAATGAGCATTTAATTAGTGTTTAATACAAACACCAACACCTCCTGTGCTAATAACTAATGTTGGAGGTTGTAAATGTTTATCAGGTAAATATTATGGAATTCTGAGGCTCCATCTGACCTCAGGCATGGAAAATGAGTGTGATGAATTTGCTGGCTCCATCATGCAGTGGGAGATCAATTGATGGCAGCCCTCAGTGCTGGCAGAAGATCCCAGAGGTCAAGGAAAGGCCATAAAAAGGTTCAGGGGGAAACCAGCCTCAGGCAGAGCTCAACAGCTATTTTTAGGCACTTAAAAGTCACAAAAAGGGATTTCACATAACCACAGAGTGAATTTTATAGGAAATATTCTGGTGGCTTGCTTCTTTGAAATAGCCTTGGGTCTGTGCTTTCTGTGGGAATAAATCACACAGACTCCATTTTCTCCATGGTGGAAAAAGCCATTCTTTATTCACATAACTCCTTTTTATACAGTTTTACAGACCTTGTGTGGGACTCCAATTGGTCAGTAGTTTTTTTGTTAGTTATTTGTATTGGTTAGTAACAAGTTGTTAGTTAGTAACAAGTTGTTACTCTGTATTGATTGGCCACTCAAACCCCAGGGTGTAAGTGCAGGAAAACTTTGTGAGAGGCAGTTTTCATTTTTCTAACAGTGTAAAACAGTTTATACAGGTTCTAGTTATTTTTTACCCAGGAATAATGGTTGTGTTAATGAACTGCTCACCCAGGATTGCTTTCACATGGGACCTTGCAAAGTGCCATCTTTGACAAGGCCAGCCACTGATTCCAGCAGAGCAGGCTTGATTTTATGAAGCCTCTCTCTATGATTTTTCTACTTTACTGCAACAGCTTTCCATCAAGGATCTGGAGACTTTTCCTCCCAGAGGGTTCCAGGACAGTTCTTGTGGAATCATCATCTTGCCAGTGTGCTGTGGACAGAGCCAGGACCCCGTGCAGGCAGGGATGTGAGCCAGGATCCCAGGGACCCACGCACTGTGGAAGGCAGAGCTGGGTTCTGAACCGAGCTGTGATGAAGAGAGCAGCTCTGGAATAGAATAATTTTTTATTTGTTTTCAGCTGGAATTTTAGCAGGCACTAAAGGTAAATTGCTGGAGCTAATTCTCCCCATTCCAGGGGAGACACAACCTGGATTCAGTAACCAGAAGGCTGCAATACCACTGGTGTTAATGAATTGATACAATTATTTATACATGCATACACTAATTTTTATACAAACAGCTCAAATAAACCTGAGCAGAGGCTTGAGCCTGAATTTGCACACCATTTTCACTGTGATTTCATGGACTCCAGCACTTCCAAACCCCCTCAGCATTCCCCCAGCTCCCTGTGCCTGGTTTCCAGTGCTTCTGGAACTCTCCATCCAGGTCAGCTGCTCACTGGCAAAGGCAAACTGGGAAGGACAGACAAGACAGACACCCAGGGGATGTTCCTCTCACTGCTATGGCGTTGGCAGGCTGAAATAAAGCGAATTTAAGGCGGAAAGATCTCAGTAGTGAGGAATGGTTGAACATGACTCTTGGGAAGAAGAAGAAGAAGAAGAAAGAAGAAGAAAGAAGAAGAAGAAGAAGAAAGAAGAAGAAGGAAGAAGAAGGAAGAAGAAGGAAGAAGAAGAAGAAGAAGAAAGAAGAAGAAGAAGAAGAAGAAGAAGAAGAAGAAGAAGAAGAAGAAGAAGAAGAAGAAGAAGAAGAAGAAGAAGGAAGAAGAAGGAAGAAGAAGAAGAAAGAATAAAGAAGAAAGAAGAAGAAGAAGAAGAAGAAGAAGAAGAAGAAGAAGAAGAAGAAGAAGAAGAAGAAGAAGAAGATATTTCCCAAGAGTCATGTTCAACCATTCCTCACTACTGAGATCTTTCAGCCTTAAATTCGCTTTATTTCAGCGAATAAGAGTCATGTTCAACCAAGAGTCATGTTCAGGTTGCTGTAAACCCAGCTTGAGGCCAGCAAATATAAAAAGCTGATTTCTGCTTCTTGAGACATCGTTTCTTTGTGTTTTAGGACATTTGTCAGCACCTATCTGTAGGAACATCTGAACTTTCCTATGCTGGCTGTTTGAACCACTCAAACACATAAATAGTGTGGATCCCAAGAGGAAACAGAGAAATTTATTCCCAGGAGAGCTGTGTGAACTTGGGCAATTTATGCTGATCATCTTCAGCAGCTCTAAAACCAGAAATAGAATTAGTAGGAAAGACAAGAATAAATTCCCCTGACTGCAGAGGGAACATTTCAACCACTACAAGGAGACCTCCTCTGCCTGAATCTCTGTATGATCTGAGCTACAGATTCCTAGAATGCAGCCCAGATCTGCTGCTGGACATGGAACTTCATCTAGAATGTACCAGGAAGATTTCCCACCTCAGAATGGAAACCAAAATGGCTTTGAGTAAGAACTGAATTTAAAAAATGCTGAATTTAAAGAAAAATTAACAACAAAAAAACCAAATAAATAAATAAATAAAACCCCACCCCAAATTAATAAAAAAATTAACAAAGTCAAAAAGTGTGGTGGAATTTTAATTTCTCAGATAGAAAAGAAAACTGAGATTGCACAGACAAATTCTTCCAGTGTTTCCAGACTCCTGAATAATTTTAACTGTAACTTCATAACTTTAATTATTTTTCTTCAGATGCAACCTGCACAATGGTATGTTCAGCTCTATATTTTCCAAAAGCATCTGTGTTACCAGATGAAAAACAGATTCAGTTGTTACACTGAAGAGTAGGAAAACTGCTTTGTGATTTCAAGTTAGAACACAAAATTTCACCATATGTAATGAATCAGAAATTGTGAAAAACAGCTCTATTTCAGTATTCAAGTATGCAGCTTCAACTCCATCTTCTCAAAAAACAATCACTAAAATTAGCTCTTTAGAAATCTGGGGGGAAAAACAATACTTACATTTCTAGCTAATTAAAATATAGAATTAATCAGTAGATTTTTATTTTTATTCCTCAAAAATAAATGCTGGAAAAAAAAATTAAGAATAACTTTTCACTGTTGTTTCTCTTTATTTAGCAATGAATTGATGAGTTCAGTTTTTTTCCTCTCCCTTTGAAGTGGGATAATAATTTTTGTAGTGGGATAATAATTTTTTATTTATGTTGTATTAAAATTTGTCTCAACATGTTTAGGACATCGATAACCAGGTGTATAATATTATATTATAATTATATTATTATATTATATTATATTATATTTATTATATTATATTGTATTATATTACATTATATTGCATTACATTATATATGTTATGTAATATTATATATATTATATATTATATATTATATATTATATATTATATATTATATATTATATATTATTATATATTATATATTATATACTACATATTACATATTGCATATTTTATATACATATTCTGTCATATTATTAAAACGTTTTTATTGATTGAGCATCTGATACTGTCAAAAAACACTACAGTACGCTACAAAAAATTATATAGGATGCAGTGGAAGGGCAGCTGAATGAGGAGTAAAAACTCATGTATGGTGGTTTGGAGCCCAATCTGCCACACTGAATCTTGGCAGGAAATCTCAGCAGTTTATCAGGTTCTGTGCTCTTGGTATACAATGAAGAAACACATTTGTTGCATGAAATATTTATTTCTGAGAAGCACTGATTGAGAGGTCAAAGCAAGACCCTGATTTCAGTGGGTGGTGGGAGTGGCTGTGATTTGTGGCAGATTTGTCCTTCCCTGGCAGCTCCTGGGATGCAATACCAGCTCAGTGCAGCTGGAATTCTTTCCTGGCAGGGTGGGGAGGCCTGGAATGGATTTCCCAGAGAAGCTGTGGCTGCCCCTGGCTCCCTGGAAGTGTTCAAGGCTGGGTTGAAAGGGGCTTGGAGCAACCTGAGATGGTGGAATGTGTCAGGGTTGGAACTGGATGATCTTTAAGGTCCTTCCCACCCAAACCATTCCATAATTCTCTGAGTCTGTGATCTCAGTGACAGCAATAATTTGGAATCCAGGCATCCAATGTGTTGTATTTACAGGGATGCCCGAACGAAGGGAGGAATGATGAATCTGACTCCATGCTCTCAGAAGGCTAATTTATTATTTTATGATACTATATTATATTAAAGAATACTATACTAAAGAACACAGAAAGGATACTTACTGAATGCTAAAAAGATAATAATGAAAACTTATTACTCTCTCCAGAGTCCCAACACAGCTTGGCCCTGATTGGCCAAAGAGTGAAAACAACTCACAGCAGAATCCAATGAAACAATCACCTGTGGGTAAACAATCTCCAAACACATTCCACATGTGAGCACAACACAGGAGAAGCAAATGAGATCAGAATTGTTTTCCTTTTCTCTGAGGCTTCTCAGCTTCCCAGGAGAAAAATCCTGGGCGAAGGGATTTTTCCAGAGAATGTGAATGCCACACCAATGCATCTCAGGATGCTCATGGATGTGCAGGTCCAAGACACCTCATACCAGGTTCTTTGCTTCCCTGGGAGACTTTTCCCCTCTCCCCCAGGAATATGGGAAATGTGTCCTTTATCACAGAGCCACTCTGCACCCAAGAGCTGACAATCCAGATTATCCTTCCAGGTTCTCTACCTGGCAACCTTTACTGTGATATGGAAGGAATGTTTATTTTCATGGCATACATGAGGTGTCCTCTGGCCTTGCTTGTGGCAATTGTATTGGTGGGAGAAATTATCCTAATGAGCCAGCTGGCACTGAAAGAATGTTTTGCTTCATTAGAAGCAGCTTGTGAGATTGGGTTTGTTTCCCTCCATCTCCACACAGTGGGATCTGTCACTTCAACAGGCTCTTCCTGGTAGATTGAACCTAGTTGGGAGGTTTGGTAGTTTAAAAAAAAAAAAAAATGCGAGAGACAGAGCAGACTTTAATTACCAATCCCTGAGGAATATCCACTCCTCAACTTATTGTTTTGAAATAGGTAGGTTCTTACTTAAATTT